>NC_080585.1:34103770-34411770 GCF_029962835.1 Magnolia sinica
CTTGGTCTCTTCACACATTTATCAAGATACCTCTGATAGTTAGTTGTAGAAGAACCAGAATGCTTGCCATAAAGAGTTTTACAAAATTTGCATCTAATATTAACTGAACTATCTAGTTGCGTGATTTCATCAAAACATTCTTATATCGCCGATCTTTTTTTTCCCTTTTACAAAACCTTAAGCTGTTTGAACTTTGTTTTCTAATTTTTCTTCATCCATAACAAAAGGAAATGTTATCGACGCACCAAGACCAGGAATACTTAAGTTTTCTTCAATAGTCATATAAAAATTAAAAGATAACAAATGTAGGGTAAGATCGAGGCTTTTATAGGTTGAAGTAATCAGTTAACCACATTTATATGTATATATAAATATATAATTCAAATAATATCGGGCCCCTCCATAAACTGTGAGACACAAGTGTCTTAAATAGTCCCCTAATAAATAAATCCACCGGGATACATACGTATACATAACTACAAATTGTCCATAATTGTCTCAAAATTTGTTTACTAATTGTCTCTAAATATCTTATTCTTACTTGTCTTTATCTAGATGTGCTAATTGTCTCTATTCCATTCGATAACATACCATGCACTGACCCCATACAATTTATATACAAGCGAAAATTTCAACAACACCTCCCTATATTTTACAGATATGTGTAAAATTCAATACTAATTAGTAGTCACACCACATGTAATCCATTACACATGTGGTAAAAACCAACTAGTAAAGAACCACATATCCGAAGAAAATATAGGGAAACATTACCAAAATTTTAACTACATGTAAATTGAATGATGACAACCTAAGTACATGGTATGGTACCGAACTGTCCAAAATGGGATAATTTAGGAATCCATAAAGAACAAGTATTTTCAGTGGAATGATTGTACTTATTCAATATAAATTCTTAAACCGGAGGGGGGGTATATTGTTAAACGGCTAAATAGCCTAAATATTAATCAACAACATCAGATGACAAATAATCACAAGCATCAATTTGACAATATGTAAAGAACAATTATCAAAATATATAAGAAACAATTTATCAATACAACTACAAATCTACAAGAAAAAAATTTAAGAAAAAATAAAAAGATAATGCATATGATTATTAACCATTTAACTTACAATATTTTAGTTAAGTTACAACATTTTAGTAGGAAAGTTAAGTCCATACAAGTACAAGTACAACTACTACTCTACAAGTTTATAAAATTACAACTAAAAAACTTAATACATCAAATTTAATTTTCCTACTCTACATCAGATCCATAATTTTCGTTATTCAAGTTCGGGCTGGTGGTACTGTCCTCTCCAATATGATTATTAACCTCCCCTAAATTAGAAGGTGGGGAGACTGTTTTACCATGCTCTTGTACAGATTCAACTAATTTTTTCAAAATATTTTTATGAGTTGATATATATGGAATACCCAAGTTCTTGTAGAATGAGGCGAGTTTGGAAATAAACTTTGATAGCTTCTTGCTTGTCGAGCTCGTTCCTGCTTATGTGTCATGTTGTCGATGAGCACATCGTTGATATCTTAATGCATCTGCCTCTTTCTTACTCAACTTCAAGGCTAATTGTAATTGCTATTCTTCCAGTCTTTTTCATATAGCTTCATTCTCTTCCCTACTCATTCTCTTCGCCCTCTCCACTTTATAATCTTCATTGATTAGAATGGGTCTGTTATTGTATATCTCATGGCTAGTTGTATTCGGTGTAGGGGAGGGAGTAGAAGGCTTCTTGTTGGAATCTACAAGTGCCTAGTATAAAAATTGTATATCCTCTGATGCTTTAGGACATAGTTTTACATTTCCCCCCAACCTGATAAGTGTAGTCTAAGTTGATTTGTTTTGTTAATGATTTGTTTTGTTAACAAATTTGACCTTACACAATTTACATTAGATTTTCATTCTTCCAGAAGTTGGGGAGTACACTTGGGATCCATAATCCCAAATATTGGTGGATGGATCATCTGAAGACATTGCTTGCTGCACACCATTTAGAAACAAAACATATCTAGCTTCCAAATTTTCAATTCTCTAAGGCTTATTTTAGTTAAGTAAATGACTAGATTTCCCAGATCACTATAAGTTAGAGTGTTCCCTATTACATCCACACACGCACCTTCCATTTGGTGGGCCATACTGTAAAAAATCAGGCCAGTTCATTCATCAAGTGGGCTGCAGCGCACAAGACAAATGGAGTCAGCTACCCCATTTTTTAGCCAGACAATTCATACAATCTAGCCCACACAAAGGGGATTTAAATGTTGCCCCATTTTTTAGCTAGACACTTGGCTATTTAAATGCACCTATATTGGCTATTCATACAGCCACCCCAACCTGACCCAACACCCAACCTGACTCAACCCAGCCCACCCAACCTGTCCTAAACCCTAACCCGACTTAACCTAGCACCCCCAACCCAACCCAACCACCCCAACCTGTCCCAAACCCCAACCCGACCCAACCCGTCCTAAACCCCAACCCGACCCAACCCAGCCCACCCAACCCGTTTCAAACACCAACCCGACCTAACACAGCCCCCCCAACCCGACCTGACCCAACCTAGTCCCCAATCTACAATAAATCTATAGTAAACCTACATTCATATAAATCTACAAGTTAAATAAATATATACCAAAAAAAAAAAAGCTAAATACCTTGAAGAGATTGGAACAGAGAGAGATCGGCCCAAATTGAGATTAGGCGCGGCCGCGCTAGTTCGCTCTGTGAGATCGAGTGGTGGTGGTCCGGTGGAGTGCTGGTCTTGCGGGCAGGGTGCTGGTCTTGCTGGAGAAGACCGGTGGTCGTGGTGGTCCGGTGGATTGTTGGTCGGGCAGGTGTGCGGTTGGCAGTGGCTGGGTGGGGTAGAGAAAGAGAAGAAAGGGAAAAGGAATAGAGGGGGCGGTCGGGTGGTACCTAAGGTTTGTTTAGATTTTTTTAAAATTTTTTTTTATATAAGTTAAAACTTATACACACACACACGCACATATATATATATATATAATATTTAATATACTAATTAATCGAGCTCGAGTTCGAGCTTTGAGTCAAATTGAGTTGAAATGCTCCATGCTCGAAGTTAGCTCGAACTCAACTTGAGCTTTAAAAAATTAGCTTGACTTGGTCTGAATTGGCCATTCAAGCCGAGTCAATCTGAGCTGACTCAAGCAAGTTTTTTGAGCTAGCTTGACTCATGAACAGCGCTATCCATGGTACATGATTTTCTGGCGAGTGACTTAGTTGTAGCCATCACAGGGCACATTGAGTCTATTAAGTCATCGAGTCAACTCAACGAGTCATGCCGAGTTGATGCTGAGTCACTTCGACTTTCAGGTTGCACAGTGACTCAGTTCAAAATCGAGTCTAAAATGTACTCTGCTGAGTTTCAATTTGAGTTAAGAAGTTACCCAAGACCCAAATATCATAACCTAAATATTTATCAATTGATAGGCCCACCATCTCAGCCACCCCAATTTATAAACACAGTGCATCAATCCTAGTTTCACAAAATTCAACGTTTCAAAATCCTTCACAAAAACATGCCTCAAGCTCCATGGAAAAATTATAGGCCCAATAGAAAGTAAGCATGCTGAGAATGGGTTTCACGCATGACCTCTCTTTCGGCATGATTTGGGAGAAGTGGTTAAGAGTAAAGAAGAGAACAATGCATGAATTAATATGAGTTAACATAAACCTAACTTTTTATATATAACAAAAGAT
Source organism: Magnolia sinica (assembly GCF_029962835.1). Taxonomy (NCBI): domain Eukaryota; kingdom Viridiplantae; phylum Streptophyta; class Magnoliopsida; order Magnoliales; family Magnoliaceae; genus Magnolia; species Magnolia sinica. Next base: position 34,107,511 of record NC_080585.1, read on the forward strand.
GATCAATGCTCTCTCTTTCTCTCTCATTCTTATCTTTGACTAGCTAACCTAAAGTTTTTACTCTATATGTTTAAAATGTTCTTCAGAACATGAAATTTTATGGAACCTCCTAAGCTACTCTTGTTTACCTATGGACTTATAAGCTGTTTCTACAAGGTTTATTTGTCATAGAGGGATCTCTTTAAGGCAACTATTTGAGTTATTTAAGCTGCAAGCAATACCTAACCACACAAGAACTTTAAACAAGTCAAACCCGCCTAAGTTTGGACGTTTCCATATGTACATCGCATAAATGTGCGTGATTGTAATACCTCACAAATTTAGGGGTGTAAAAGTTTTTTGGAGGAATGTAGTGGGACCGATCATCAGATGAACAATTAAACCCATATGTAATGATGTTATCATTGGATTTTCGATCAGGACCATCTATCTTATATTTGTGTGTAGACACCCCGCCCTAAGCTGATAAGTTAACTGAGTTTGAACCAATGGATGATCAACATAAACCCTAAACTCAACCCAATCAACTCATCCTGTCAAGCCCAACCTTGAATCAGGCCTAAGCTAAAGCCCAAAAATTAGCCTAAGCAGAATCGAAGGTGGGACAATGGTTTGTTAAACCAGAAGGCAGAGGCTCCACACACTTGAGGGAGGACTCCTGCTAAAACAAGAGGTCCCATGAGGAGGTGGTGGCACCCTAGTCTCCGCCACCCACGTGGCAAGCATCCTCCTTTAGCCAGACACCCTTTAAGCATGGGAAAATCCCATTTGCGAACCCTGAGCGTGCGACAATTGTATTTTTACTCTGATGCCCATTTCCTTATCTAATATTATCATTTTACTAACTCATTCAACCACTGAGATGATGTCATGTGGCAATCTCAAATCCAAACCACCCAGCCATACTTTACCATTGGACTTTGTAGGAATTTTAAGAAAACTGGGTTTGAAGGCTATAAATAGTCATCTCCCCTTCTCATTTCAAGCATTCGCTCTCATTTCAACCCTCCCTTTTTATCCAGAAGTCCTTGGGGGGGGAGGACGAGAGAGAGAGAGAGAGAGAGAGAGAGAGAACGTCCCTGGTTTAGTCTAGCCTAGCCAGAGTCTGAATCTTTCGAGCCTCCTAAGTCCTAATCCAAGCCACCTGATCTAGCATTTGCAACACTACCACTCATTCAACCGTTTAAACTTCAATCAGTTGCATATACTTCTGAGCAACTGTCATTGCATTGCATTTCATTGTTTTCTCGTATTTAATTGGGAGGCACATGCTCTATGGCTTGCCGATGCAATCAGAGCCTGCCCACCAAAAACCCAACGAATTAGCCATCATTTTGTCCTAAGCATCAACACAACATCGAGCATCACATAAATCACATTTCCACATAAATTGCATGCGTCATTCGATCAACTTGAACATATGCTCTACAGCTTACTGATACAATCAGACCATACTTTTCAAAAATTAAACTGATTGGCCATCATTATCATTGCATTACATTTCAATCTTTTGTGTGTGAGAATTAATCATATTCCCAAAAAAATAAAATTAATCAGATCTTATGAAGTAAAGACCGTAGATCTGTATGGGAAGAGTGAATGCCTAACACCTCTCATCTATGTAACTATGGTCCCTTACTCAGAATCTCTGGAACTTAAGCTCAAGAATCATCTTAGGGCGAATGATTTTCGGATCATTAGTCATAAGCATTTTTACAGGGTTTAATCAACTATAGATTCGAAGTAAATAATTAGTGACAACTCTAGTCAAACATAATACTCTCTTAACCTCAAAAGCTCTCTCGAGAGGCAACCCAGGGAAAACTAGTCGATTCCCCCGCCTAGGATCCAATGTCCACATTGTGATGATTTGACTGTTAGATCTTCAAACCAAACCATTTGTGTTAATTTTGAGACATTTAGACAGTTGGATCTTTGATCCACACCTTGGATCTTCAATCCGAACCATTTATACTCAATATTTGCCATCATATCTTTGGATGAGATGTTGAAAACAAAATCCGATTGACATATCTTCTATATCATGGAAGATGAGTATTTGATCCTTCGATCCGATCATTAATCTTTGTTTATTTTGTTAACTTATCATGAATTTGGTATATGATCATGTATATTTGTTGGTTAGAGTATTTATTGCTTGTTATAGGTTATGACCCAATCTTGATATATGATATGAACCTTCTAGAATGCACGACAGGGGACTTTCATGTGAACGGGTGAGATTACCACTAGAACCCTTGAGTGGTCACAATTGATGCTGTGTATGGATACATCCTCAATTATTATCTAATTGTATAAATGGTGCATACGCCCCATTTAGCGTGCTCCACATGCCCAGGCTGTGAGAGAGAGAGAGTAGGCGGGACATTTGATTTCTAACCGTTGATTTCACTGACCACATATTAATAACTCTTGTCCTCTGTTTTCCCTTTTTTCCTTGGTTATTTTCTTCTTCTTTTGTACATTGGTAATACAACAATGCTAGAATGAAAAAGCAAGAAGTGGACCACATTATGCAAACAGAAGCGAATGATTGTACATCAAGGTGAACCGCACATAGTTGACCACTAGACAAGTTGTGTGGGCCCCACGTACTGCCCCTATGGACTGCCATGTGAGCCCCATGTGCCGCCCATGTGGGACAAAGTGGTGGGCCCCACACCCTAGGTTGTCCACGTGAGACAACTAGGTGGGTCCCACATGCTATCCATGATGGATAGATAGGTGGGCCCCACATTTGGATGGTTTGAATTTGCTTTGTAGAGAGAAAAATGTGATTTGGGCGGGCCACTGTTATGTAATGTGATTGTTAATTTTTGCTTCTTATATAAACATTGAAATATCGCCTCGCTATTAATGAAAGTTTATGCACTTGCATGGGCCACGTTTTAAAGGCTCGAATCCTAAATTTGACTGCCTAGTTGTGAAATGTATGACTAATGCACATATATGTATGAGAATGGTGGAATTAAATGGTGTAACAAATATTAATCAGAATAAATTGGAAGGAAGTTACTTTTTGGCCTTGTTGTAAACACATATGTACGTTAGTTATGATTAAATTGCTTAATTGGAAATTTGGTTGATCGTTTCATGCTATTTTCTAATAAATAAGGTCAATAAGAAAAAACATGGATTTTGGCCTGAATTTTTAAAAATACAATCTGTTAGAACTTTAAAAGTGGCCAATTACCATGTACTCTGATATAATACTTCATTTAATGAAAATAAGTAAGATTTAGTCTTTAGATTTCTAAATTAGGTTCTAGTCTATATGATTAACAAGTTAATCTAGTTAGACCATTTAAAGCCAAATTGCAATTAGGAGCCCAATATAGAAATGAGTTGAAGGCTAAGTAATGAAATTGAATTATAACTCTGTGTTCCTTGTATAAGAGTCAAAATCCCTAGAAATTCTGACATTGCCAAAAGACATGCTCACTCGACTAACAACTTGTTTGCAGAGGCATTGCTTAGACGACATCAATATAATATAAAGAATACCCAATTGACTCATGTTAGTTACAGTATTCAGGTAAGTAAAGTAAAATAAATTCTAGTGAGGTATTCTTGGTTTGCATTTTATTACTTATATTTGTTGCAATTATTATATCCATATGAAATTAATTGCATTATTGTGTATGGAACTGAGAAATGAGTGAGGGATGGAAGTAACAATTCTTAAATTTGAACACCAGACAACTCGGGAGACGAAATATCCCTTAAATAGATGGGAAGAGAGGTCCTATGGTGCAAATCCAAAACCTTATTTAGTACCAGTAGGGCTTCCATCACGGTCTGTAGGTTAGCCAGGGAAGGAGTCTAACCTATTTGTAATGGTTATCCATTGAGTGAGGACGGGTGATCACCTATGGAGATGGCGTTGGTTAATACTACGTGAGGCTTTTATGCCTGATATATAGACCTTCACTCTAGTAGAGGTCAGCCTATTAGGGAAGGTAGGTGTTAGTAGGCGTAAGTTGAAATAGACTGGGCCTCAGTGGTTTAATTGTATAACAGTGTGATATTGCGGTGAAAAGTCGGGCAAATGGCCTGAATGAATTTTGCTATATGTTTTGCAAAATGCTTGCAAAATAATACATGCAATATATATGAGTAAGAAGCCTGCAATATTATAGCTTACGGAGCTTAAATAAGCTCACTTTATTTAGAAATGACCATCCAAGATAAGAAGTATGTGCGTCATTAGTGTTAGTTACCCAATGATGTTAATGACATACCACTAGAGGAAGTGGAACGAGTTCGAATTATCATGAAGGACTATGAACATCGAAAGCAACGAGAGAATGAACGATTGATTGATTTTTATTTGAATAAATCCAATTATTAGAGAACAATCTCGTTATTTTCCTTCCCCATAATACTTCTTGATTTAAGTTATATTTTATTTATTGTTGAATAATGGATGTATAGAGAGGCAACATATCGATTTAGTTAATAATTCTTTAATTTAGTTGATATTTTGGTAAATGATATGAATTGTGTGATGGCAGGGATGTTGTTACCTATTTTTCTCCCAAATCACACTCTTGGATAGGTGATTGAGACGAGCGGGATCAATTTTTAGGATCAATCTCTAAAATGATATAGAAAAATGGATGGATGGCGTTCCTTTCGAGCGAAGTTTGAGTTTAGATTGTACGAATTTTTTAATTTTTAATTTTTGGGTTAGTTTGTTAGTACACGCCACCGACAGTGGCACACTCCAGTGTTAGCCACCCCCATCAGGGAATCGATACCAAGACCTTAGTGTTGAAACGAGGTATCTTCACTCAGTCTAACACTTGAGATATGGATCAGGGTGTAGATTTTACGAATATATATATGGATCAGGGTGTATAAATAATATAATTTATTTAAATATAAATATTTACAAAATATTTATATTAAGCGAGTCAAGTTTTGAGTTTGAGTTGAGCTAAAAGTCGCCTCAAAATTTTTTCAAGCTAAAAAAATCAGCTTGATTAAGCTCCAACCCAATTTCTAGCCAAGTCGAATTTAACTTTTATAAATCGAGTCAAGTGAGTTAACCGAGTGAACTCGGTTCATGTCTAGCTCTAGCCAAACCTCATTTGTGTAATGAGCACACTTTGTGGGGCCCACTGTGGATATATGTTTTTTATCCACGCCATCCATCCGTTTTCCAAGATAATTTCGGGGCATGATCCCAAGATTGAAGTGTATCAAAAGCTAAAGTAGACCACACAACTGGAAACAATGGGGATAATGACATCCACCGTTGATACCTTCCTAGGGCCGGCAATGACTTTTATTTGTCATCCAACCTATTCTAACATCACACACGTATATATCCATGGGAAACGTAAGGGCCTGTTTGGGAGTGTGGATTTGAAACCCCTTAGATTCGGAACCCCCTGGATTTGAAATCCTGTTGTTATGCTTGGCACCCTGGATCGAGAATCAGTTTTAATTTAAAAGTAGTTATTCATAGTATATTTGCGGGGGTTTGAATTTAATTGCTAAATCAACTTTAATATCTCTAATTAGTGAACTTATGTAATTTTTGATACAATGATTGTTATAAGCCCGCTGAAATATATACTTTGCCAAAGAATGATAAAATTTCAAGTTTTGGATAGGCCACAAGCATAAGATTATGTCCGAGTGACTAACCAATGATTTTTAATCGTTGATTTACATGAATAACGTTTGGACAGTGCTGACCATAATATCAAAATAATTACAGTGATGCAATTGATAATCTAAATATTTTAGGATATTATTAGTGGGCCATGTGTCCAATAGATTAATAGTCTAATGATACACATGGTACACGTGCAACTATGGGAATGATTTTAGCTGAATCCAGTCTCACCTTGGATTTGAAACCCCTGGTTTGAAACGCCCAGTTATTTTATGGTGCCAGACAAGCGGAGAATTTTAAATCCCTTCAAATCCCCAAATCCATGGTGCCAAACGACAAGTACGACGTATCCATGGGAAATAGAAATATCAGTTTCATAAATTTTCAACAGTAGGCGTTTAATTCACTCTTTTTCCCGTGGTGTGGTCCACTTGAGCTTTGGATATGCTTAAATTTTTGGCCTCAACAGTACCGGTACCACTGGAGCGCTTTCCATAGGAAATTGCCCCCCTCCAACCTCCCCGCATCTCTCTCAAACCCTAGAAGCGCGGGGAAGAACGTTGAAGTCGACAGCGATTGCAGAATTGCTTCAAGCCAACAAAATCTGAGGTTTGTCCGTCAAATTCGAGTTTCTCCTCTCATTTTCGTTTGTAGCATTTTTAGCTCTTACAAGTGGGGCCCACACCGTTCATTTGGTGGTCCACGAGCCATCATCTCCTGCATGGGGAAATCCCAACGCTTCGATGGTAGCAAATCAGGCTGCTGTGTTCAAATATTTTCCAAGATCACCATCTCATATAACGCATGACAGTAATACAAAAATGAGAAAAAAAAACGATCACATACCTATTCGTACGGTTAGGATTGAGTGAGGCGCTGATCAACTAAAAACCACTAGCTTGGACGTTCTAAATTCACAATTCGAAGCTGGAATGGGCGCCATTCCAGATGATTTGGGAGCGATGGGATCTCTCTTCCTCTCTATTGAAAAGAAATTGGTTAACAACCAATGTTAGATCGATTCCACTATTGTGGCCCAGGTGCACATCCGATCGATGTGATTTTTGATGCGGCATGGACGTCGGATGCCGCAACTGATTTTCAGATTGGACTATGCACACGTGTGATGAAATCACAGGTGTGCAGCAGGCCCAAAATGATTTTCTGCCAAAATGCCCAAGGATTGTTCTTACCACCATGACAGTCATTTTGCATCATGGTTTTAAGAATCTGACCAGGGTGATGTGACTCGGCCGAGTTGACTTGGAGTCGGCAGTGGCCCATCTGGACAAGTCACCCCTGGCTAGGGCGAGGCAGGCCTATTCAGTCCTGACTAGGGTGAGTCTCAACTTGATTCATGACTGAACGACTTGGTCCTTGGTCCGAGTCTTTTAACCATGTTTTGCATAAAAAGAAAAAGAATTGGATGAAATTGGGGCCCTCCAAAACAAGGTATTTTGTAATGGTAACAGTGGCCATAAGCCCCGTAACGGTTGCCACCATTACTGTTGCAATATGGGCCGTAACATTACGTCATTTTAAAAAAACTGCATCAGCCATTACGGGTCGTTTTTTCTGTAACGGTTGTTACAACTCTGTAACAATGCGTAATGGTTGCCACTGTTATTGTTATGTAATGGCCGTTATGGCTCACCATGAACACTTTTTGGCATATTGGAGAAAAAGCAGCAGCAAGAGAATGAACTGTTTTGCAGACTTAACTGCAATGCTAGATTTGAAATTTGGGACCCCAAAACGTGTAGCCGGTAACCCTTTAGCACGTGTTTAGAGTGTCAACAAACAGGTGCTAGACCCACATGGGGTTTGGGCAAATGGCTAGTGCCAGGGGTTTGCTCCCCACATATGTGAGTTTGATTCCCCTCCTTGGGATTGCTTAATGCACGTGGTTTGCAGGTGATTGCGTGCATCCACAGGGATTAGTCTCGCCTTAAAAAGGGGCGGTGACACCCTGTTGTCATTAAAAAAAAAAAAACAGGTGATAGTGAAATGGCCTGGTTCTCAATCTTCTCATTATTATATAACCATCACTGGAAGAAGTAAAATATACAACATCCATCATCCATCACATGTCCCAAGCCACAACAGTAGGGCATCATGGACACTCTGAAAATCTTAACCACTGATCAAATGGTCCATGTAACGATCATGGCAAAACTAGTTCAAAGTTTCGATATTAACCACATGATGGTCCCGATCCTAGAGTCGATTAATAACCATCTAATAGATGGTTAATAAAGACTTGTAGTGACAGTCTACAGTTAATGGAGTAAAGGCCAGTGATTTGATGGCACTGCAAACCCAAAATTCTGGATCGCTTAACATTAGATCTATGAAAAAGTTACTCCAAACAAAATAGATGACCAATCTAGATTTAACTAAACTGAGATTAGATGATTGTAACCTTTGCTTCCTTTGAGTTTGAAAATCATGGATTCATGTCAGAAAAAGAAGAAGTTTGTACCCATGATTTGATGGAGATGATTGAGATGATGAAGTTGAAAGCTGTAGATGTCCTTGTTTGAGTGGACAAGATCCACTGTAGATGGCCTCCCTCTTCTTATGTGGGGATTCTTTTTATAAAAGTAGGTTAGAAACTGTGGCACTTTTGATTCCCCTCTTGATTAGGTTTTTGGGCTAAAATTAAACTTTAGCCTATCTTCTCTCTTCTTATGAACATGCTGTATAGGCATGAATCAAGGGTTAAAAATAGCTTTATGACACCATGACAGCCTACTGGCATTACTGTTCTTAAATGGAAGTGGCTGTTATGAAATGAAAGAAACGTGAAAAATGGAAAACAGAATGTTTAGGCCATGGGAAATAACAGCATCCTTTCTACACACACAAAAAAGAAAGAAAGAAAAACATGGTAAATTGGTAACTCATAGCAGCTCTATATTTGAAAAAATGGTTAGTGCAAATAATGGTCACTATCGAGAAAACAATGGCCAACAGTTTTAAAATAACACCCGTTATTTAACAGGTGTTTCCATTGCAAAGTGCAACGTGCAGTGAGCGTTCTTGCTGTGACAGCTGTTACATCTGGTGGTATGACTCCCCCCCCCCCACTAAAACTGGTGCTCATGCAAGGGCTTGGTAATCTTCCCTTTGCTTCTTGCAAATATCATGTTGTTTCTCATCTGTAATATTACATTGATTTTCATCCGTTCGAAAACAAAAAATTCTACATTTACCACTCCCTTTCTATCTACTAGATATGTGGGTTTATTTGTACGTCTCTATTGTTATTTTTTTTTTACATTCTCATCGAGTGTATGTTATATTATGTGCAATTTTATATGGCAATTGTTTAATGTGCTGAATCTCTCTGGGATTTGTTCAGGATATGTTTCTTTGCACCATTATGCCTTTCGATAAACAATGAATCTTCAGGAAAGGAGACAAGTCTGAAGCTAACCTAAAAACACATCCCTTGTTGCAGTGGTGGATTACTTGAAGATGTAAGCTATTATTTTTCTTCATTCCATTCCTTCATCTCTGTTCTGAAATATCCTTGAGTATGTTTGAAAGTTATCATATTTTCATCATCCTCATTTTCAGTTGCTTGGGTACTTTTCCTTGTTGCAGGGGTATTATTAACTTGGCACTCCGTTGTCCCAAGAGTTTTCATGGGCTAACAACAGATCCTCAGCCAGACTGGGGTTGGGATGATATCATCTCAGAGCTAAATGTATTAGAACAAAAGCTCAGTGATTCTTCGGGCGGTCGCCCACTGTCAACAAGGATGGAGTTTCCGTAAGAAATTTTACTTCTGTCTCATTATTGTTTGTGCTTGACATAGAGTTTTTTAACCTTGAAAGAAAGCATTCTAAAGATGGAACTTCCTTGATGTGCTTGCTTCAAAATACCCTTATGACTTAGAATTCTGAGTGTTGGTAACATGTTATGAAAGCATGATCTATATTTTCAGTTTCTAACACTTCCATCATCATTTTGAATAAGATATTTGCTTCTTGCAAATGGTTTCTATTGTAAATTCTCTTTGTGGCTTCTGGCTTAGTGCAATTTTGAATCCTGTGGATGGTCATAGGAGTCACAAGGCTTTTGTAATGCGTGTCTCGGATGATGAGATGGAGGATACTGAGAGCAGTGATGAAGATAGCCATAATCAAAGTTCAATGACTGGCAGACGATTTGCATGTGGTGAACTTGATTTGAGGTAGATAATTCCGTCATACTTTTCTTTGTATGTACACATGTATAAGAAACACAGAATCTATGGAGCTTACTAGTATTTGATGCAAATAAACATCTGGTACATTTTTATTTATTTTAAAAAGGGGAATCCACGTGCTTTATGCGTTGGATGAGCATTTCTTGTTTATACCTATTTGAGATCTTCTGTTGTATCTATTATTTTTCCTTCTGTTTGATCAAGTGATCCCTGGGTTCATGTAGTTGTTTGTATTATCACATGTTTGTACAGTTTGTTGCTTGTTTCTCCAGCTCATAAACAACAGCATGTCTGGTGCGCAATTTGTTAAGTGCAGAATTGGTATGGTATGGATAGTCCAAATGTATTTTTTTTGGGCCAAATGACATTATTTCTTTGAAAACTTCCAGGCTTTGCTTTTGCCCCTCTTAGTGCTCTAGATTCTTTGCGAAGTAAAAGAGGGTCGGCTTTTGGACAATTACTAATTAGTTGATGTAAGAGCTGGATATAGAGCACACCATATAAATAACTTGTATTACCGTCTAATCAAATTAATCCCAACACACCTGAATGGTAGTGATCATCATCATCTAAACCTTATCCCAACTAATTTAGGTCAGCTACATGAATCCTTTTCTGCCATTCCACTCTATCATTCAAAGGGCCTTTATAGTGTCATATTGTCCGGATTCATAAAGATACGGCAAAAGTTTGATGCTGGCTGAAATGACGCAACTCTTCTTCTTCATCCGGGCTTTGGACTGGCAATGAGAGCACAAAACTCCCACGGGCTCTATGTAATAGGCTATTATGTAGGTTGATTACTATTAAATGCTATCTAATGTTATATTACATAGCTTGATTACAATCAATGAGTTAAAGGTAGTAATAACGTGTTTTTTTTTTTTTTCTCTAACAGGAACTAAAAAGCAATGTGGTATTATACAATGCTCATGCCAAAAGCTAGTACACTACTGCTGGGTTTCAGTTTGTTCAACTGGGCCCAATGATTTAGTGCTCCTAACTGTTGATATTATGGGCTCCACTGTGGATGGACCAAACCCCAAAATATCAACCCACTGTTCCACATCATGAATTCTATTGGTTGAAAAAGCCTCCCTTCTTTCGCACCCACGAGTTTTTGTAGATTCATCTAGGAAAACTTGGATGACTTTAAACTTTGTTGAAGGACGCCCCAAAGATTTGAGCTGATGCAATCAATGCAGTAAACAAACGGATGTTCTGCTCAGATTGTGCACCCCCCAGCGTGCACTCTGCAACACTGTTCAAACATGTACACTTTTCAGGCATATAGACACATTGGTTAGCACAATTATGATATCCTATTTTACTGCTGTCAGTTGCTGGTTTCCTTTGATTTAATTTCCCTTTGTTTAACAAACTTGGTTAGAAGTGGCCCATACACAGCTTATATCTACAGGCCATATGTGTGGTTCTGGAGTAAAGTAGAGAAGAGGCCTGTACACAGCTTATATATTCAGGCCATACATGTGGTTCTGGACATGTTACTTTCAATAAAATCAAGAGTTTTGCTTCTAGCAATTCAAGTGTTTCTTAAGATGAGCAATTCTTCTTTTTATTCCTTGTGCTATGATGCCCTAGGTGGCTGTTTGGAGGTCACTTCAACAGTCCCTTTTATCTAGTGCTAATTTTTTTCTTTTTAATTTTTGTAATCTAGTGTTAACTTCTGCATATGCATTGGATTTTTTGTTGTTGTTGTTGTTTTGAGTTCTTTTCTGTTACTTTGGCTACTCTCCTGGTACTTTCTCTACTTAAGCTGCTTCCTATTAAGTTGGAGTTGATATCTGCTTGGTGCTGGATCATGGGTGCCACTGTTCTTAAACTGATGCCAGTGCATAGAAATTGATGCACAACTACACAACTACACACTTGATTCTATAAATTGATGTTACTGAGGGGCATCATTTTCACATAGCATCCATTATTGAGCTATCCGTTGGCTATATACGAATGCTGGCTACTCTCTAACCAAAGAGATTGAGTTTCAGTTTCTTTATTGAGGCAGTGTTTATTCTGAAAGGACGATACCCTATGAATTTATCTCTAATAAGAACCTTTAGACCTGTCATATGGAATTTTATGTGAGGTAAATAGTAGGAGCCATTTGGTCATATTTTTGTTTCCATTTTTGTTCAAATGTTTTTATTTGAAGATTCTTTTGGTCAGTGCAAAAATTGTATTTCATGCACCCATAGTTATTTCCTGGGAAACGATTTGTGTGTAGCAATCATATATCCATATTGAGGCAGTGTTTTTTCTGAAAGGATGATACCCTACGAATGTATCTCTAACAAGAACCTCTAGACTTGTCAGTTGTCATATGGAATTTTATGTGTAGTAAATAGTAAGTGCCATTGGTAATATTTTTGTTTTCATTTTTGTTCAAATGTATTTATTTGAAGATTTTTTTGGTCAGTGCATATATTGTATTTCACGCACCCATAGTTATTTCCTGGGAAACCTTTAGAGCTGGCTTGTTTGCTCTGGATTTGTATGTAGCAATCATATGTCCATATAATTTCCTGGATAAATTTTTTCAAGGTCTTACTGTAGGTTTTTTTTAATACAATAGCTGCCTTGTAATAGTCGTAAATAGCTTTCTTCCCAGTGAGTCTTACTAGTGTGATGAGCATCTGATTGTAAATTGCTCAATCGATTTGATATATTGCAACTCTTCCATGCTAAGTCTTACTGATCCCTTGCTTTCAGTGATACTGATGGTTCTGAGGATGAGTTAGACCTTGAAACAACTGGAAATCGTTTAATGGATAAAACAGGGCTAGAAGAAGGCATTTTGATTGAATTAGAACGTGAACACCAGCTACGAGTTAAGGTGTGTAATGTGTTATTAAATTTGATTTTTGTTATTGTTTCTCTTCCCATTAATTTCTTGGTTGATGGTTAGCATTTCATGGAGTTGATTGTATTTTCTCGATGACATCGAATAATATGCCTAATGTGGAACAATTGTTAAACTTAACCTTATAGCTGAATTTTTTATTGTTATATGTTTACGAACAGATTATGCATTCACTTGAAAAGTAGAAGAAGAAGAAGTACAATATACTAATAACAACCACAGGTTTGCATTTGTATTCAGATGTTTATGGTGGAGGTAGGATGAAGGTCAAGCATGTGTGTGGTCACTGGTCAGTGGTGTGCACCTATTTGGGGGTTTGGCTGGTGGTATAGCAAACAGGCATTGCTCATTTTATTGGTAGGAAGAGAAGGTAACTGTTGTGGTACGAAGAGTCGGTTGATCATCTCTTCATCAATTGTTTCTTTTCTAAAGGGGTACGGGACAGCTTCTTGCAAAATTTTGGAGTGGCCTGGGTGATGCCAAAATTCCTTATAGAAATTTTCAGGTCGCGTCAAGGCGGGGGGGATCAGGAAGAGGGCTAAAAAGGTTTGGAGAATGCAATGCTTGCCAGTTTATGGCCTTGCTTGCAAATTTATGAACCTCGAGATAGTTGTGACTGGTTAGCCTTGACCCAATGAGCCACATGACAAGATCACTGTTTTCTATCTCTCCCCCAGTACAGAGTATCTATGATATCATTAGCACGAGATAAGCATGCTTTGAGCTGTGGCAAGAATACACATTTTGCACATTGAACTGTGAGGCAGGGAGCGTAGAGCTGTGTCTTTGAAGAGGAAATAAAAGTGAGTAACAGTAGGCTATCATGTCATGAACTGGATGTTTGGCTTATGGTGCTATCAAACAGTTGCCTGAGCATCATAGATACTGTGCTGGAATAGGAAGTGTATAATAGGGTAAGAAAGGTATTGGCACTCCAATGATAGAGTCATGGTGAACATGAGCAAACACAGGGCGTGGACTACATGAGGAACGTCACCCATGAAATGGGAATCCTTAGGATCTCTTCATCGAACAAGGCAAACAACTACACAAATTGATAGAGGATTGATGGGGAATGATGTGTTGCAACCTTAGCGCAGCCCTCAAAGCATATTGTGCGTTCGAGGTGATTGGTGCGCCAAGCCAACCTTGGTGATTGGTGCGGACACATTAAGCAGATCCTCAAAATACTTAAGTGATTGTGTAGCAAGCTCCCACCTCAGCGTGGACACGTCAACAAGGAGATTGGGAAGGAAAATAATAGGATCAGAGTAAGGCTTTCGTGGATCTCAGAAGGAGAACTACAAAAATCAAAGATGCAAAGTATTGAATGAGAACCCCCTCACTGTATTTATAGGCGAGATTTGAGGGTTTAATGGACACATGTCACCTTCGGATTGGTCTAACGGACACGACGTGACAGCTGTCATGCTCTAAGATAAAAATGAACACGTATCAGAAGTTTACTTCACAATAACAATAGCGCGTCCGCACCAATGGCCTAGAAGCCCTTGGGTGTAGTGCGTTCACACTAGTGGCCTAGTAGTCCTCGGACGTAGTGTGTTGCTCTAGCAGCCACCAAATGTTTGCGCATCCGCACCTTAGCTTTCATTCATTGCAAAGCAAAGCAAGCACCGGGGCATCCGTGCTGACCTTACGTAAATTATGGGATTATATATATATATATATATATATATATATATATATATATATATATATATATATATATATATATATATATATAAATCATGTCAATAGTGTGGTGTCTCGATTGGGCAATAGATGGTCAGTGGAGAGATATGGGAGGCATGGGTTACACGTGGCTTGACAGTTATAGGCAATGGTGAGGAGAGAGAGGCCATTAATACCAATAGTCTGAGAGGTGTCATGGAGGGTGCTTGAATGAATCGTGGTATGATACGTCCTATATGGTGGTAGCTTTGAGATAGGTATGGCTTTTCTTGCATCAGTTCGGAATAGGTGGGACAAGTGGGGAGGTTCGAGAGACATTTGGCGAGTTCGTGGGAAGGAATGAGATGGTAGTGTTTGTGACTAGAGCCACGTGGGAATGTCAGTGTGGTTTGGAGCTGCATGGGGGAGAGGAAGCATTAGGATCACTACATGTGCCCCTTGGAGGTGACAACAATGTGTGTCTAGCATGTGCAAGCATGACAACTTGTGAGTCTTTTGATGGCCTTATTGTAAGTGTGAATCTTATTAATAAGTTTGACTTGTGTGAGAAAGGGTGGTTTTTATCTGTTGAGGAAGGGGTTTGTTGTGCCTCTGGAAGGTTGGAATTAGAGGATGCGAGTTCATGGGAGCTCAGTATGGAATGTGCCGGGCTGCCTTCTCTGGCAAGTCTCGACGCTACAATGGCTGGCCTAGGGGGGAGTTTGGTCAACAACTTGTCATCTCCAACTAATCCTTGTTATTGCTTGGGAAATTTATTGACTTATATTACGATGGGAGGCAATGATTGGTCAGTGTGGGCTATTGTTCCACTATCCAACAAGGAGGTGAGCGGTCAAGAAGGTTCGAGGAGGGTTCAGGAGGATAGTTGTTAGTTATCAGAGGCTTTGGACATTCCCCCATTTTGTTGCTGTAGGAGGTAGCAACGATGAGGTAAATTGTAGAACCATTTGGATCGTGCATGTGCTTGTTTGTTGGGATAGGGAGGGGGAACATGTTTCTATGGCAAGAGGGATGAGGTGGATAAAAGATGCTATGGGGGACATGTTGGGAGAATGGTCATGGTAACTTCTGACGATTGCAATGAGGACTACATGCACTCTTCCAATTTGTGGAGAAGTGAGGGATGCAAAAGTCTAGAAATGGTTGGCAAGGGAAGATCTAGAAGTCTCAAAATGTAGGAGAGTATTGATGAGCCTTGAATCCTCTACGAACTACCACAATGATGCAGCTTCCAGAGGTGAGGGGAAAGGAAGAGAGGTAAGAAAGGTGATCCAATGAAGTCACTAAGTTGGAATATTAGGGGGATGGGGTGTAAGTAGAAAAGAATGCAGATCAAAGATGTTTGTTATCATTCCAAGGCGTAGTTTAGTGGCTTTGAAGGAGACTAAGCTTGAGTCATATGATGAGAAGATGCTTGATTCAGTTTAGGGAAGGAAAAAGAGGGATTGGGTAGCCCTCGGTGCTATTGGTTTTATGGGGGGCATTGTGATTATTTGATATTTGAATGTGTGGGCTAAAGAGGACTGGTGGAGGGGAGATTTTTTAATCTCGATGGTTTTAAGGGATGTGCCATTGGGTTTCAAGTGGGTATTTACTCTAGTTTATGGGCCGAACCAACTGATGCAACAACCTATGATGTGGGTTGAATGAGTGGGGTTCGAGAAAAAATGGAAGTTGTTGTGGTGTCTGGGTGGAGATTTCAATGTTGTCAGATACACTTTTGAAAAATCTAATGGAGGGCGAATTACCTGTAGTATGAGGAGCTTTTCTAATTGGGTGGATAGGCATAAGTTGGTGGATTTGCCTCTAGGTGGTGCAAAATTCATGTGGTCAAATGGGCAGGATAGAGCTATAATATTGGGCTCCATAGATTTATGGTCTCCTCAGAGTGGGTGGAGAGGTTCCCCTCAGTGCAATGCAAGAGCCTTCCGAAGTTGGTATCCGATCATGTTCATTGCCCAATATGCTTGGAGGTTGACAAAGAGAATTGGGGGCCACAACCGTTTTGTTTTGAACTTTCATGGCTTGAAGTGGAAGGTTTTTCTTTGCTTGTGAATGCTTATTGGAAGACTTTCGAGGTGGAGGGATTTGTGGGGTTCATTTTGAGTTGAAATAAAAAATTTCTAAAAGAAAAGATCATTATTTGATAGTGGGAAGTGAGAGGTTGAGGTGGACAATATGCTAATGAATATTCAAGATCTTGATTTGAAGGAGGAAGGTGGTGAGCTCTTAGCAGCCGACAACGCATTGAGGGTCAAGCTTTCTTTGAGTACACAAACTGGCGACGAGGAGATTATGTAGAGGTAGAGGTCAAGAGCCATTTGACTGAAAGAACGGGACAAAAATACAAAATTCTTTCATTGTATCGCTAGCGCCCGAGCTAGGCATAATAAAATTCAAAGTGTGGTAGTTGATGGAAGAAGGGTAGAAGAAAAAAGCTAGGTATGTGAGTATGTTGTTCAGTTCTACAAGAATTTGTTAATGGACGAAGGATGGGTGAGGTTGTGTTTGTATAGTCTTCATTTCAACCAAATCTAGTATGTGGAAGCCTTGTCTCTAGTGAAACCTTGGAGGTGAAAGCGGCGGTCCAGTCCTTAGGTAGGACAGATTCCTAGGTCTAGACTGATTCCCTTTGGCATTTTTTTTGGTTTTGTTTTGAAAGATAACGATTTTTGTATTAAGAAACAAGAAACAAAATACAAAAATGGAGGGAGGATCCGCTGAGAAAGTAGACTCTACTAGACTCCAAGAAAAAGAAGGTCATAGCCCTTTAACAAATCTACATGAACAACCCATTCTATCATTAAACGCTTTGCCTTAGAAGCAACAACCTCTACGGAATTCGTAGTGTCCCTAAAACATCTCCCATTTCTTTCTTCCCAAACAGACCACCAAACTGCAATAATAGCCACACTCCATAGCCGAGTCCTTTTCTTTCCTATGTTGACCCCATGCCATGCTTTTAGAAGTTTAGCCGCCGAACCAGGGAGACACCAATTGATTTCCTTTGGCATTTTTTCAGGTGTTCTGGTAAGATTTAAGAGCAGTCTAATGATTTTTTTTTATCGGAGTTTTTCAAAAGGGGCAGATTATTGGCAGCTATTGGTGCATCATTCATTGCCCTTATTCCGAAAGTGGAAGGTGTGGAGAATCTGGGTGTTTGCAGGCCTATTAGTATGGTGGGTAGGCCCATATAAGATATTGGAAGGTTTTTTGGCTTCAAGGCTGCTGGTGGTTCTTGCGAGTGTCATTGCAAAGGTCTAAGGTACATTTGTAGCAGGTAGATAGATCTTGGACATTGAGCTTGGCCCATGTGTTTATTGACTCAAGACATAGGGAAGGGAAGAAATGCATAGTGTGCAACTTGGATATCGAGAAAGCCTACGATAATGTTGATTGGGGTTTCCTCGACTGTATTGGGGTGCATGGGATGTGGTTCAAAGTGGAGGATGTGGGTTAAGGAGTGTGTCAATTCAACTAGGTTTTCGGTCCTTGTCAATGGCTCCACAAAAGTTTTTTGAAGGCATCAAGGGGTCTTTGGGAGGGTGACCTGATCTCTCCCTATTAGTTTGTTGTAATGGTAGAAATGCTAAGCAGAATGTTGGACAGAGGCTAGAGGTTGGTTTCCTCGAAGGGTTTAAAGTTGGGAGTGGGGGAATCCAGTGCTCTCATCTTTAGTTTGCTGATGATACTTCGTTATTGT
Source organism: Magnolia sinica (assembly GCF_029962835.1). Taxonomy (NCBI): domain Eukaryota; kingdom Viridiplantae; phylum Streptophyta; class Magnoliopsida; order Magnoliales; family Magnoliaceae; genus Magnolia; species Magnolia sinica. The sequence continues at coordinate 34,125,650 of NC_080585.1, forward strand.
GCAACGCTAAAGAGGAAGTGATGGATATGATGAGGAAAATCGTGAGATGTTTCAAAGTTGTTTTGGGTATGAAGGCTAACATTCGGAAAAAAACAATATTTTGGGATTCAAACGGCTAGAGACGAGGTGGAGAGGGTGGTTGAGGTGTTTGGATGTGGGGTGGGCTCATTTTTTTCAACATATCTTGGTCTTCCCCTTTGTATTGGGAAACTGGTCAGGCGCCTTTGGGATAAAGTAATTGAAAGGTTGGTGAGGAAGTTGTCAAAATGGAAGACCAGGCATCTTTATTTGGTTGGGAAATCTACTCTTATCAAAGTGGCCTTGGCCAATCTCTCCTTCTAGTTTATGTCTGTCTTCAAGTGCCCGAAAGCTGTTTTAAATAGAGGCCGAGAAGAAAATTTTTTTGGCAAGGTACTATGGAAAATCACAAGTTCCATCTTCTTGAAACGGGACAAGGTTTGTAGGCCGTACATTGAAGGAGGAATTGGAATTAGAGATTTGGAGACTATGTACCTCGCTCTCCTAGGGAAGTGGTTGTGGAGGTTTGGAGTGGAATAATAGAATTTTTGGAGAGGTGGTTGCTAAAAAATATGGGGTTTAAGAAGGTGGATGGTTGTTTAGATACTAGGGGATGTGGAATGCGATTGGGATGTTGTAATCTAGATTCATGGAGCAGGTTGCCTTTGCTATTGGAGATGGTTCAAGGATTCGGTTTTGGGAGGACATATGGCTTAGGGAGATTGTGTTGCAGAGTGATTTCCTGATGTTAGCCAAGCTTGCTCTGAGTAAGAAGATTTTCATTGCACGTTGCTTTTCCATTTTGGGAGGTCATGTGGTGTGGACTCTATGTTGTAGTTTTTTGTTGGATGTGGAAGTAGATGATGTTGCTAGGCTTCTTGAGTGTTTGCAATTTTGTCTGTCTGTCTATGGGAGAGAGGGATTCGATGGTTTGGAGAGAGGATAAATCGGGTCAATTTACCGTGCAATCTTTCTTCAAACTGCTTTCAAGTAGCCAATTGGGATAATAACATGATCACACCGTTCACTTATGGTTCTATGGGGCCTCTCCCAAGATTTTGGCGTTTGCTTGGTCGGTGGAAAGAAAAAGGGTTCTAACAATAGATAATTTGCAAAAAAGGGTAGCTCTCATTCCCAATATTTGTTTTTGTGTATGCAGACTGTGGACTCAGTGGACCATTAGTTTATTTATTGTTCCTTTGCTTTGGGGCTATGGGTGAGGTTTTTGATTCTTCTTCAAGTACCTTGGGTCATGCAGGGATCTATTGAGGTGCTTCTTTTGGCTTGGCATGGAGGAGTGGTTGGGAAAGAAGGAAAGGCGGTTTGGAGATTTGTCTTGTTAGCAGTCTTGTCGGCTATATAAGGGCATGGTATTCCAAATCGGTTACGTAACGGCCGTTACATAATGGTAACGGTCATAACCGTTACGCGTTACGGGGTCGAAACGGCCGTAACGGCCGTTACAGAAAAATGTGCCGTAACGACCCCGTAACGGTCCAGGAAGTGTATTTTTCAAAAAATAAAAAATGGCCATAACGACCGATACAGGGGGCTGTAACGGCCGTTACGGCCCGTATCATAACGGTAACGGTGGTGGCCGTTACCGTTACGGAACACCTTGTATAAGGGGGAAAGAAATAGTTGATGTTTTCAGAATATTTGTGGTTTAGAGTTGGAGGTGTTCAGAAAGGCATAGCTAGATTTTGGTGGGATGGGCCTCATGCCTTGACCAATGTCTCTGTCTTCCTTGATTAGGTTGTAATTGGTCCTTTGTGCTTGGGTTCTAGTTGTAGCCATTTGGCATTTTGGTGATTAAAATCTCGCAACTTTTCAAAAAAGAAGAAGAAGCGGAATGGAAATATCAGAAGGGTCAAAACATCACCCCTTTTTTCATTTTTTTCAAATTTCCATCTTCCTTTAGTTGTATTTATATATAAAGGGCCCTAATCCACCAACTCATCCTTTTTGTGTTTGATTAGCACCAAATTGGTCGACGTTTAGCAAGTCACCCCCCCAAGTAAAAAAGAAAAAGAAAAAAAAGAATACACATTTGGGATTCTCTTTGCCACTAATTTTCAAGACATTTTTCCAAAAAAAGGCCACTACAGGCCCTTACCGACCAATAGGGCTTGTATCGATATGCTGGCTGATATTGTTATGTTATACCTTCATAGACTTCTTCGTCTCCATTACCTTCTTATCCTGTCTTTGGCTTCCTTAGCAACCTCAGTTGCCGTATTTTTCATTTTCTGACTGGTCTTCTTCGGTAGGTTCATCATGGTAGATGGGGTTCTTGGTAGGACACATTCATGTGAGATGTCCTTTATACTCACACTTGTAGTAAGGAAAAAAATTCCCACGATCTCTTTTCAAGGTTTCCCCTGTTTCATGAGTGCTCTTAGTGCTAGTAATGCATATAGCCCTGTGGCAGTCACCACTCACCATTGGTGGCAATAGGGCATTGTTGGGATTCTTGTAAATGCGGTGCAACAGTTGGGTTTGTCATCATGCTTTTGCTATTTTTCACTTTTCTCATCGTTTGATATGCTTTACTCGCACCATTCGAGAATAGGATGTGGCATCCTATTAATCATATTGGCTGCAATGAGTGCTTCTTCATCTCAATAGATTTTAGCAACCAACATTCCTATCATGATGGATCTAGTAACCTCTAAAAGGTGATATCTTTTAGCTCAACGACACTATTTTGATGTGGTGTATATGGACAAGTGGTTGTGATTCTGTAGTTATGACGTAGATATTCCTTGTCATTTTTTGAATCGATTTTTTTTGGTAGTGCCAAATTGAGTGATGGCTATCGTACGGAATATTTTGATAACGGAACCTCTTCTCTACTTTTCATTAGATAGACCCATGTAAATTTAGAGTAATTATCAAGAAATGAAATGAAATATTTGTAAGAAAAAGAAAAGAAGATGTAATTTGGGTCGGCCCCGAAACATCAGAATGAACTAGATCAAAGTACAAAGAAGTTTGTTTTTGTTTAAACATAGGGGAAGGCTGAGTTTGTCCTTTCTAGAGTGCCTCCCTTTAGAGGGTTGGGATCCACAACAAAAGCTGTTTCTCTGAAATAGTGGAGCCATAGCTACTAGTGGTAGCTCATGTCTGAAATAGTCGAGCCATATCCACTAGAGTACAATGAATTTTGTCTCTGTTGTTAAACATGGGGGAAGGATGAGTTTGTCCTTTTCCATGATACCTCCCTATAGAGGGTTGGGATCCACAAGAAAAGCAGTCTCTCTGAAATTTTAGAGCTTTATTCACTAAGTCATAACAAGACTTCATATCTTGATTCAACCATTTATAAAAGTCTTGAGTCTTTTACATGCACGCATACTTTGCTGAAGAAAGTCTCTAGTCTTTAATCTAATTGTAAGAACTCATTAATCCTAATTCCAGACTTATATTTCAATCAAATATTTACAACGACTAGAATACTTGCAAATCCCATTCCAACCATATATCCCTTGTAAAGCAGCCATAACACATTTAACATCGAAATTGCATAATCTTGAGCTCATTTGAAATCTAACGCAGTACTCCTACAAATGGGATCAACTTCATGTCATGATAAAGTTGTTGCTACCTAAAACGTAGCCAAAAAGAAGAAGAAGAAGAAGAAGAAGAAAGCGGAGGGAATAAGGGTACCACAAGTTGGCACTTTTGCTCTCTTCTTACTCCACTTTCCCTCTTAAATGCTTATGCTTTATGTTGTTTTCCTTGTTTTGTTTTTATTACATCTCATAACTCTTTTCTTTTGATTAGCAGGAGGAAATTAGGAACAGATTATATGCATTGGAGGCAGATATGAAGAATGAAAATGAGAGATCCGTGGCAGTGCGTGGTCGTGTTGAGAAGTACATTGAAGAAAAGCGGGAGACGGATAGAAGGCTAGATAAGCAGTATCAACGCAAAATGTGAGGTCGCTTTCATGATATCTTTCTTATAATACTTTTGGTTATTATTAGATAAAGCCAGTGGATGTGGACCCTTCTAGAGTAGACGCGTTAGCTGCAAATGTACCCCTCTGACAATTGTATCTGGGTTGTCAACCTACAATTTCCCAGCAATGCTTTCTATTCATGCCTGGTCTTTCCACAGTGTGTGCACTTCCAAATCATTCTTCTCCTGTAGGCTTCTTATCACCTCCCTTATTTGCCCTACGGAAACCAACACTCGATGCAAGGGCTGATTTCTCCATAGTCACATTATTATACTGTTGTGTTGAGGCCAACCTACTCTCCGTACTCTCGACGTGTGCATATGCTTGACTCAAAGAAGGCAACTCATCTCGTCCAAGTAACTGTGCTCTGATCAACTCGAATTCTGGATTCAGACCAGCCAGAAAATCAATAATGCCATTCCTCTCTACCTCCTTATACATCATAGCATGGTCAGTGCACATTGGTTTATATGGATCATAGAAATCCAACTCTACCCAATATGATTTAGAGTTGTAAAGTAGGCTGCCAAAGTTTTGTCCACCTGTCGAAGATGAGCAATGTCCTATCATTGTTTATAAATCTGAGCAAAGTTCTACAGATGAAAATAAGTTTGGGCTCTAGTATCACAAATATCTTTGGCAGTCTTCAGAAACATAAACCCATCACTCACATTTGGCTCCATAAAATTGACCAAAAAAGGCCATAATTGACAAATTCTCTACTTCCCAATTATCATGAGAGGGATCAGTGATTGCTGGTTCCTTTGTTTTTCCTATCAGATATCCAAGTTTACCTCGTCCTCCAATAAACATCTTCATGGCCTGTGACCATTGCAAATAATTGAGGCCACACAACTTCACCGTCATCATTTGTATTCCCAAATTATCTATGGATGAACCTCCAGTGGAATGTGAGTTAACCTCGCTATTACTACTGTTCGACATCCCTGCAGATGAACAATGCCAATTCCAATTGACAAAAAAGGTTTCTTTATCTCAAATGATGCTTCTAGGCTCTTCTCAGTTCTCAGTCTTATGTACACAACACAACCATCAGTCCCCACAAATTACTCCGGAAGACAACTAAGGGGTGTTCACACAGCTAGATACTTCAAAAAACTGTCAAATTAATGTGAAGGTAGAGTAGACATGAATCTAATCAGTTCCATTCACCTCGAACAAAAAAAGCCCAAAAAATCCTAGGTGACGTCACTCCTTAGGGTAGAGAAATTGTGATTTCTCTCTCCATGTTGATCCGATTAACATGGGACCACTTCTAATCAATTCTAATAAAAAAATCTATCCAAACGGTACTAAACTTGAATATGAAAATCACCTTGTACGATTGCAACCATCTGATTGGTTATGAAATCCATGTTTTTTTTTTTTTTTTTTTTTAAAAGTTAGTTAGTTAGTTAGTTTGTTTGTGTGGACTGCCTTGAAACACACAATCTGGCTTACAAAAAATCATGATAAATCAAAACGATCCAGGCGGTGGTGGTTTTGTTACGATCTTACCACCCTGACCGTATGCTATCGACATTAGCCGTACGGTTAGATGACGTGAACACCTACATAGAGCGCTTCGAATTGCCTTTGATCCTCCTCTGTTAAACTCCTATGAAGATCTTGATTCTCTGATACCAAGATGAAAGATCAGAATCTTTGAAGGAATGAATGGAAAGATAAGAAGAAAAAAGTATATGGAAAGGGGAAATGGGAGAACGTGAATATTCTCTCACTTCTCCCCCTTATTTTATTAGAAAGTCTTATCATAAGAAAATAATAGAAATACCATCACACACGTGTACACATACTAATTTAAACAAATGCAGCAAAAATTACCCTTACAACTCAATAGTGGGGTTTGTCATTCTCTTAATACCAGATTCAATGTAGGGTTTAGATTTATTTAAGATAGGGTTTTCTATAAATAGATCTTCTAGACCTTTGTGCGGGGATTTTGCTTTTTGTTTCTTTGTTCATTAAGTTTTAGATATCCTATTCTTGATGTTTTTAGAACCCTGACCCCCAAATTGTTCTAGTTGGTTAATATCAAGATTCTCTCTCTCTCTCTCTCTCTCTCACACACACACACACACACACACACACACACATCCCCGCCCCCCCCCCCCCCCGGTCAACAAGCCGGTCTTGAGCTTCGAAAAGAGCTCATAGGTATGAGCTCATGGATAGGTGGTGTAGACCATACTCCAAGGATGTGATCGACCAAAGGGGTCAAGGCAAAAAACCCCGCTCAAACCACACTCAAACCACATCAGAAAACCGATACAAGCAAAAAGATGGAAAAACCATAATTCAATATATCCCCAAGTAGTTATACCTAGCCAGTATTGCTTTCAATACTGTTAGGTTGAAAAGTTTCAAGGTTATGGTTGAGGCAATAGGTCAATTTGGACCTGGGCTTAAGCCTCCTTCATATCACGAAATGAGGAAGACATGCCTCAAAACTGAGGTTGACTATGCACGAAGTTTCATAGCTGAATATACAGAATCGTGAAAAACCTATGATTGTACACTCATGGCCGATGGATAGACTGATAAAGCCAGTTGGACTCTTAACTTTTTAGTGAATTGCCCAGCTGGGACAATATTCATGAAGTCCGTGGATGCATCTGGCCATCCTTATATGGCAGCTTATTTGTTTAAATTATTAGATAGTGTAGCTGAGGAAGTGTACATGCAGGAGGGATTTTGAGGTGTCAGTCTAGTGTTTAGTCAGTTTGTACTGTCTATGCGGGTGGCTGTTTTGGTGTTTTGTTTTTCAGTTTGCCTCTTGTCTCTTGATTAAATATTTTGTTTAGTCCTGAGATGAGAGTTCTCGTGTGTTTTCTTTTTTTGCTTTTGCTGTGTTCGTAGGTCGTGGTCTGTCGTTGACTAGTGATTGCAGTTCCTTTTCTAGCATTTAGTTCTATTATTATGTATTTTTTTGGTTTTAGTTTGGGTGTTTTACATTTCCAATCATCATTGCGTTCAAAGCTTTGGTAGTTTAAAATATCCTTTTATTTGTAAATCTTTTTGTGATTTTTTCTTTTCTTTTGGTGCCATTGTAGTGCAGAAGCACTCGAGAGTCACTTATCCGCTGTCCAAAGGGATCATCAACAGATATCCCTAATAGAAGAACGGAGAATAAGATCTGATGCGGAAGAGGCTAAAAGAAAGGAGACTGCTCTTCTTGAGGAAAAGGCACGCCAAGAACGGGCTAAAGCAGAAGCAGAGGTTCGTCATCTTGTAGTTACTGTTTTTCAATCAGTAATCTTTGTAGCTATTGTTTCCTTGATGTGTCTTATTCTTAACTTTGCAACTCATTTTTTCTTTGGATATAGTGTCTTTTTGGGTGCAGAGATAAAAGGCCTTAGGTTTAGTCAACTGGAATATTCTCACGGCATTTGATATCATTTTACAATCACATTGAAAAGCAAATGACCTATTAAACTTTGTTTCTGATTTGGCAATCACTGCATTCTATTTAAACCTTGAACTTTCAGTGACAGTCTGCTCTTGTTTCTTTTTTAAAGGTTAATGTTGTAAATTGTTCCATGCTACCCAAAGAGCTGGGACAAAGCTGTGAATTGTGATGATGATAATATGCCATAAGTTGTTCCAGGAGGGTGTACTTGGTATTGCATTTAATTTAAGGAATTAATTTGTGTCCTCAACCAATCCAAGAAAAAAAAAGAAATATCATGGAATCTTGCATCTGTCATTTTGTGAGTGTTATTCTGTGGCCTACCACCTACATATCATTCTTTGTATGGACTCCTCTTTGCTTTTTAGCAATTTTATCTTTTTCTAGCATGTTCTATCAGTTACTGTTTTGGGGCCTACAAAATTTCAATGTGCTCAGGAGGGGATCATCATGGTTTGTAACAATTCAAATATGACCATGTCCACTATACCTTACAAAGACTATCATCTTGCATGGACACCTATTTCTTATGGTCAAACATTTAGGTTTTAAAACATTTATTCCAGATCTCCTTCAGATAAATTGCTCAGCTAGCATCAGGGTGTTATCCTAGCAATTTATCTCAAGGAGAAGCATGAACTAGCGCTACTTATAGGAGCAGTTGCTGGACTTATCAGACTCGCTTAAGATATGTGGGGCTTCAAAGCAAATTTCAAGATATATGTCTTAGTGGACATATGATCAACCTCACATAAGTATGGGCTTTGAATTCAAGCCACCTATTAGCTCTACCTCCCTCCCTCTTCGCCTAACTATTTTCTATAAGTATTAGTTGACGATGGAGAAGTTTTAGGAATCTTGGGCTGGTTTGGTACAGGTTTTATTAGTTAATTAGGTTGTCTTTAATTTTCGGATTCTTGGCTTAAATTAAATATTTTATATGACTACAATTAAGCATGCCTTTCAGCATCTAACAAAAAATGAAAAGTAAATAAATAAAAGAATATAGATTAAAGCATGTTTGGTTTTGTCTTTAAACTATTTAACAGACTTATTTATTAGGGAAAAAAAACTACTGGTATGCTTTCTTGTTATGGACATGGGGATGGAGTTTTATAGTTGTTTGAAACCCTGAGTTGCAAGTTTATACTTCTGTAATGTATCTTGAATTACAGAGGACAAATTTTGGGTTTTGTAATGAGTTCTTTATTGCCGGAAATCTTTTTTTTTTTTCCTTTTCCATTGAGGTAACGAAGATTTTATTAAAAGAGAGAAAACAAGACAGATCCACACAAAAAAAATGGTGATGAGAAATAGCCTTTTAGGGTAATGCCAAGCCTAATCTCCTCAATTGCATTGTGCTTCAGCTATGAAAGTCAGTGAGCCTCTATGCCCAACTATCTATATGACCTTTGGCCATTCAAATTTGAGTGAAACTTGCTCAGCTCAGCTCTGTTAGATTCCACACAATGTCTGATGTTCCACACCTTCCAAATCGACCGTAAACTCATAACCAAAGCAAGACACCCCAAAGGACCTCCTGCTTTCCAACTGGATCCAGTGTTCGAAGTATTGGTATTGCTACAAGTTTCGCTGGCCAGGGATATGGAAACAATATCGATATCGCCAATAATATCGCTTATAACCGGAAATGCGGGGAAACATGGGAAAAATGGTGGAATTTTTGGCAAAATTTCAGGAGATGTTAAAATGTACATATTTGTATATTTAGAAATAAAAAAATTTGTAAAAAGAATGCATACATAACAAGTTTCCATTTAATTCGTGCCTTAAAAGCATGTTTTTTTGTAAGAAATTAGTCCAACCATCCCATCCCGTCTATTTAACCATCCAACCTTCCATCCAAACATCCATCGATGTTGTAAAATATCAACAACACATGATATTTCACCAAGAAATCATCAACAATTGGAAAGGAAATGGAAGATTGTGGTCTCAATATCATGCATGTTACGATATCGATACTACCGAGATACTATCAATATCATCAATGACAAATTGAACACTAAATACAACCATGTGCCCATGAAAAAAAATTGAAATAAATTTTTTTTATAACAAACAAAATTTTAATGATATCAATTCGTTGGCGATAATATTGAAATATCGTTGATACACTTATGATACAAGCATTACCTAGAATTTACATAGTTGAAAATATTGGTGATACATTGGCGATATTGATGCATTGGTAATACGAGCGACACCTAGAATTTACATAGTTGAGAATATTGGTGATTACATTAGTGATACTGATACGTTGGCGATACTTAGCAATACATTGCTAATACCTGGAATTTTTTATACTACCACCGTTATCGGTATCACTACCAGTGCTATAAGTAATGTTGAGCTGGAGATAAAGATGATATCGGAGATAATTCGAACACTGAGTGGATCCCAAATAAATAAAAGAATCTCTGCCAGTTTGCACTTGAGAACTTACAGTGCAAGAAAAAGTGGTCCGCTGACATCTCATTCTGGGCACCTAATGTACAAACCTTAGGGCTTGTGTTTTAATTTCTCTGGTGGTTAATTATTAGAACTTTATCCCTCCTATCAAGACAAGCTGAAGTAATCACCTTTGGAGATCTGGAATGCTTCTAAATATGTCGGAAATTGATATATGGTTGTTTATTTTTATTGTTTCTTTTGCAGTGCCTGAACTTGTGGAATTTTTTAAATACTGTTTTGGCTCTTAATTTACAGCAGTTTATTAGCCCCAAATTCACCTTTACACATGTCACACTTGCCAATATGGCTACATTGTGGGACATCTGTGACCTGAGCATAAGGTGGTCCTCATTGGGCACAAGCTGGTTCACTCATTCAGTGGGCTGCTCCTATACAAAAACAATGGACAGCTTAGAAAATAATGCCAATGGTCCATGTTCGATGTGTGACCTGCTGATTCATGTTGTGGCCTTATGGGCCACCTTATGCACTGGTGAGATCTCCCACACATTCGCCAGGTTGGTACATTTTGTGTGGGAGGAGAGGTATGTGCTAGCATACATACCTCTAATTTACATGATCATTTGTATCATTATTGGTTGAGTATAATGACTGCTCGAGGTTTTTTTTTTTTTTTTTTAAAACCCTTCTACAGAGTACATCAGTAAGATATTGTGATTGTTTGATTCAGGCTAAACTAAAGGCTGCGAAGGTAGCTGAAGAAATGCAGAAGGCAGCATTGGATGCTGAGAGGAGAGCCAAAGAAGCTGCAGAAAAGGTTGCCAATGAAAAATCGAAAACAGTTGCTGCTGAAGAGGTACAGAGGGATGCAAATATAAAATCTCTAAGTGGAGTGAGGGGTGGAGATGGACACTCTAAGGAATTGGGATCTGATGCACCTGATAAAGTGCGGTCAGCAGGTACTGGATGTATTTTTCAAAGGAAGCGTAATTTGTGTTCTAAGATAAATGCATCCAATTTTTTTTAACATTGATCGCCGAAGCTGGAATTATACAAAATACAAAACAAAAGAATTTAGAACCCCCCAACAATCCGGAAAATGAGCAATTACCTTTGATGCTAGTGCTCATTCCATTACAAAAGATTTAGCCCTACCAAATACCTCAGAAACCTGACTCTTGCAATTTCTAAAGCATCCATCTTTTCTCTCCAGCCATGTAACCCAAATGCCCACTAACAAACTTAAATGCCAGATTTTTCTCCCAGTTTTCCCAATACCCCTACCGTGTCACATTAAAAGAAAACGATCAACAGATTTTGGTTAAGACCCAAGAAAATCCAAACGGATTGAAAAAATTATTTCACAACCCTTTTGCAAACATGCAGTGCATGAAGAGATGATCCACCATTTCCTCATTTTGAAGGCATAGCAGACATGCATTCGGAAGAATAAAACTTCTTCTGCAAAGATTATCTATTGTTAACACCTTCCTCCCCACTAACTGTGCGAGCGCCACCACCTTTGGAGGAGCACCATAGCGCCAAACAAAGCTGTTGGATGAATCTCGCCACTACAAGCAACTCCGCTAATACACATATAGAAGGTTTTAACTAAAAACCTTCATGTGTTGATCCAAATGCAGCATCTTCAACTTGGGTCCATATTAGCTCCTCGCCAGTAAAGATAGGTCCTCCATCTTTACGAGCCACTCTTCTCTAAAAGAAGGCGAATAGTGGCTATGTATGAGGTTGTGTTGTCTATGTTTACCTGGACTCTCCTACTTCCTCAGCTACACAATCTAATAATTTAAACAAATAATCCGCCTTATAAGGATAGCCAGATGCATCCACGGAGTTCAAGAATATTGTCCCAGCTGGACAATTCACTAAAAAGTTTATTAGAGTCCAACTGGATTTATTGGTCTATTCGTCGACCATGATTGTACAATCATAGGTTTTTCATGATTCTTTATATTCGGCAATGAAACTTCGTGTATAGTCAACCTCGGTTTTGAGGCATGTCTTCCTCATTTCGTGATATGAAGGAAGCTTAAGCCCAGGTCCAAATTAACCTATTGCCTCAACCATAACCTTGAAGCTTTTCAACCTAACAGTGTTGAAAGCAATATTGGCTTGTTATAACTATTTAGGAATATATTGAACTGTGGTTTTTCTATATTTTTGCTTGTATCGGCTTTCTAATGTGGTTCGAGCAGGTTTTTTTGCTTCGACCCTTTTGGTCGATCACATCCTTGGAGTGTGGTCTACACCACCTATCCATGGGCTCATACCTATGAGCTCTTTTCGAAGCTTGAGACCGGCTTGTTGACCCCACGCGGGGGGGGGCAATCACCTCTATATTCTCATATATTTCTTGTTCCATAAATTCCTCTCGAAATACGACACTGTTATTTTTTTCTTGTTTGTTTATCCATGTACTCATTTTCCTTCGGATTTCTGGAGTAATATTGGGACATGCTCCAACATTTGATTCCGGCATATGTGCAAGGTATTGCTTATGTGGTGCGATGCCACCGGCTACAAACTCGTATAGGTCACACACCATGTGAGTCTTTTTGGTATCACGATGATAGCGCCCATACTTGCAACCCGAGTCATTCAACTTGGGTTTTAAAGAAGAAGATTAGGAAGAAGAAGACATGATTCTTTCTTCTTGTTAGTTGTACAGTTGTAAACATTAGAGAGAGAGAGAGAGAGAGAGAGAGAGAGAGAGAGAGAGAGAGAGAGTTACGCAAGTACAAATTCTTGATGCTTGTCTTGAGACTTGCTCGACTCTTGAGTCTTGAGTCTTGTTTCTTTAAGCCTACACTTGTAGATTTTTGAAGTTGAATATTGAATCTTGTAGTTGACATTTGGTTTGTACATTTGTACACTTGAGTTAAAAAGAACACACTTGAAAAGAGAAGGTAAGTGATAAATAATGTAGAGATTAGAGAATTAAATAGAAAGAGAGAAATGTAGGGAATGTATTTAGAGATTAGAGAATGTATGTAGATTGTAGAGATTAGAGAATGAATGTAGAGAATGTAGAGAGAAAAAGAGAAGAATGTAGAGAATGAGAGGATGAGAGATTAGAGAACTAGAATGTAAAAGAAAGAGAGAGAAATGTGGAGAATGCATGTAGAGAATGAATGAAATGGAGAGAGAGAGAGAGAGAGAGAGAGAGAGAGAGAGAGAGAGAGAGAGAGAGAGAGAGAGTTTAGAATGAAAAATATTGAAAATTGGGGGGTGGGTACCTTTTTAGAGCCAAAAAGTGACAGTCAGAAAATGTGACCGTTAGCCAATATACGATCGCATATGCATGTGGATTGCATATGCCACCATGGCATATGAGATTTCCACATGCATATGTGATCAGACTTGAGAACATGGGCTGAAATCCCCGCCAAGCATGGAACAAACTCAGTTAGCTTTTGACCCCCCATCTACCTATCCTTCCGAAATATGATGTTCTTTCCATCCCATAATAAGAAGCCCACCCCTTCCCATACTCTATGTTTTATTGATGCGGCAAACTTTTATAAATATGAGGCATTGTACAATGATGACTCCCTAGTCCACCATCCCATTTCCTCAACGCCATATTTCCAAATGATTACCTCTCCCCATTGAGACCCTACGTCTACCCCGAACCTCCAAATCCATTTTCCTAACAAAGCTATATTCATATCCTCCAACTTCCTAAAGGCCACTCCTCCTTGAGCCCAAGGCTTGTATACCTCCTCCTACTTCATAAGGTGGGAGTTCATGTTTGTCTTCCGCTCCCACACAAAATCCTGCCTAAGCTTATCCAGTTCTATAATGTGAGGGTGTTGAGATGGTGCAGTTATGGAATAATTTATTCATTCGATGAGTGTAGTCGAAATAAGGATGTTAAAATGGATGAGTGGCAAGGCAAGGAAGGGTAAAATTAGACATGTGTGCATCCTGGGGAAATAAGTAGCACCAATAGGGTAATAAGATGAGGAAAGTAGACGAGCAAGAGAAAGGTGTGAGAGAAGAAAGAGTATTGTGAGAAGCTTCTTTTGTGTGTTAGGGCAACAAAGCCCCCACACCTTTTTATTATAAGGCTAAGAATATAGAAAACTTACTCCGCAGGAGCAATCAACACTATATATACACACTCACCCAAAAAGGGCCAAATATACACACCTCTTTTTATTCTCCCTCTCAAGTTGGAGCATATATATTGATCATGCCCAACTTGCTAGTGATACGAAGAAGAGCATCCCGACTAAGAGACTTGCTAAGAACATCGGCCAGCTGGTCTCCATTCCTAACAAGTGGATTCGCAATTTCCTTGTTAGCCACTTTCTCCCGAATGAAGTGACAATCAATCTCAATGTACTTCGCGTGCTCACGGAACACTAGATTGATAGCAATATAAATGACAGCTTGATTATCGCAATGCAAAGGAATGAGACTTGGGGGATTATAACCGAGTTCTTGTAAGAGGGTTTGAAGCCAAATAAGTTCACATGTTGCATGAACCATCGCCTGATACTCAGCCTCAACAAAAGATTGTGCCATGACAGATTGCGTCTTACTCTTTTAGGTGACAAGATTGCCATCGACAAATGTGCAATACCTAGATGTAGATCACCGATCATGTAAACATCCAACACAATCAACATCAAAGTAACCAGATAGATGAAGGTGGCCTTGTTGTTGAAATAGTAAACCTTTGCTTAGGGAAGATTTAAGAAACCAAAGAATATGATATACTGTTGTCAGATGTGTGGTACGTGGAGCATGCATGAATTGACTTATAACACCCACAACATACGAAAGATTCAGCCGAGTAATAGTGAGATAAGTCATCCAACTAGTTGTTGATACGTCCCAGTGTGAGAGACGAGCTCACTGTCATCAAGATTAATTTTATGAATAACATCCATAGGTGTGGTAGGAGGCTTACATCCAAGCATCCTAGTTTCTGAGAGAAGATCAAGAGTATATTTCCATTGGGAAAGCACAATTCTAGACTTAGATTGGGGCAACTTCAATGCTTAAGAAATACCGAAGGGCCCCAAGATCTTTGATTTTAAATCGAATCTTGAGAAAGGATTTAATGGGCACAATTCCCGCAGTGTCATCTCCTAACAAAACAATGTCATCCGCATAAACAATCAACACTATGATCCCCGTGGACTGATGACAAATGAATAGGGAATGATCAACTTGATTGCAAACAAATCTAAAGTCCAAAAGAGCCTGACTGAATTTATCGAACCAGGTGCATGGGGACTGTTTAAGAATGTAGATAAGCTTCTTAAGGTGGCACATAAGAGGAGAGTTAGAAGGCATAGAAAAACCAGGGGGTTGATCCATATAAACCTCCTTAGCAAGATCACCATGTAAAATGACATTCTTCACATTGAGTTGAAACAGGGGCCAATACAAGTTTACCGCCAAAGAGACGACCACGCGAACATAATTGATCTTGGCCATAGGGGAGAATGTCTCAAAGCAGTCCACATGATGCGGACATCAGTGGTGCGCCCTTTAGAGTGTACCAGAGGTGGAGGCGTCGCCGATAGAGTATGGGAGCGGAAGAGTTGATGTGGATGGACGTTGGGTCCATCGGACCCATTTTCTGACGCGTTACGAGTGCAGGAGCGGCATGACTGCACCTTGACCATAGATTCATGGGTCGGATTTTACACCCTACTACACAGGTGTTTTAGTTTTAGCTATTTTTGTTCTCTTTTCTTGTTTCAGGGGCTTTATTGCACTTTCTTTATTTTTTTCGTCTTTTTATTATTGTTCTTTTTTTTAGGGGCTTTAGTGCACTTTTACTTTTTTCATAACTTATATATACGTTGTGAGAAATCCTATTTTCATTATTATTGAGTGAATAGAAATTCGTATATTTTCTTCCTCTTTATTCAAGAGATTAGAGTTTCAGGGTTGGCCCTTGGGTGTTGAGGATTCCAATTCGATTTTAGGTTCCATTCTTTCTAGATCTTCGAGGTGCAGGAAAAGGTAAGAATCATCTCCCTTCTTTTCTTTTGACGACAAAAGGACCTCTACTTTCTTCATTTTGAACCCTTCGTTCTTTACCCATTTCGTTCCTCTTTGGATATCCCCTTTTTAGTTTGAACGGAGAAGAGAGATGGTTAGTCAGTAGAATCAGATCCAAACTTGGCCTTGGACTGACTTATGCTAGATCTGAGATATCCTCATATCCCTAGGTCTTCCCTTTTTACTGTTTACGTGATTTTATGCTAAGGGGCATGATCCTGACGGAATGACCTCATCTCTGTGTTGAGATTTTCCTAATCCCTTTGATTGGAAACGGTTAGTTAATTGGTGTATTTATTTTAACATTCTTTAACCTGATTTTACATGCATCTAAGGTTAGGTCATCACATGTCCCTGCATCACCACACCATATGTTGGAGTATAGCCCTTTGCAACTAACTGTGCTTTATGGCGATCAATTGAACCATTTGGAAGATATTTGATGGTATAAACCCATCGACATCCAACTGTTTGTTTGCCTGCAAGTAAGGGAACTAATTCCCACGTACTATTCTTCTCCAACGCCTGCATCTCTTCCATCATAGCCTTAGTCTAGTCAAGATTACTTATAGCTTCAAATTACGAGGGGTAATGAGGAGAATAAGAAAGTTGCAAAAGACTGGAAAGAAGGTGAAAGATGGTAATAAGAAACAAAATTGCTAATGGGATGGGATGCTTTGTGCATGAACATGGAGGTTTACGCAACGTAATGGGAAGATCATCAGGAGAGAATTTATACCTGAACCGCTAGCTGGAGCATATGAAATGATGGACTGTTGATCGGTGGAGGATTTAGTTTGTCGATGATACACAAGGATAGGCTTTGAGACAAGCGGAGTGGAAGTATCATCTAGGTTAGATATTGGAAGGGGTATCAAGTTAGACTAAACAAGCTCCCCTTGACTAGTAAGACGATTATATAGAGATTACCCTTTATTAGAAAAATATAGAATGTATTCAAAGAAGGTCACATCAATGGATATATATCCCTTACTAGTTAGAGGATCATAACATTTATACTCCTTTTGTGATCGAGAGTAACCTGAGAATTTGAACAACTTGTTATTACTACCATAAGAAACTGAACAAAACATGTACATCCAAAAATCTTAGGGGTAAAGGAAAGGGTTTATCATGTGGATGCAAATTTTTGAATGAAGACTTGTGTGATAATATTTGAGAGGGAATGCGGTTAATTAGAAACACAACAGTAAGCAATGCATCATCCCAAAAGTGTTTATGAAGATTCATATTGAGTAAGAGAGTGCGGTTGACTTGAAAAGAAGGTGATGGTTCTTTTGCCCAGCTACATCGTTTTGTTAAGGAGTTCATGGACTTAAAAGTACGGGATAAAATCCCGTAGTCCTGCAAAAGGATAGAAAGGCATGCGACATGTACTCGCCCCCATTGTCAGAGTGTAAAATTTTGACGGGACATTGAAATTGGGTAACCACCTCATTATAAAATACATTAAACATATCAAACACTTCATGCTTCGATTTTAGAAGATAAATCCATGTCATCTGATTGTAATCATCAATAAAGGTTACAAAACATTTGTATCCAAAAGTAGAGATAACAGGAGCAGGTCCCCAAACATCAGAGTGGACTAAATCAAACGTATGGGTCTCCTCTTAGATAAACTAGGAGGAAAGACAGATCAGTGATGTTTGGAGAACTCACAAGTGGCACAACATAAAGTTTAGGATATAGAAATTGAAGAAAACAAACGTTTTAACCTAAACAAGGATGGGTACTCTAAGCGGCAATGACATCGAGACATAGACTCCCTGTCTAAGGACAAGGCAATAGAGTCTATCGTAGGTGCAACATCAAAGAAGTAAATTCCATCACGCTCATGGCCTCCACCAATCATCTGCTTCGTTTGGAGGTCTTGAAACACACAATGATAGGGAAAGAAGGTTACTGAACAATTCAAGGTTTTTGTAAGAGAACTAACAGATAATAGATTGAGGGGAAAACAAGGAACATGTAAAACAGATGACAACTGTTGGAAGGAGAAAGCTTGACGGAACCAGTTCTAGATACCGGAGTTTGATTTTCATCAACAAACTGTAACAAAATGTGACTGACTGGAAGAAAGATAACAACGAAACAGGTGAGACTTACCAGTCATGTGGGAAGCAACTCCGGAGTCAATGATCCAAGGAGAAGATGAAGACGACATGTGGAGAGCAGTACTTGATTGGGCTACAATGGCTTTGGAAGGCTTAGGAACCTCTCGAACATGAAGTCACACCAATGCATTGTAAGCCTCATGGGACAAAAAAACAAACTCACCTATGGAAGACTTCTCTATTGCAGTCGTTTGTGGAGTCTGCTTGGAACTGGTGGAGGTACTGCTAATGACAGACATGCCGACCTAAGATGGACGACCAACGAGATCCCAACATCTCTCAACGTAGTGATTTGTGCCTCCACAATGTGTACAAGTATAGGTCCGACATGTCCACCACGGCCACGACAACAAACCCCCCCACACCTTTTATTATAAAGCTAAAAATACAAAAAAACATACGCCGTAGGAGCATACAACACTATACACCCACCCAAAAAGGGACAAATATACACCAAGGTGTCCCGTATCGGTATCGGTTGGCGTAACGGTGACCTCCAAAACCGATACGGATACGGGGGCGTAACGGTGATACGGGGGCGTAACGGCCTGTAACGGTGCAAAATTTTTTTTTTGTCAAAAAAATATGAAAAAATATGGATTAAATCCGGAATATTCTAAGCATTCCAAATATGCATTCATTTATAAATTGGAACATGTTTATGGTGGTGTAACGGTCCACTCTTTGGTGAGAAGTTGTATCGGACTATCTGATGAATTTATGAACCAGATAACCTGAATTTGACTACAAAATTCATATATTTAATTTTCTAACTATCTACTATCAATGATAGATATATTAGAATGAATGTAATATGAAAATATCTTACATTTAGGTGTTTGCAATTATTTTTGAGGGCCAAAATTCATGCGTAAATAGAAAAAAATATAAAAAAAAAATATAAAATGGCACCCCAAATATGTAAAATGCACATTAACATGTTCTACTATGATTAACACATCATATGACATCATTAAAACAGCAAAAGAATCATTAAAAAATGATTTTTCGAATTTTCAAAAAAATGCAGAAATAAATGCGTAAATAGAAAAAAATATAAAAAAATATAAAATGGCACCCCAAATATGTAAATTGCACATTAACATGTTTTACTATTATTAACACATCATATATAATAATTAAAACAACAAAAGAATCATTAATAAATGATTTTTCGAATTTTCAAAAAATGTAAAAAATAAATTCCTAATTAGAAAAAAATATAAAAAAATATAAAATGGCACCTCAAATCTGTAAAATGCACATTAACATGTTCTACTATGATTAACACATCATATGATGTCATTAAAACAGCAAAAGAATCATTAAAAATGATTTTTCGAATTTTCAAAAAAAGGGCCAAAATAAATGCGTAAATAGAAAAAAATATTAAAAAATATAAAATGGCACCCCAAATCTGTAAAATGCACATTAACATGTTCTACTATGATTAACACATCATATGATGTCATTAAAACAGCAAAAGAATCATTAAAAATGATTTTTCGAATTTTCAAAAAAAGGGCCAAAATAAATGCGTAAATAGAAAAAAATATTAAAAAATATAAAATGGCACCCCAAATCTGTAAAATGCACATTAACATGTTCTACTATGATTAACACATCATATGATGTCATTAAAACAGCAAAAGAATCATTAAAAAATGATTTTCGAATTTTCAAAAAAAGGGCCAAAATAAATGCGTAAATAGAAAAAAATATTAAAAATATAAAATGGCACCCCAAATCTGTAAAATGCACATTAACATGTTCTACTATGATTAACACATCAAATGGCATGATTAAAACAGCAAAACAACCATTAAAATTTGAATTTTCGAATTTTAAAAAAAGGGGCCAAAATTCATGCGTAAATAGAAAAAAATATTAGAAAATTATTAAATGGCACCCCAAATCTGTAAAATGTACATTAACATGTTCTACTATGATTAACACATCATATGACATGATTTAAACAGCAAAACATAATAAAAAAAGTATAAATACCTATTTTTGACGACTTTCTGAAAAATGGCCCACTGAGCTTTGATTCAAAAAAATCTGTAATATAATGTGTTTTTATCTCAAATACCTAGCCAAGGTTGGTCGAAATTAGTAGTAGAAGGAGTGAGAAACAGTTTGGAAGCAAGATGTTTCAAAAAAACAGCAAAAAATGAGCTAAAAATGAAAAAAAAAAAAGTTACCGTTATGGGCCTGTAACGGCCCGTTACGGCTGTTACACCCCGTAACGGGCTTGTATCGGCCGATACGACCCCGAAACGCGTAACGGTTCCCACCGTTACCATTACGTATCGGCCGTTACGGCCGATACGTAACCGTTTTGGCACACCCTGATATACACACCACTCTTTTTATAGTTCAATGGTGACCAAGAACTGTGCCGGTTAGAGGGAGTGAGTTGGTACAAGTTGAAGTCTCTAAAAACATGAGGGAAGGTCCAAAAGGAAGTGGATGTAGTAAGAAAAGACTTGATGACTTATGGTCTACTGAATACTTGATGACTCGTGGTCTGACTGAAGTTATGGACCTTGATAGAGTAGGAACATGATTTGTGTAGCCGACCCCAATTAATTGGGATACAGCTTAGATGATGACAACGAGTTCTATGTTGTCAATAACTATCTTGCTCTTGACCAATCCAGGTGTACTTGATGTTTATGACTTAGAAGGAAGACACTGGCGTTCTTCTTTTATGTGGTTTCTTTTAAGATCTTAAATTCCCGGTGGAATTGTTGTTTCGGAAACCCATGACCGAAATATCCTGCGCTTCTAAAGTTGATAACAAAAATATCCTTCCCTTCTAAAGTAAAAGTTTCTGCAGAGGTTGCATAAATTTGTCTGCCTTTGATGATTGACTACTCTTTTATGTAGGCCGAGGTGGTTGTTGATCTGTTTGAGGGCACAAGCCTGAGAAGAGGAAAAAGCTAATGGATCCCTCTTGTGCTATTAGGACTTGAAAGACTTATACTCATGGATGTGGAACCCTACATGCTAGTTCTGGTCCTCTGTCATGTCATTCTATTTGTCTACTGCTTTCCCTCATTCTAGAGTCGTAGATCCCATCATCATATTTTGGAGTCACGGGGGAACCCCTTCACATTATGCATTATAAGCCTCACGAGACAAAAGAACAAACTCAGCAATGGCAGACTTCTCTACTTCAATCAATTATGGAGTCTTCTCAAAGCTAGTGGAGGTACTGCTAATGACAGACACACAACCTAAGATGGACGACCAATGAGATCCCAACATCTCTCAACGAAGTGATTTGTGCCTCCACAATCTGTACAAGTACAGGTCTAGTATCTCCACATTCACGCCCACCACAACAAACCCCCCCACACCTTTTATTATAAAGCTAAAAATACAAAAAAACATACGCCGTAGGAGCATACAACACTATACACCCACCCAAAAAGGGACAAATATACACCAAGGTGTCCCGTATCGGTATCGGTTGGCGTAACGGTGACCTCCAAAACCGATACGGATACGGGGGCGTAACGGCCCGTAACGGTGCAAAATTTTTTTTTTGTCAAAAAAATATGAAAAAATATGGATTAAATCCGGAATATTCTAAGCATTCCAAATATGCATTCATTTATAAATTGGAACATGTTTATGGTGGTGTAACGGTCCACTCTTTGGTGAGAAGTTGTATCGGACTATCTGATGAATATGAACCCGATAACCTGAATTTGACTACAAAATTCATATATTTAATTTTCTAACTATCTACTATCAATGATAGATATATTAGAATGAATGTAATATGAAAATATCTTACATTTAGGTGTTTGCAATTATTTTTGAGGGCCAAAATTCATGCGTAAATAGAAAAAAATATAAAAAAAAAATATAAAATGGCACCCCAAATATGTAAAATGCACATTAACATGTTCTACTATGATTAACACATCATATGACATCATTAAAACAGCAAAAGAATCATTAAAAATGATTTTTTGAATTTTCAAAAAACGGGCCAAATAAATGCGTAAATAGAAAAAAATATAAAAAAATATAAAATGGCACCCCAAATATGTAAATTGCACATTAACATGTTCTACTATGATTAACACATCATATGACATCATTAAAACAACAAAAGAATCATTAAAAATGATTTTTCGAATTTTCAAAAAAAGGGCGAAATAAATGCGTAAATAGAAAAATATAAAAAAAAATATAAAATGGCACCCCAAATCTGTAAAATGCACATTAACATGTTCTACTATGATTAACACATCATATGATGTCATTAAAACAGCAAAAGAATCATTAAAAAATGATTTTTCGAATTTTCAAAAAAAGGGCCAAAATAAATGCGTAAATAGAAAAAAATATTAAAAATATAAAATGGCACCCCAAATCTGTAAAATGCACATTAACATGTTCTACTATGATTAACACATCATATGATGTCATTAAAACAGCAAAAGAATCATTAAAAATGATTTTTCGAATTTTCAAAAAAAGAGACAAAATAAATGCGTAAATAGAAAAAAATATTAAAAAAATATAAAATGGCACCCCAAATCTGTAAAATGCACATTAACATGTTCTACTATGATTAACACATCATATGATGTCATTAAAACAGCAAAAGAATCATTAAAAAATGATTTTTCGAATTTTCAAAAAAAGGGCCAAAATAAATGCGTAAATAGAAAAAAATATTAAAAAAATATAAAATGGCACCCCAAATCTGTAAAATGCACATTAACATGTTCTACTATGATTAACACATCAAATGGCATGATTAAAACAGCAAAACAACCATTAAAATTTGAATTTTCGAATTTTAAAAAAAGGGGCCAAAATTCATGCGTAAATAGAAAAAAATATTAGAAAATTATTAAATGGCACCCCAAATCTGTAAAATGTACATTAACATGTTCTACTATGATTAACACATCATATGACATGATTAAAACAGCAAAACATATTAAAAAAAGTATAAATACCTATTTTTGACGAATTTCTGAAAAATGGCCCACCGAGCTTTGATTCAAAAAAATTTGTGATATAATGTGTTTTTATCTCAAATACCTAGCTAAGGTTGGTCGAAATTAGTAGTAGAAGGAGTGAAAAACAGTTTGGAAGCAAAAGGTTTCAAAAAAACAGCAAAAAATGAGCTAAAAATGAAAAAAAAAAAAGTTACCGTTACGGGCCCGTAACGGCCCGTTACGGCCGTTACACCCCGTAACGGGCCCGTATTGGCCGATACGGGTACAAAAAATCGTATCGGCCGATACGGCCCCGAAACGGGTAACGGTTCGCACCGTTACCGTTACGTATCGGCCGATACGGCCGATACGTAACCGATTCGGCACACCCTGATATACACACCACTCTTTTTATAGTTCAATGGTGACCAAGAACTGTGCCGGTTAGAGGGAGTGAGTTGGTACAAGTTGAAGTCTCTAAAAACATGAGGGAAGGTCCAAAAGGAAGTGGATGTAGTAAGAAAAGACTTGATGACTTATGGTCTACTGAATACTTGATGACTCGTGGTCTGACTGAAGTTATGGACCTTGATAGAGTAGGAACATGATTTGTGTAGCCGACCCCAATTAATTGGGATACAGCTTAGATGATGACAACGAGTTCTATGTTGTCAATAACTATCTTGCTCTTGACCAATCCAGGTGTACTTGATGTTTATGACTTAGAAGGAAGACACTGGCGTTCTTCTTTTATGTGGTTTCTTTTAAGATCTTAAATTCCCGGTGGAATTGTTGTTTCGGAAACCCATGACCGAAATATCCTGCGCTTCTAAAGTTGATAACAAAAATATCCTTCCCTTCTAAAGTAAAAGTTTCTGCAGAGGTTGCATAAATTTGTCTGCCTTTGATGATTGACTACTCTTTTATGTAGGCCGAGGTGGTTGTTGATCTGTTTGAGGGCACAAGCCTGAGAAGAGGAAAAAGCTAATGGATCCCTCTTGTGCTATTAGGACTTGAAAGACTTATACTCATGGATGTGGAACCCTACATGCTAGTTCTGGTCCTCTGTCATGTCATTCTATTTGTCTACTGCTTTCCCTCATTCTAGAGTCGTAGATCCCATCATCATATTTTGGAGTCACGGGGGAACCCCTTCACATTATGGTGTTCACATGGATTTTTGGCAAAAATAAGGTGCTCATGGTAGATCATTTGAGTGGGACGATGATAATTATTAATGGGTGCATCTTATGTCTCAGAGGTGCGGAGATTGTGGATCATCTATTCATGCATGATTCCTTTGCTCAGCATATGTGGTGGGATTTCATATTCCTATTCGAGTAAGAATGGTTATTGCAGAGACTGATCGGAGATTTATATTGGGGCCGCATGGGGAAAGGAAGGGGATTAAAAGGGATCCTGTTTATAGCAACTTGCTCTACTTGATTCTATTTGGTTGATATGGCTTGAGCATGATAGTAGAATCTTCTAGGACAAGTAGCCAGGTGAGGTCTTCTAAAAGGCTAGATGGGTTGTACTTGAAGGGCTAGAGCCTCTAAGGATTTTGTTGATAGGCCCATGAAGTCATTTGGGTCTATCATCCTCTGTATTCCTTATGTTGCTCTGTATTCCTTTTTCTTTCTGTTTAATGAAATTTGGGTTATCCCTCAAAGACAAGAAAGGCTTATATTCATGCATTCGTAAGTTTCTTGCATTTCATGGTGTTTTGGGGCTTTTTTTTGTTGTTGGTGATGATGCATCATAGGGCCCCACATGGGTATTCAGGAAATGATATGATAGACTTGGCTTCAATCATAATATAATAGAGATCCACTCTAGCATACACATGGCAATAGAGATGATGGATTGGGACTATTTTGCAAAGTGGAACCCACCATAGGTGGCCTATGGTTAGTAAATAACAGAAATTGGGTGACTGTACACATCCAACTGGTCAAGTGGACTAGGATAAACAAAGTTAGGTAATGGTTGGATAAGTGATATGTAGGATTTTCCCGTCCCTATGGTTTTAGAATCATTGGGTACCTTTGGTAGAGCCCACTGATGGTTCTGATCAGAACCAATGTTATGAAGTTCAGATTTGGGATTAATTTGGCAAGGCAATTAATTGTGATTTGGGAAATTTGAGAAGTATACAATGAATTGTGGTATAAATAAAATATCCTTTTATTGGGTTTCTTTGGATTTTCTTTAAATTATTGAATAATTCAAGTATCATTCACATATAAGTTGTGAATAATTTGTGAATTATTAAATCATTTATGAATCGGTGGGGAATTTTTCCTTTTCCTCAAAAAATTGCGAATACCAAGTGATTTCTTTTCTGCAGAAAGTAGGAGAATTTTGTAACTGAGATCATAACATTCCCTTTTTCTTAAGCCTAATAAGACTTGTTGCTCATGCATCATAGAATTTAAAGTGTAAGGGGCCTTTACGCAAGCTGTTTTGTGGGGTTCCACTTATGCTTTGGTGTTATAAAATGCTGAGTTTGATATGGGAAAAAAGGATCGTCTTAGGGGTGGGAATTTCCAATTTAGAGACTGTAAGGTGTCTTAAAGATGGAGAATCCATTGATGAGATGAGTCTGTTGTTGATAGAAGGCAGTCATTGATTCGTGTAGGAACCTGTTGTTTCTCAATAGATTTTAGCTTTCTAGGACATGCTATAGTTGGAAACCTACAGAACAGGGATGGAGTGACAGTCTGTCAGAAGTTTGGGCCTTTACCCATTTGTGCAAGGTTAGTTTTCCTTTTCTTTGTGCTGGTGTCTTCTAATATAAAAGGTTAGTATGTGCAGATGAGGGTGTGAGACATTGTTTCATTATAAATAAACACTGTGTTTTGTTTTCTTATTTATCCCTGCACTAAGTCCTAATGAATCCGAAAGATGTGTTGGATTATTTAGAATTTAAAAATGCTGAATGTGTGAACTCTCCTCTCTCCATCTCCATTGTTCGTATTTCATCTTCTTCATCATATTTCCCGCCATATTACATTTTGTTTGGTGCTGTCCTACTCGTGTTAACTTCATACCGATTTACCTAACGTTGCTAGGTTATTCCCTCTCACACTTGTAATCTTTAGATTAGTAGGAACCCTTTGGCTACTGTATCTAATTCAGTTCAGGCCACATACTTTATTGTGCCCTGTCATCTGCACGGTTATTTGGTTAATGCATGGTTGCTTTTGCATATTCTTATATCGTCTTTCTAAGTTAAGATGGAAGTAATGCCAGACCTTGGCTGATGCTTAATGCAATTCTCTGGCATCTTTGTACATGGAAACATGGTGTTTCATGCTCTGTATGATATCATGTATTGGGATACAAGTTAGATTGCCTCAAATTGTACATGGCAGGGATCAACATTAAGGCTGCAGAAACTGCACTTAGACTGGAGGAAGAGAGACTTGGGAAGTACAAGGAAGTTGCTGAAATGAACAATAGGTTGAGATTGGGCTCTAATAAGGTAATCTTGGCACTTTATAAGATCAGATAACTGTTGTTTCTCAATGCTTTGTTTTTGCATATTGACTTGCATATGTATTGTTTCTATAATACTTGTTTTGTGTGTTTGTTTTGCCTCCAAACTGAATAATGGATATATTATTTTGTAAATGTTAACAGACCCCAACTAATTGGCAAATGCTTATATGATGATATGATGATGTTTTCTATATGTTAGGTTTGTTAAAAATCCATCGTAGAATGAGAAGAAAAGAGAAGGCGAAGAGAAGTAGAGAGATGGGAGAAGAAAATAAAGTACTATTCCACCTCTTTAGCCATCTTATTCATATTCCCTTAACCCGGCACAAAATACTGACGGTATGGCATACTGCATGAGTATAGAAATGAAGTATAACACAATACAACCTAGTATAGAAATAACGTATAACACAATACAATGTCTTACTCCCCACAACATGGAGCATAGATATCACACATGCTCATCTTGCCCATGGTATTGTGGAGATGAAAACAATTGGAAGCTTTGGTGAGTTGTCTTCTAATTGGTTGTCAGAAAAGACAATGGCATAGTAAACAATTTTGCTGTCAATATCTCCTTATGATACTAAACTTCAATGTGCTTTGTTCTCTCATGGAAGACTGGATTACTCGCAATGTGAATAGTTTCCTGATTATCACTGTGAAGGGGAATGGGAGTACCAAAATCATATTCCATTTCCTATTGGAGAGATTTAAACCACATGAGCTCACGTGTAGCATTCGCCGTTGCTTGATATTCGGGTACAATGGAGGACCAAGTAACGACACTTTATTTTTAGAAGGTCAAGTAACAATTTTCTTGCTCTCCCACATCACCAACCACTTATTTACAATAACAACTGCTAGATCTCCTGTCATTAGATGATCCAGCCTAATCAACATCACAATACTTGTTCAAGTTGGGGCAAACAATTCCTAGGGAAGACTTAAGATAGTGAAGCCTGTGATAAACAAGTTCAAGATGACAAGAGCATGGAGCATGCATTAAATGGCTAACCATTCTAAGCATATGCGATATCAGGCTGAGTAATTGTCAAGTTAATTAGCATGCTCATCAGACGTTGATAGGATCCCAAATCCCTAAGAGCTTCAGATTATCAGTCATGGAGACGATGATTGATTTTAGTGGGAGGGTCTGCCAATCTTGCATGTTACATGTTGGTGTCAATAAGAAGATCAATGGTATGCTTCCTTTAGAATACAAAAATCCCTTGTTTTCACCTCGCCACTTCAATTCCAAGGACGTATTGGGGCGTCTAAGATCTTTAATCTTGAAGGTCTTTTTAGACATGATATTTTGAATTTCCTCATCACCGTTCTTCCTAGTAAGAGGAATATAATTGGCATATACCACCTGTAGTAATAGTTCTACAACTCCTTTTTGATGAAAACAAGATCTAACATACTTCTTTGTGAAAACTTCGATAAAAAGAGAGAGGAGGAAGAAAGAAGGGTGTTGCACGATTTCACATTTTATGTGTATGCAAGTTTGTGTATACTAGAGGTGTAGTGCCTCAGGTGTACATAAATTTGTGTGCACTAGCACTCCCTCTCAAGCTAGCAAATGGATATCATTCATGTCGAGTTTGATACTGATGGTTTTGAGGCGTACTTTTGACGTAGCTTTGGTGAAGACATATGCCAACTGATCTTTTGAACGAACAAATGGCGTATATAGAAGCTTGGCGGCTAATTTTTCCCGAATGAAGTGGTAGTTAACTTCAATGTGCTTTATGCATTCGTGGAAGACTAGGTTGGATGCAATATGGGTGACCACTTCATTATCGCAATGAATTAGAATTGGGATGTTGTGGATCCCATATCTTGAAGAATGGCTTTCACCCATAGTAGTTCAGAAGCTGCATGGGCCATTGCACGGTGCTCGGCCTCGGTAGAGGAGCGAGCGACAACTGATTGCTTCTTACTTTTTGAAGTAATTAAATTTCCTCCTACGAATGTGCAATACCTTGTAGTTGAGTGTCGATCAGAGGAGCCAGCCCAATCAGCATCACAGAAACTGCTGATATTTTTGTACATGATTTGAGAGGTATGAGCCGGTGACTCAAGTGGTACTGGTAGACAGGTCATGTTTCAACATTGGAGTGTCGGGTTCGAGCGCGGCTTACATATAGAAAAGCAATAGTAAATAAATAATTTGATTTTTGGATTTTCATTTATAGAATGTTATCTGTGCGGTTTTTTTGCACCGTTTGATGAATCATATTCTGGGATGCTCGATTATGGTTCTCTGTTTTGCAGAAATTACTTTCAATGATCTTTCAGTAATGTGGTTACATTGTTGACAGAATATTCAAAGTTATGAGCGGCAGATTGCTAGGAGGGTGAAACAAATATCTGGGACCCAAGAGAATTTTAGGTGAGATCAATGCTTTTGGTAATCCAGACAATGTCTCAGTTGAATACGCTATTTGAATGTTCACTTGTTGTCTGTGGCCTGCGTGCTTGTCTATCATATCATTACTCTGAAATTTCTGCCACTTGCTTTTGAACATGCCAATTAAATGATAGCTGCTTCTTTTATCAAGTGAATTAAT
The DNA here is from genome assembly GCF_029962835.1 of Magnolia sinica. NCBI lineage: Eukaryota > Viridiplantae > Streptophyta > Magnoliopsida > Magnoliales > Magnoliaceae > Magnolia > Magnolia sinica. The sequence continues at coordinate 34,154,731 of NC_080585.1, forward strand.
TCTGTTTAGAAATAGAAGAATACATGAGAGACCAAAAGTTGCCATATCATGCCTTCGCTTTAAGTAATTACGATGCACCCCAAAGTTTACCAGCTTACCAGTCTTCAAAATTTTAAGATATGAAATATGATGATGGGATTGGGATTTAAATGGAAGATGTGCATCAAGAATGTTTTTATTTTAAGAAAGTTCTTATTGTGGAGGTCATTCATCAATGGGATTGATTCTTCAGGTTTAGCAATTTAAATGGGTCATTGGGTTCAGGAATTACCCATTGTGAACTGCTTCATGCCAACTATCCATTAAGAAGAGGCTTTTAGACCATCGACTTAGAAGTTATGTAAAATGGGCTTTTTTTTCTTTTTTTTTTTTTTCCATTCAAAGGTTGGAATTTTGATGGTGGATTAATAAGCAATTTTTTTCTTACATTCAACTGGCTAACACTCAAGGATGGGCAATTGGACAGAAGCTTGCTTTTCTAAATTGTTCTGATATGATTGATTATTATCTTTCTTGAGTTTAAATTGAGTTTTCTTAAATAAGATGCGAAAGTGTGGGAAACGAAATCTTGTGTCCGAGGGGAGAGGGTGGGAATTTTTTGGGAAAATATTGCGGGAAATATTAGCACGTCACAAACCCAATTTCCCATTATTTCCAGCGATTTTGGCATTAAAAAAAAAATGACGGGAAAGAGGGTTCGCGAGAAACCCCCTTTCCTTTCCAAGACTTTTGATGAATCCAACCAGGGCCTTAAAGCTTTAGGTTAGATTACTCATGCCTTATTGGACATTGTAGATGTGATGGTGCTATTTTGCTTGCACTAAGTTGATTTATTTGCATGCTCTTCATAATCATCTGTTGTTTTTGGCTCAGAGAAAAAGCAAGTGATCTGGTTAAAATTGTCAATGATCCCCTTTGCCCTCAGTCCATCTCGATTGCAATGTTCGCAAAGCAGGTAATGTGCTTTTTCTGGTCAGTGGACATATTTTGCTCTTTGACAACACTGCTTTCTGATTCTTGATGAGTAGGTTGATGTATTTTCTCTTGATTTTCTTTGTACTTGTGTTGAAATATGTTTCTAAGTTCTCTCAAAAAAAAAGTTACCAAGTTAAACATGTTTTAAAATCAAAGTTCTATTAACTGTACACCATGAGAATAAAATGGGTTCAACAAATTTGAGAATGATTCCCTTTGTATGAAGTCCCATGCAGATTCTTTCCATTTATTTTGCTGTAGCAAAATACTTCCATCATGGTGAAGTTCTCTTTGTTATGTTTCTTATCATGCAGTGTATTCTGAGATATTTTACTCCACCAGTGAAACTGTTGAAAGAAAGTCTGTAGTACTGATTAGAATATTCATATGAGATACTTCTGTGCAGATTTTCTTTCCATGCAGAATATTCATATGAGATACTTCCATGAAAGAAAAGTTTGTAGCAGTGATTAGAATATCTATATGAGCTTGTAATCAGCCATCTGCAACAGCCGTAAATAGTTGCTGGGTATTTACTTGCACGATCCTTCTAACTGGGTGCCACATCTGCTTTTATTCGAGTTTTAGACTCGTGCTCCCACTCCCTCTTCCCATCTGTTTATACTTGAAAACATTTTGAAACATAGACTTCCCCACTCTCACACCTGAATTTGTCGCCACTTCTTTCATGCTTCGTGCAACTATATATTGGAGGACATGTTGTTAACATCGCACGTGCATAGAAGTATATGAATTAGCGATAACAATAAGTAGCATCTATAAGATAAACATGACATATGCACATACTTCTTATGTCAAGATACATTAGTCTGATGTGTTATACATGCTGTTTCCCACATTATGCATCTGTAAATCCTAGACATGTCATGTTAGGCAATGTCTCAGTTTATGGCATGCATAAAATCATGTTTGGAACCTTGAGATTGGAAAGAAACTAGTTGAGTAAAGGTTAGTAAACAATAGCTGTAATCAATGTTTGTAGTATTGGTATCAATGCATGTATCCTTCTCACCCTTTGGATATGGAAACATATAGGTTCAGCAAGGGAATATTTGCATGTACTTGAGAATGTATCATTGTCTGAGTGAAACATTGGCAAAATGATGTAATTTTTTAATGAAACTTACGGAGATGTTAAAAGAGACATGATTACTCACTTCGAACTCAGAACATCACAGAAAACTAGTGTACATAAGAAGCTTCCTTTGTGTAGGATCCTAAACAGTGTGTTGTCTGATAGATGTCTAACATAGAACTGATGCAATTATATGCAATTGAAAAGAAGCCAAAATACATTTGTGCCCATTTTCCACTACATCTTTGCCTCAGACCCACATAAATTACAAGGTGGCTTGAAGCCATCACCTCCCTATCCACTAGGGTGGTCATAATACTTTGTTCTATGTATCAGCAATATTGTGGCTAGGGCATGGTATAATGGTGTACCAACTCACGAGTTGTTACAAACTGGGTTTGTATGTGGCTCCTGGATATGTCTATGTAGTCATATCATGGACGTCCCTGCCCCAACCATCCGTATCCATGTGGAGCATAACCATATTCGTTTAATAGAGTCGCTTGGTCTCATATCTATGAGTGTAACCATATCCATACAATCCTTATACATTTCCATATTGTGGCGTGGAACTAGAGCTTCGAAGCCCACCATTGGTTTCCGTGGACCCAATGCTGCTTGCTGGAGACTCCTTAATGCAGCTCAGCTGCTTCTTCTTGCGACGTTCATACTTATTTTTTGACTGAGAAGCTCTGTTATAGGACAATAACCAGTCTTTGTCCTGGGTGGCATGATCAAACTCCTACCCAGTGAATGGGCTAAGAAGCTTCTGACCTTGACTTGGATCATCGCTATCGCTTTGCCGCCTCTATTGTCGCCATTGCCATTGCCACCAATACTGTTACCTCAGTCTTTGTGTCGGACATGTGTCATTAAGAGTTTGACCACCATGTGTGCCATGCAATCCTGATGACTGGATGTCTACCCTCGTCAATGAGTCAAAAGAATCACAATCCTGGGGTTATGCCTTTCTTTAAAATGGCATTTACATCGATGCTTTTTGATGTTGCTTTTATTAGCTATCCTCGGATCAGGACCTCCATCGGCATCATCTAGGTCAAATGACTTAACCCACTCATAAAGTGGGTCCTCTAGCTGCTCCCCATCAAGATGTGTGTGGTTGCAGATCATTATCAAGTTGAGCAGGTCCCTATGTGCAACTCCCTCATTATAGCACATAGCTGCCTCTCTTGCAGCTTCATGCTGTTGTAGCTGAAAATTATGTTGTGGAGCCTCTCATTCCCAAGCTTATTCAGCCTATTATGTGAATAAGCAAGAACATGCTCCTGTTCCACTGAAATGGTGATAATGACACCTTCTGTACAAGTACGTAGACCGCTAAGCATTGCAGGGTTGGGCAGTCACTCTTGTAAAAGGACCACCAGTCACTTGCAAATAGATTGTGAGTCTGTGACTGTCTATTAGCTCCATAGAAATGTGATGTGCCTCCTAGATAGTTTAAAAACATGAAAACTAATCACACACTACAACTTGTCGTCCTGAACCTGATTGTAGGTCAAAAACAAAATCATTTAGGAAATGTTCTTCTGGGAAAAGTGTTCAGATTGCCCTTTCTTCCATAGCTCTTACACCAAAATATTCCATCAGGGATGTTGTTTTAATTGCCTACAAGTGATTTCCTTGACCCTAGCTCTACTAGATGACAATGTGACTCTAATTCCAAAATTTTCCCCTTAGAAAGGTGTTTGGATTGTCCTTATAACCATGACACTTGCATATTTACTTTTTGGGAGGTCTTTTGATTGCTGCAAACCCCTTTTGAGGTTCTTCTACCTCATGCTCCCTCCACGAGAGGTATTTAGATTACCACACACACACACACACACACAAATCCCTCTACTGAAGGGTAAGTAGTTGCAAAAGTTTGTAATCCTTCAGGATTTGCTACGTTAGGGAGCTCCTTGGTGAGTTGGAGGAGTTCTTTTTCAATGTACATGTGCAAGATGTAATTAACGGCTACATTACATTGGAAGTGTATGCCGCTAGAAAATAAATAAAACACCTTTTGAAGGGAAATTTGATTCCCATGAATTTTGTGTGTGCTTCCAATCATGTACCCAAAATTTTGTTGTTGACAAAGCTCTTCTTTTTGCGAATTTTAGTCGAATTTGAACCTTCTGTATTCAATTGTTGAAAATTTGAGGTTATCTAGGTGTAAGTTTTTTTTTTTGTGAATCAAATGGTATTAACGAACAATTGTATGTCACTATACGAAACATACTACAATATTAAAGGACTTGGAAGGGCTGGAAAATGGTCTGGAAAAAGACTTCTCAAGTTGAAAATTTTCTCTCGTAGGACTCTCGTGTTTGTGACGGGGAGAGAGGGAGGGAGGGAGGGAGGGAGAGCTCTGTCCTTTTATAGAGCACCAGTGATAGGGAGGGAGGGAGAGCTTTGTCCTTTTATAGAGCACCAGTGATAGGGAGGGAGGGAGGGAGGGAGGGAGAGCTTTGTCCTTTCATAGACCACCGGTGATATTCCAACACCATCTCTGATGGGGACATCATGCCCACATGTACGCCCCCTACCCTACGCACATACTTAAGGAGGAGGAAAGCCCCACTATCGATCTGGATCGACGACGACATCTACGGAGGACCTCTTAGCTAGGAGGCTGTGCTATGGATCATTGGAGTGTACCCGATCATCATGTGGATCCCACCATTAGATCTCATGATTGGGGCTCACTACCCTAGATGATCTAGGATTTTGAGTTTTGGTTATTATTGCTATTAGAAACATCATGAATGGTTTTGATTGCGTTGATTAGTTGTTATTTTGTTACTTCGTCTCTAAGTCTTAGTATACGCACATGGCGTGGCTTTTGGGGTTTAAGGTTTTCCTATAAATAGGCAACCCCTTGTAGGTTTTTTTTAATTGAAGCTTATGAATAAAATTCTGTATTTTTTCTTCTTTATCCCTCTGAGTTGAAGAAGCTAATTGGGTGCGAAACCCTCCCTTCCTCGAAGGGCTAACTACCGTGGTGCGAAGCCACAACCATCCCAAATCATCCCTATCTCTTCCACCCCACATCCACCATCTTCCACAGCCCTTCCATCTTCAGATTTATCCTTTTTTTAATTTTTTAATTTTTTTTTAAAATTTTGTGCTCAAGTTCTCCACTATAGCAGATTTTTAGATTTTGGCCCACTAGAGGGGCTGAAACTTCGGCGGAGCACCACTCACACACCGGAAGGCTCGCGAAACTTGGTGTGAGAGTGGGTCTGTCCTGCCCGACCAAGCCCTAGCTGGCATTTTTCAGTTTCGTGGGCCCCACACACGTGCGGCTAGACAGCCACGCATGTGCGCCCAGGTAGGCCTGCCGTCCACACGCAAAATCCTTCTCTAGTTCTTTTCTCTCCTTTATTTCTCTCCTCTCTCGCCTTAAATCCCAAACCCTAACCCTAGAAAATCCCAGATTCTAAGTATTTCCAACTTTTGCAAACCCTAGGTTTTTTCCTATTTGAAACATGGTGAATCTCTTGAACTGGGGAACAGTCCTTTGCAGGATTGGATGAATCTACACTCCATTGGGTATTGTTTGGTTTATAATTTTACTTGATCCAGCCCTAAACATATGTAGGCTTGGACCCTCGTAGATTCCCCTTGTTGAATGTTTGAACATATGTAGGACGTGATTATTTTATTTTTATTTTTTGTGATTGTTTAGAAATTGGTATGATCTAAAGCTTGAAATCTTGCACCTCATATTTAATTTCATGTTCTGTATTAAATTTGGTATCAGAGCCTAAGTTTTTCATAGGGGAATGCATTGCATGTTTAGGGTTTAGTCTACTCATGTCTATTTTGCATCAAGTCTCATCATATACGGCTGTTTAAGACCCATCATTCACAACATGGACTACTGAGTTTTCTGTTGTCAGAAAATTTTCAATTTTCATGGCCGAATTTTCTGTTAACAAACTATTTGTGCAGTTATGTTACTGGAATTTTAGTAGCATTGTGTAGTTTCCCTCATATAGAGTCCTATAGGATCATTTAGTTCCATTTAGATGCATATGGTTGCATTAGAGGGTTTTTGAGTTGAGTCAGTGGTTGTATGTCCACACGTATTGGTCGTGGTTTTGGTTTGCACCCCACGCTAAACATGGAGCAATTACAAGAGTTAATGGACAACATAATCTGACAGTTTGAGTCTTTGGGTAAGCGCTTGGAACAATGTATTGACCAACGCTTGGATCAGATCAATGTACGCATTACCCAACTAGAGACCTCCGCTCGGGCAAACCCCGCCATGGGAGAAGATGCCCAATCTCAGGCAGGTGGTCAGGAGGACCGACAAAGGAATGGAGGTGGCCAAAGAAATGGTCATGCGCGAACACCCGTGCACCCACACCGCGAGGGGCATCATGATCATTATGACCAGAATGCGCAACTCCTCAAGGGAGTTAGAGTAGAGGCCCCTACGTTTGATTGTCACTTGGACCCTAAAGCTTTTCTAGATTGGTTGGTGGATATGGACCACTGTTTTGAGTGATATGACATGTCGGATGCTCATCGAGTCCGATTTGCCAAGATGAAGCTTGTGGGCCAAGCAAAGAGGTTTTGGGCTACTGTGGAGCGAAATAAAGAAAAGTTGAGGGAGCCCCCCAATAGTCTATTGGGGAGAAATGAAAGAAACTTTTAAGGAAAAGTACCTCCCTTTCTCTTATCACTTGAGGTTGATTGAAGAATGACAGTCTCTTTGACAAGGTTGCATGAGTGTGACTAAATACATTGAGAAGTTCGAAGAGTACTTGTCCCGATGTGAAGTTGAAGAGGATCCCGTACTCACTCTTGCTCGATTTAAGATGGGCCTTTGTTTTGACATTAGGAGAAAATTGCTCGCCAAGGACAGACACTCTTGAGCAGATGTATCAAGTAGTGTTGGAGGTCGAGCAATACCTCAAAGCATTTGTGGGAAGGCAGTTTGAGTCTCGTGATTCTGGCGCTAAGGCCAACCCTTCTGGGGATAAACTTGGCACTGGATATCAGTACAATCCTTCTAGTAGTTCTCAGTCTAGGCCCAAGGATGATAAGGGTAAAGAAACTATCGGATCTAACTCGTGTAGAAGTGATGCGACTAGGTGTTTTAGATGTCAGGGGTTTGGTTACTTTGCCCACCAGTGTGGCACGAAAGAGGGCACCAAGGTGTTCCTTATTGAGGGGTAAGTAGAAGTAGTGCTCCCAGAAAGTGACGGTGAGGAGGAAGAATATAAGCCAGCAGGAAGCCCTAGTGATGAGGAAGAGGGAGTGCAAGAGTCCGCGACCCTTGCAGTTGTGTGTTGCGCCTTTCCACAAGCAAAGAATACTGACGATTGTCACCACAACACGATCTCTGATACTTATACAAAATGTAGTGATAAGAGCTGCAAGATGATCGTGAATAGCGATAGTTGTGCCAATGTGGCATCAACTGACACTGTGAGCCGTCTGGGCTTGAAGCCCATCCTCAACCCTATAGAGTGTCTTGGGTTGATGAAACTTCCATTCCAGGCTCGCATCGTTGTCTTGTTCCTATTTAGTTTGGATCATATAAAGACACTTTGGTGTGATGTTGTTCCTATTCAGTTTGCAACATATAAAACTAGGAAGCCTATTGATCTTGTCCCTATGTCTCTATCCCATAGGTCATCAGAGTCTGCAGAGTCCTTTGCACATCACATTCATTCATTGCATCAAGAAATCAGGTAAAAGATCAATACTAGTAATGAACATTACAAAATTTCTGCAGACCAATATAAATGATTCAATGAATTCAATGTAGGGGGCTTTGTGATTGTCCGTATCAGACCAGAGCGGTACCCTCAGGGAGCCGTTCGTAAATTACATGTGCGTAGCACTGGACCATTCAAAATTATAAAACGAAACGGTCTCAATACGTATGTGGTAGATCTTCTACATTTCATGGGAATTAGTTCCACATTCAATGTGGATGATCTATTTACATTTCAAGGGACCATTGATACATTGTCCAGCCTTTCACCGAACCAACCTGATTCCCCAGACATTTCCTTTGATCCATGGCCTCTTCCCGACCCATCTTCCCAGCCTCTACCTCCCATGCCTACCCTTCCCACACCCAGAGAGGAGATAAATGATATTCTGGACCATCAGATAGTATTGACGTTGGACGGCGGGTTTCAAAAGTTCCTGGTCAAGTGGAAGTTACGCCCAGCTTCAGACAGTACGTGGCTCATTGAGGAGGAGTTTTAAAGACTTGATCTTGACATTTTGGAGTGGTTCAGGAGTTTTGTTTTGTCAGTCATGAAACTTTCGCAGCCGGGGAGAGTTGATGAGGACATCATGCGCACACGCACGCCCCTCACCTTACGCACGTACTCAAGGAGGAGGAAGGCCCCACTATCGATCTGCATCGACAACGACATCTATGGAGGACCTCTTAGCTAGGAGGCTGTGCTATGGATTATTAGAGTGGACCCGATCATCGTGTGGATCCCACCATTGGATCTCATGATCGGGGCCCACTACCTTAGATGATTTAGGATTTTGAGTTTTGGTTATTATTGCTATTAGAAACATCATGAACGGTTTTGATTGCGTTGATTAGTTGTTATTTTTGTTACTTCGTCTCTAAGTCTTAGTGTGCGCACATAGCGCGGCTTTTGGGGTTTAAGGTTTTCTTAGAAATAGGCAACCCCATGTCGGTTTTTTTTTTAAATATTATTGAAGCTTATGAATAAAATTCTACGTTTTTTCCTCTCTATCCCTTTGAATTGAAGAAGCTAATTGAGTGCGAAAGCCTTCCTTCCTCGAAAGACTAACTACCGTGGTGCGAAGCCACAATTATCTCAAATCATTCCCATCTCTTCCACCTCACATCCACCATCTTCCACAGCCCTCTCATCTTCAGATTTATCATTTTTTTTTTTTTTTTTGTGCTCAAGTTCTCCACTACAGCAGATTTCCAAATTCTGGCCCACTAGAGGGGCTGAAACTTTGGCGAAGCACCACGCACACACTGGAAGGTGGATTGCCATGAAACTTGGTGTGAGAGTGGGCCTCTCCTGGCCGACCAAGCCCTAGCTGGCCTTTTTCAGTTTCATGGGCCCCACACACGTGCGGCTAGACAGCCATGCACATGCGCCCAGGTGGGCCTGCTGTCCACACACAGAATCCTTCTTTGGTTCTTCTCTCTCCTCTATCTCTCCTCTCTCGCCTTAAATCCCAAACCCTAACCCTAGAAAATCCCAGATTCTAAGTATTTCCAACTTTTGCAAACCCTAGGTTTTCTCCTATTTGAAACATGGTGAATCTCTTGAATTAGGGAATAGTCCTTTGCATGATTGGATGAATCTACACTCCATTGGGTATTGTTTGGTTTATAATTTTACTTGATCCAGCCCTAAACGTGTGTAGGCTTGGACCCCCGTAGATTCCCCTTGTTGAATGTTTGAACGTATGTGGGACGTGATTTTTTTTTGTGATTATTTAGAAATTGGTATGATCTAAAGCTTGAAATATTGCACCTCATATTTAATTTCATGTTTTGCATCAATCTCCCACCCCACTTTTAATTGGAATTGCTCATGTGGAATCTGATGTATCCATGATGGTTCAAGTTGCAAAGCCATGCACCAAACAAAGAGAGAAAACAAGAAAATTCAAGTTTCCATCTATCCAAAATAAATCTGCATAGTTTGCTCTACAAAACATTTCCTAAATGCTAACCTCAATTGCATGTAAATGAATGTTTGACACACATGCATGGATTCCTACCCCACCAAAAATGACTTGGAAAATCCAAATGAAGAAACTTCAAAATACCCCCAATTACAAAAAGCCCTTACCATGAGAAAAACTAAAGCATGCAAAATGAAAACAAATTGAGAAACAAGTATGTTTTAACCTTTAACATGTGGGGTCAATTTGAGCCTCTGCCATGGCCAGTTTTAATAGCATGGAGAAAAGAAGATCGACCAGGTTTTGAATAACAATATCCACAGGCGTATCATCCAGGCCTGAAAACGATACGATACAGGGCACAGCTGACTGTAACGGACAATACAGGCCCCTCTTAGCCAAATTGTTTCGACCCAAAAAATCTTGAAAAATTATTGAGCAAATAGGAAAAAATGTAATAAATAAATAAATAAAAATCCTGGAATCATCTTTTTGTAATTTTAACCTTCATTCAATTGTGAATCAGACCACTATTTGATAAGAATGTTGTCTATTGGCTGGACCTACTGAAAGTCAACCAGTCAGGCCCTAATCAAACAACAATCAAGCATGATTTAGTCGGTTATGGCCCATTTCATTGAAAAACAACAAAAAGAATATGAAAAACGTAAAAGCTAATGGTTTATCCCTTTCCCATTGCCCAAAATGGTTCATTCCACTTTATTCATCTTCCTCTAGGTCTTCCTCTAGGGTTGTAACAATGAAAAAAGTTAAAAAAAGAAGAAGATAGAGACAAAAAAGAACAAAAGAGGGCCCTCGTGGCTATATCGGCCCCATATACTTGTGGATATGGCCCATATTAGACGTATCGGCTGATAAGGCCCCTTTTTTCCAAGAAGTCAATGCACCCCTATATTGTGTATTGGAGGAGACTGATACAGTTAGAATACAGTTGATAAGGTCATATCATAACCGGTTTTTTTTTTTTTTTTTTCTTTATAAACAATGAAGGTTGATGTTGGTGGGCTGCCTTGATATGGTTTGACATTTCTTGTTTCTTTGGGTATGATCCTGAACAAACATGATTCTCTATTTGCATCATGTATCAGTCGTGAAAGGTTTCGATGGATGAATTAATCTAGTTTCTTATATGTTTTTATTTGTTGAATATTGATTGTACACAAATAATGCATATCATTTGTTACTCACAAACTTTCCTCTCTATATAAGATACAGCGTCAGCCATTCTCATTCCTCATTTTGATATTTTAGGTTGTCTCCCTATGCGAAGTAAGCATTGGTGCTACTGCTTTTGCTTGTGCCCGTATCATCGTCATCGTCACTTCACAGGTTTTTTTTGTATTCATTCCTCAAGTGGATCAAGTTTCCAATAATATGTATCTTTTTCATTTATTTTATTTGGAGGAATTATTTCTGCATAACAGCTGATATTATCATTTCCCAGTTTGCGAGGTGTTATTTTTGCATAACAGCTAATATTATCATTTCCCAGATTGTGAGGTATTATTTCTGCATAACAGCTGATATTATCATTTTGAAGATTGGTTTAAAATCCAGATATTCCTTTGCTTCCATAGATCAATTAAATATGCCCTTTTAACTTTCATTAAACAGGCATATTTTGTTGGGCCATGAGGAAGAAACTTACTGTCATTATTGGATATCTATCTATTTTTCACACTAATTTTTCTTTTGACTTGGTTTTTTACTTCCCAGCAACACACAATTATAATTGGATTGTTGCAAGTACTTGAATATTTTTTTTGGATAATGATAGGATTTCCCTTGAGATTGAACTCTGCATCTACCTATGTGTTGAACTGTATGACTGCTTATTTTGGATTTAGAGTGAACTGCTCCTATTGGTTAATAAGGGAATTCGTGCTTGTATATGCTAGGAATTTGTATTTTAGTGGCATACTCAGCACTTGTATCAGTGTACTGGTAGCATTGGCTACCCCCAGCCAATTGGCCCTCACTTGGACTACTTTGACAAACACCACTATTTTAGCATTGTGCCCCTCCCCCAAACCCAACAGCCACCGCCATCTAGGAGCTGGCTCATTGATTGGCCCCGTAAATTCAAGTGTCTTTGCTTTTTTGCACACTTGCACTATGTCATACGTATGCAATCATGCTGGTATATGCATCTGGCTGCTCCCAAAAGTGTATTCTTCTTAATTGGGAATAGATTTGTTCCTGCAATCTTAATAAGAGAACCCAACCTTTTGGGGTTCCCTTCAGGGAGTTTGAATACCCTTTTTTTTTTTTTTTTTGTTTCTTTGAGGGGCTGGGGAGTGCCTTCATTGCTTCCTAATGTGCATAATCTTAGGCTGTCTACTCCAGTTGTAATTGTTTGTACCTGAGACCATGAACTTACTGCAAAATGTGTCTATAATTAACCAGAAATTACTTGATGCTGAGGAAGTTATTGCCGTGGCATTTTTCTTCCTACGCATTGCCTACCCACACACTTCTTCCCTTATGTTGCAAGATTTTCATATGGTCAGTGATTACTGCCGAACATGTCACAAGAATGGAGACATGGAGGCAAGTGATATGGCTAGTTAAAACGTTCATTTAGTTACTCTAGCCAACCTTCAAAAAAGGGATTGGGCCCTGGCAAACATGTGTATCATGTACTGAAAGAAAGCATAATCCATGGATAATAATTTTATACACCGGTTTGGAATATATGGTCAGCATTCTTTAGCCTCTTTGAAGTGTAATGGGTCCATGGTTCTGAATATCGATTTCAGGGGCCATATCCCCTCCAAAAACCAAAATGATACAGGCTGTGACAGCCTGTTATGTCATTGGCCCCAATTTTTTATTTGCTTAAAATGTTGTATTTGGTTTATCAAACTATTCTTTGCTAATAATATTCCCTGTTAGTATGACCTGCTGATAGTCAACCAAATAGGCCCTAGTTGCACAAGTGAAGCAATGATTTGGTTGATTATGGCCCATTACATCGAAGTATGAAAAAAGAAAAAAATGGTCTATTATGCTATGATTCGTCGAATTCCATTCAGAGCCTTGTGTTTCGGTCCCCAAAATAGGTCTAGATCCAGTCTAAATGAATTTCTAAGGGTCATAGGGTTGAAATGAAGAAAGGGGTGGAGAAAATGAGAGAAAAGAAAACTAAAAGGGGACCTCTATAGTTGTATCAGCGAATACATCCTTATGTGTGCACTTCTTTTTCTTCTTCTTTAAAAATTTAAAAAAAACAAAAAAAAAAAAACACCATGAATGGATCTTGTCCATAGAAAAACATCAAACAAAAAAAAAAGTACAGGGTAGTAGTTGTTGGAGCCTAGCGAGCGAGAGGAGAGCGTATTTTCGGGCATACTGCGCTACGAGCTGAAGCCATGCGCTCAAGCTGTGACTCCTCTACAATAGATTCAGATAGGCGGGATTCACGGATCGTCCGTGTTGACAGAGCATAGAAGCCAGAGCCAATGTTAAGCTGTTGCCACCCGTCGACATTGCTTGTTTACTTCAAAACTAAAGCATGCTAGTGCGTTTTACTAATAGTCTTTTAAGTCGTTGCTTGCTTGCTGGGACCTTTAGATGAGCAGACACTGCCGGAAGGAAGACTCGCGCTAAATTCCAGCCTTTGTACATTCTGCACTCCCGCAAGGGAGGAAATCAACAGGTGTACCTCGGGTTTCTCGGGTGTTTACGACTGATCCGATCAGTCTCGTGATGAATAAAAGTCTTATCCGATCTTCCACTGACGAGAGGTAGCCTCTGCATAATCCCATTTAGGGCTGGGATACTGGGTGAAGTACCGGCTCTGGACTGGTTCTTCGTCACTACGAGTCACTCATTGATTGAAGGAAGAAGAGGCAGAGCGAGCTACGGGTAGAATCATTAGTTGGGCCAATGAGATCCAATTTCTCTGTCGGTGCCTCGACTTTCTCCACCCCTGCTATTGGCGGGCTAAACATAGCCCTATTACTCGATTTCTATTATTGGGTTTCAATCTCCACTCCGGATCAATCGGAATTTTCGGGACAACGAGTGAGTTGCGCCCTGTCAAGGCGGAAGTTGCGGGTTCGAGCCCCATCAGGTTGATTTGGTCTCTATCATAAACAAAGAAAAAAGAAAAAGAACTACGGTAAAAAGGGTAAAAAAATAGAAATGCCAAAAATTTAGAGAATGAAAAGGTCATTTTTAATACAGTTTGGACTAAAAATACAGAGTGAGAGAAACGACTATATACGTTCATATTATATATGAATAAGGTTAAGATAGAAAATTTTAATCATAATTGTTGATGTAGAAATCTAGTCGTGCCTGTTAGACTTGTTTGGTACCTGCAAGAACCAATCAATGGGGGACCCTTCGATGCTGAAGATAGAAGAGCGGATCAGGGTCTAGTCGAGTTAGGGTTTTTTTTTTTTACCTCTCACTATAGATGGGGTCTCTATTTATAGTTTTAATTGCATAGATGGGAAACGTTCCTACATAGTAGGTGTGTATCATAGAACAGATTTTCTCCTTGGTATGTCGCCACTTTCCCCGAGTCCTTAGGCGAGGATCTTGGGGAAATCTTATCTTATCACTCCCAAGTGGTTGGCCTCCGAGGAGTTCAAGATTGATGACCGAGTCCGACCTCATTGGTAGGGTAGTCGGGATTCTTGGTCAATATATGTAGTCGGTCTTCTGTGGCTAAGGGTGCCCTTGCAGTTGAGTCGATAGTCGTTCGTTGGTCGCAGCTGGACACCCCCTCACGATTGGTCCTTGAGTTCATGGAGGTAATGTTCGACATCAGAGACTGGGCTGATCTCTTCCATGCTTTACGTTTCTTTCATCTTGACTGATGCTCGACTCGGATAAGAGTTTAGTCTGTGGCAGGGGGCCGAGCTCTCACGCGACCTCCATCACTTGCGCTATGCACTCTTTTACTTTGTACATTTTGGTCTATCCATCTTTACCCATAACAGTAGCCCCCTTACTTCCAAGCGCTCGTTAGAGGCTCGGAAAGTATATGTTGCAAGTCGCTTGAGTGTAGGAGTTCGTGCGCAAGTGGTCGGAGGTTGGAAGGTTTCGCCATCATGGTAGATGATGGAGAGGTGGTAGGCGCGGGAATCTAAGCAGATCCACTAATGATAGTGGAGTAGCTCGAGGCGGCGCATATGGCGGCGTCCTTTCTTCTCCGAGCGTGTAATGAGGTGACACCTGTCTTTGCCTCAGTGCTCGGACCCGCCCATGAATTGGAGGTTGCCACATGGCCCGCAGGCTGCGCTGGTGTGCGTCGCATCACCTCTTCCGGTCCTATCATTGATTGATAGTCATTAATGCCTCGACCAGAATATCGGTTTAAAAAAAGGGTGGGGCGCCCTTACCTCATTTGCTCCCTTCCTTCCCTTGTTGCTTTGCCTCTTCACCGAACCCGACGATTTCCGGTAAGTCGGAAATCCCTCTGCCCTAATCTTTCCTGTTTGTTCTTCTTCTTTTCCGGCTTGTTCTTCTTCTTTTTTGGCTAGTTCTTCTTGTTCGTATTCTGCTCGGGATGTCGGATCTCTCAGACAGGTGGTCGATGTCGGGAGCATTTCATGGTGAATCCATTCCCACCACTGACTCTCAACCGAATATACCCTCCCCTCCTTCCTACAGTATCGGAGGGTGAGGAGGCGGAAGTTCCTCTCCCGCCAACTAGACTAGACATCCCGCCAGTTGTAGGGCCCCAAGGAGTTTGGACCTTTGGGTCGATCTTAAGGGATGCCGACTTGATTAGGGTCAGGTCGGACTATCGTATCCCCGAATCGGTGGTGCTTTGGGCACCCGATCTAGGGGAACTTTCAGGTAATCCTCGCGAGTGTGTGTGGTCTCTGGCTCCCTCTACATCCCATAGTATAGGGAGTCACCACTACTCTGAAGTTGGCCCCAAGCCAGTTGATTCCAAATGCTTGGAGGGCATTATTTGGGACATATGTCCTCTAGCCACAGCTCGGACATCCCAAGCTATCCGTGGACGAGTTCCTGTACTTGTACAGGGCGAAGGCCAGCCCTACAGATTTAGGTTGGTATTACTTTTCAGCTTGGGCAAATCAAGGCCAGGCTCTCGTCATCGACAACCCTTCTTTCAATAAAGGGTGGAAGAATAAGTGGTTCTTTGCATCGGGGGAGTGGGCAGCCCTAGTGAGCAGTGTGGGTAGGCCGCGTCCTCAAACCCCCACTAGGTTTGCGAATCCAGGTCGAGAGTTGTCGAGTTTTACAAGATTAGTCGTAACATGTGTTTTTATTCGCTGATCGGCGTTTATCTACATGCAGGCCTTCCTCGCTCACAGCCTGGGCTTTCTTCGCGTCAACTCCATCAGATTGCATGTGCGAGGCTACAAAGCGCTGTTGAGAGGAGTTGGAAGAGACTGATCACTCCTCAGTCTCTTTATTAGACCGGCCTTTCTCCAATTGCTTCTCGATTAGCTAGTATAATGTGCTTGGCTGGGCCTATTACTTTCATATTTGGAAGTTTCATCATGTATCTGACCTGTCCCCCCCCCCCGAGTCGTAGATCTGTCTAATCGTCTTCGCCCCGCGAAGAAGGTGAGGCTCCTTTCCCTAGCCAAGATGGAACGTCTGAAGAATACCATAAAGAATGGGGGTACCTTCTCTGTCCGCCAAGGGGGGACTTTGGTGGTGCGATGGGTAGGGCCGTGCTTATTGGAATCCCAACCACCGACGAACAATTTGTGGCGGCTATTGATGAGGCGGTGCTCGAGGCCTTTGTACGCGTTCTCCCCTCCACCAGCAGCGACTAAGGAGGTGGTTGACCTGGAGTGTTCCTTGGTCTGGGGCGAGGCTCCAGCGAAAGGGGTCCCTACTGCCCCTACCGCTTCTACTCTGGGTGCCGCTCATGAGACGGAGGAAAAGGCCCAGAATGTCCAAAGTAGAAGAGTGCACAACGCAAGTGATGGAGGATGGGTGAGAGCTAGGCCCCCTGCCACAGACTGAACTCTTATCTGAGTCGAGCATCGACCAAGATGAAAGAAACGTAAAGCAGGGAAGAAATCAGCTCGGTCTTTGATGCCGAGCATTACCTCCATGATTGACCCAAGGACCAACCGTGAGGGGCGTCCAGCTGACACCCTGCTAACGCGACCAACGAACAACTATCGACTCGACTGCAAGAGCACCCTTGGCCACTGAAGAACGACTAAATATATCGACCAAGGACCCTAACCATCCTGCCTATGAGGTCGGACTCGGTCATCAATCTTGAACTCCTCGGAGGCTGACCACTTGGGGGTGATAAGATAAGATTTCTCCGATATCCTCACCTAAGGACTTGAGGAAAGTGGCGACATACCAGGGAGAATCCGTTCTATGATACGCACCTACTAAGTAGGAACATTCCCCATCTACGCAATTGAAACTTTAAATAGAGACCTCATCTACAGTGAGAGGTACGCAAAAAAAGAAAAAAAAAAACCTAACTCGACTAGACCCTGATCCGCTCCTCTAACTTTAGTGTCGGAGGGTCCCCCTGCCATAGTCAGGGTCCCCCATTGATTGGTTCTTGTAGGCAGTGTTCGAATTATCTCCGATATTATTGAAATATCTCCGATATTATCTTTATCTCCAGCTCAGCGATACCGATAACGTTAGTAGTATCAGAAATTCTAGGTATTAGCAATGTATCGCTAAGTATCGCCAATGTATCAATGTCGTTAATATAATTGCCAATATTTTCAACTATGTAAATTCTAGATGTCGCTTGTATTATCAATGCATCAAAATAGCCAATGTATCACCAATATTTTCGACTGTAAATTCTAGGTAATGCTTGTATCATAAGTGTATCGACGATATTTCAATAATAACGCAACAAATTGATATCATCAAATTTTTGTTTAATAGAAAAAAATTTATTACATTTTTTTTTTCTTTCATGGGCACATGGTTGTATTTAGTGTTTAATTTGTCATTGATAATATTGATAATATCTCGATATTATTGATATTGCAACGTGCACGATATTGAAACCACAATCTTCCGTTTCCTTTCCAATTGTTGATGATTTCTTGGTGAAATATCATGTGTTGTTGATATTTTGCAATATCGCTGGATGTTTGGATGGTAGGTTGGATAGTTAAATAGGCCGAATGGGATGGTTGGACTAATTTCTTACAACAAAACATGCTTTTAAGGCCCCCATTAAATGGAAACTTGTTATGTATGCATTCTTTTTGCAATTTTTTTTTTTTATAAAAACCTCTAAATAAACAAATATGTATATTTTAACATCTCCTGAAGTTTTGCTAAAAATTCCACTGTTTTCCCCATGTTTCCCCGCATTTCCGGTTATTAGCGATATTATCGGCGATATTGATATTGTTTTCGTATCCTTGGCTACCGAAACTTGTAGCGATACCGATACTTCGAACACTGTAGTGTTCAAATTATCTCAGATATTATCCAAATATCTCCGATATTATCTTTATTTCTAGCTTAGCGATACTGATAACACTGGTAGCGATACTGATAACGCTGGTAGTATAAGAAATTCTAGGTATTTGCAATGTATCGCCAATGTATCAATA
Organism: Magnolia sinica; assembly: GCF_029962835.1. Taxonomy (NCBI): domain Eukaryota; kingdom Viridiplantae; phylum Streptophyta; class Magnoliopsida; order Magnoliales; family Magnoliaceae; genus Magnolia; species Magnolia sinica. The sequence continues at coordinate 34,173,040 of NC_080585.1, forward strand.
TCACTAATGTAATCGTCAATATTTTCAACTATGTAAATTTTAAGTATCGCTTGTATTGCCAATACATCAATATCGCCAATGTATCGCCAATATTTTTTACTATGTAAATTCTAGGTAATGCTTGTATCATAAGTGTATCGACGATTTATCAATAATATCGCCAATGTATTGATATCATCATTTTTTATTTTATTTTTTCTCATGGGCACATGGTTGTATGTAGTGTTTAATTTGTCATTGATAATATTGATAATATTGATAATATCGATATCGCAACATGCGAGATATTAAGACCACAATCTTTCATTTTCTTTCCAATTGTTGATGATTTCTTGGTAAAATATCATGCGTTGTTGACATTTTACAGTATCGATGGATGTTTGGATGGAAAGTTGGATGGTTAAATAGGCCGGAGGGGATGGTTGGACTGATTTCTTATAACAACACATGCTTTTAAGGCCCCATTAAATGGAAACTTGTTATGTATGCATTCATTTTGCATTTTTTTTAAAAAAATAATTCTGAATGTGCTAATATGTACATTTTAACATCTCCCGAAGTTTCGCCGAAAATTCTACCGTTTTTCTCATGTTTCTCCGCATATTCGGTTATTGGTGATATTGATATTGTTTCCATATCCCTGACCAACGAAACTTGTAGCGATATCGATACTTCGAACACTGCTAGCACCAATATCAGGCTCATGTTCCTCTACATCGCAATTGCCCTCGACATCCTCATCTGTCTCATCTATCATAAGAGTTGCCTTATCTATTATAAGAGCTTTACCTTTTTCTTTGTTTGGGTATTCGTTTGCGAGGTGACCATTACCATTGCAACGGAAACATTGCATGTGCTCACTTTCATTCGAACTAGTGTTAGCTAGACTTTACCTTTAACATCTCTGTTATAGGTGGGAGCATCAGTTGGGGCTTTAGTCTGTCTCTCAGGGTTAGGTTTGACTCCCTGAGGAGTAACCCTGCCACCGGAATCATGAGACCTAAACTACTTCATGGTCGATTGCACTAGGTATCATTCGAGCTCATCTACCTTATGGTAGGCCTCCTTTAGTGTACCAACATCAAGAGGGATGAGCTCATGCCTAATCTTAGGGCGCAGGCTCGCCCTAAAATGAGGCAGGGTCACAGCAGGGGACATGTCGACATCACATCACATCATATACTCCTCAAATCTATCGATGTAATCTGATACAGGCATTGACCCTTGCCTCAAGGACTGTTGCTGATCCAAAAGGCGATCACAGTAGGAGAGCAGGACGTATTTTTCTCTAAGAAGTTCTTTCATTTCAACCCATGATGTAATGGATTCATCTCCACGCCGCTCTGTCTTTCGCTCTTTATTGGTTCAAAATAGCTTGGCTTGACCCATCAACTTTATCTCATCGAACCTCGCTCAAAAGCGATCTGACATGTTATGCCACTCTAAGAAGTGGTCCATGTCAGTTAGCCAAACAAGGACATGCTTCGAGTTCAAGTGACCATCAAAATTGGGAGCATCGACTTTGACACTCTTCATAACCCATTCCTCAAGGTCACAATGATCTCATGACTCTCTATGGGCATGTGGGCGCGTAGTCCTACATGACCCACTCACTGACCAAAGTTCCTTTCACCATTCCTAATGGGTTTTACTAGGATTGGACCCTGTTCAATTGGATCCTCATCCCCTGGCTCTCCTGCCCGAGATCGGTGGTCTTTCCTGGTGATGGGGGTACCATGAGAGGTAGCCTCTAGCCGCTTGATACACTGGTTGCTGGCAGTTAATTGTGCGGCAGTGGTCCTATTATGCCTCTCAATGTGCGTCAGGCGGCGATTAATATTTTCGAGAGCCTTAGCAATTTGATTTAGGTTCATGGTGGGGAATAGACCAAAACCACGACCTGTTCACGTTTGCATGCACCAAACGACCCTAATGAAAGGTAACCTAGTTGTATGTGTACTATATGATGAATACGATGCAAAATTCAGATTTGATGATATTTAATGTAATACTATATGATGCACCTGTACTTTATGTATGATGACCCTAAGTACCTTAAATCTTATGGATAGTCCTCAAATGATTCTAATAAGGCCAAAACAAAAAATTCAACAATTAGGTCTCTTAAAATCAGTTAGTTTGAAATTTTCAATAATATAAGACTTTTAAAATACCCAGGCAGAAAATTCAGCAAGCCAAATCAGAAATTCAGCAAGTTATATGCGATTTATATGCTCTACTATTGGTTTAGGAATTTCGTAGAACACCTACCCTATGCTAGACCTAGGCTCTGATACCAAATTCGATGTAAGATGAGTGAAACTAACCTAGGATGTAAGATATGAGATCAAATACACATCAATGTCAATAATTTTCAACATATAAAATCAAACGCATCCACATTACAAATTCAGATTAGCAACGCAAAGGGCCTAGGCTATCACATACGCGGTACACGAAGATATAAAATATTACGAGACTAGCCCACTTGGAAGTATGGACTTCCAATCTAGCGTGGGTAGTGCAGCATCCACGTGAGAAAACAAAGACACTAATAAAATCATATTTGGGGAATGGGTTTATTTTATTTTTTAAAAAATCAGATTTTCGTTAGGGGTTTTGAGGTTAAGAGATTGAGGTTTGGGGATTAAGGGAATTAGGGATTAGGGCTCCGTTATATATAGGGTTTGGAGGGGACTCAAGGAAGGAAAAGTACCAAAAGGGGGGCCCACAAGTGGCAGCCCGTATGGACGTGTGCGCATGTTCACGTGTGGATGGGTAGTGGGAAAGAGAAAGGACATGGATTGTGGGTTGGGTTTTGATGGGTTTAGAGGAGTTGGAAGGGAAGGTGAGGAAGAAAAGTGAAGAAATGGTGTACCTTATTGGAGAAGAGAGAGGAAGAAAGACACCTTGGAGGAATCCACTACCAAGCAATCTTCTACCATTCTACGGTTCAATTGGAATGGAGGGTTTTCTCTCAAACCCTAAAGGAAGAGGAAGCCCCCGCGCCCGGCTTTAATGTTAAACCTTAAAAAAAAAATTACAAACATGCCAGTCACTTAAGTGACATGGCCTATAATCCAAAATAAGCAAACTAAAACACTCACCATCAATCTTAACCATCAAATAAATCCTAAAAATAACCAAAAACATAAATTAAATAAGATCAGGGTCCAAGGGCCCATATTTGAAAGATCTGGTGCCCCGATGGTCTGATCGACAAGATCCAACGGTCAGATCGACAAAATAAATAAATCCTATTAGTAAAATTGTCTCCTAAGCAGCCCACATGCATCATCCCCACGTGGGTTATCCACAAAAAGAGTTGCGCTGATGTTGGTGATCGCCTCCATCTCTGGTACACCCGAGTAAGTCCTCTGATGTCCCCATCATTTATAGGAAAACTTTTCTTGTGTTGCTGATAAAACATGTTTATTCAATTACTATTCTCATTAAGGACATTGGTGCAATATTTTATGGTTAGATTGTTACAGATGGTAGTGTAAACATGAACAATTATATGGTGCTCTATTGCAAACTGAACAATTTAGCAATTGAAAAATTATCAACCGTGATAAAACTGGCTTAGGCTTTGGAAGGGACTGGGAATCATAAAGCTTTTATATGAATGATGTCACCTGATTTCCATTTTCAGGTCGACTGTGGCTATTGATTTTGTTTTCCATGTTACATAAATGGATTTTGGTTACTGCATTGTAATGTCCTCCTTTCCCATTACTAGTCTGTTATGTTAGCATGTGTTTGAACTTTTAACTGATAGTCTGATACTGATAAGGTATTACTGATACTGCTTGATTCAATGGTTTTATGTAATTGTTTTTTGCAATTTAGGTCCCAGTTGCAATGGATATTGTTCTTGCTGAATTCCATAAAGCTTGCATCTACACTGTTCCGAAACATATACGATACTCAGAAGTGAGTTATCATTTTCATCACTTGGCCCGGGGACATTATTTCTCTAGTACTTATGGTGATGGACTGTCCTTGATTGAAAGAATAGAGATTCATATGGAAGAGATCCAACAAATGTGCCGACATACCTAACAACTGCTGACAGACCTGCCACATAAGAAGAGATTCATCTCTTCTTGTGCATTCCCCTAATTATTGCTGGGGGGAAATTATTATCTCGTAGCTGAATATTTTTCTCATGCGATAATGCTGGAAAAAGAACACGTGACAACAAGAACTTCCCTACGTTGGTCTCAGTAGATGTTCCCATGTAGGGACACTTGAAGCAATGTTTTGGAATTTCTTTCCTAGTTTGAATCTGTTAATGTCAACCTTTACATTGTATTTAGAAAATTAGGCAAACACTCTCTTGAGCTGCAAGTTGTTGCCTAAAAGCACACAGTATAGGAAATGCAATTTTCATTAAGACTGCTTCTAGCTTAAAAGGAAAAATAAAAATAAAAATAAATCTTGGTCTTGTGTTCTCACATAAGAAGAGAGCGAGAGTTGATGCAAAACAGAAAATCAGAATTCTTTAAATCATGGAAGGGGTGCACTCAAGCGGTACCGGTACCACGATAAGCTACAGTGGTACTGGTCAAATGTGGGGCTCAAATGATGCATGCATAGAATCCAACACGTCCATCGTATGCATCAGCACATGTTACCCCCAGAGTCCTAAAGTCAGGCTGATCTGAGAATCAGGTGGACCACACCATGGACAATTTGGGAGGGAACATCCACCCTTGATTTGTGTGGAGGGCCCAATGTATTGTATATATGAAATCCAGGCCACTCAGACGATTAATCAGGTCTGGATCAAGGGTCAGCCCGAAAATCACGCTGTTTCAAATTTCAGGTGGGCCCACCTATCAGATTATTCCCTATGCTGTGGCCCAGTTGAGAGTTGGATTAGGCTGATTTCCATTACTTGGGAGTAATATGAGGTGATGTGTTGAATGGAAGGTTGGATGGCTGTAATATATCACGTGGGCTCCACACAAGCTTACAGTGATACCGGTACTACCACTCAAGCATGCCTCATCATGAAAATCTAGCAGAAAGTCAAGTTGCGTCTACACTTGCTCATTTGCTAGTGACATGGATTCTAAAACAAGCTTGATTAATTGAAATTTGTTTCAGTCAGCGTTTAAAACCAAAGAAGCGTACTACAAAGCGATTGGCTATCAGGAAAAGGAAGGGAAGATTGAAAGCACAACCTCTTATTTGCAAAGGGTGGAGGCCTATATGACACTTTATGCTGCACTGGTCCAGGTTCATTGTCATCATCCTATAGATCCGAGTGCTCTACTTTTTTCTGTTACCAATTGAAGAATCTCAAGACCAGTTTTTTGAGACTTTCTAAATCTCTATCTATTGGACTGAGTTTTGATGCACTATTCAATTGTTCAATAAATTGACAATTTTGCAGTTTGCTTATTTACTCTCTGTTGCTGCAATTGGATTTTTAAGTGCATCCAAATTCCAAAAGCAACCTTGAAACTGAGAAGTTCGGTGTTCTGAAAAAAACTCTATACATTTGAAGTTCTTCATTAATAGAGACAAATGGACGGTTTACTTCTGGGGGATTTTCAGCTTTCCTGCCCATAAATAGCCACCCATGAGTCACATGAGAATTCAATGTATTCTACTGTATCTATCGAAGAAAAGTAGCATAATTCAATCTAGTGGAAAGAACGATGGTATATCTTAATAGTTTTGATTATCCCGTGATTTTTTAAAGTGGAATTATATTGTCCTTGAGCTGAGGATATGCATGGGATACTTGTGTTTTCAATTTGTAGATGATGCCCATGGTTCAGTGGTCCAGAGGGTGTGCTAGTGCCAATTTATCCTTGGCCGGTTACGTAATGGTAATGGTGGGACCCATTACACAATGCAGGGTTGTAATGCCTGATCTGGAAAAAAGGCCTGCAATGTGCCTGTAATGCCTGCAACAGGCTGATATGGGGCCCATACGTTTTCTCCTTTAAAAAACCCTAAACCTTATAATGACCCATAACAGCTGTTATAGCCCGTATCATACATTCATATGGCTGTCCATTAGATGGGTCGTTACTGTTATCGAATACCTTGAATATGCCCCAAATATCTCCTTGACAGAGCAATCGTAACCTTTCAATTTGTAGCCTGCAAATAGACAGTTAAGAAGAACAATAACACGGGTGGAGTGTGTGTACTGACACGGGTGGAGATACCTCGTTTCAACATTTGAGGTCTTGGTATCGATCCCTAGTGGGGGTGGCTAACAGTGGAGTGTGTGTACTGACATGGGTGTATACTAACAAGCTAACCCCCCCAAAAAAAAAATGTAAAAAAGAAAAAGAAAAAAAGAAGAACAATAACACGGGTTTCTGTATCCTGTGAAAAACAGTCCAAGACCAGTGGCTAGGATCTTCTTGTCTGAGATTTTCAGGGCATGGTCCATCCACAGCAGGCAATGGTCTGGATAATTGAGCCATGGGCGCCACTTTTACAAACTGCAAACCCCTAGTGCATATTCTCGGGTGGAGGATCATTTAATACCTCATTCTGAAAGTACTGTTCCAGGAATTTCAGTGGCTTTTTCTAACTGCTTATTTCATTGTCCATATCTTATAATCGTACATGTAATACGCTGTTCGTTTATGCCCGCAGACAGAGATCAATGGTTTCAGAAACCTTCATGGACTGAAAGAAGGTTGGGCATGGCTTGCCAGATTTTTGAACACTCTCCCAGTTGAGCCATCCACCGCGGTCGCACTGCTCGCCTTCCTCAGGGTACAATCTATATGCATTCCTTTTTTACTTCACTAGGGGGTGTGGCACGTGTAATGCACGTGGAGGGAGGTCAGGGATAGGGAGGGTCGGCACTAGAGTTTTGGTATAGGAAAGAGGAATTACATGATACTCTAGCTACACATAATGCTTGATATGCAGGCACTCAAATTAAACCGACTAAATTGTGGAACCAACTGTAGCTAAGTTAAAAGAGTCCGAGAATCATATTGTTTGGAAAATCCTAATTCTTGGATGTTTGGTTTTTTGAAGTAAGACAGTTGGATATTTTCATTTGACCGTCCAATAAATGTCCAGCAATCTAATAATTAAATTACCAAATAAAAGTAGATTTTGGTTCATGATATGTCTAAAAGCTGGTAACCATAGTTTGGATGGTTTATTTTGAACTACTTGTATGCTGCATATGCAAATTTTCAGTAATTTCTAGCTGCCTGTGTATCATCTATAACACTCCGTATGAAAGTATTTCTTGACAGAAAAAGTAGGCATTTGAGAGATTTTTTGCAGGTAAATGCAACCCATTGCCTGGCTTTTGCAAGTGAAATCTTAGCCGTCAGAGGGATGCAAGCCACAATTTTAAAAGTTCCTAAAGTACTCATAAATTTAGTTAAAAGGTGTTCATATGCTTTGAATTTTCAATGTTTGGCACTCTCCAAAACTGTTTTGTGAGGAAAAAAATGTCCAAACGCTATTCTCATTATATATAGTGTAGATGAGTAGAGGCTTCCAGAGTAATTTTCATTCATTTATTATCTCTCACAGGTGGCGGGTTTCATGCTGTTCCGGAGATACAAATCCCAGTTTAGGAAGATCTTGAACATTGTATCCCGTGAGTTCCTGGCCTCGCTGAAAAATCTACGAGATCCGCAGGCGAATCAAGTCATAGAACAGATTGAGTGTTATATTGAATCCAACCAGTATCTCCAAGAACCACAAGGTTGGCAGCTCCAGACGTCTTTGCAATCAAAGGCATATTGAAAGTGCCCGGATCACTGTCCTGTTTGAATTTGTCAGTGATATATGTTTGGCTCTGATCTAAATGGGTCTTGTAACAACTAATGTACAGCATTAGTATTCATAGCTCAAATATTCAATTGGCTCTGCTTGATGTTCGGCCAGGTTGGGTTTACATGAAGACTTGCACGGAGCCTTAGAGGCGTCACCCCTTAGTGTCTCAGATTCAAACCCGAGTCATGCTTCTTTCTTTCTATAAAGACACGCTTTTGACTAGGTTTGAGTTGCATCTAGTTGACTCTATGACTCAGGCTGACTAGAGACCAGGTGACTCACACAGTCAAGTTTCATGGTGACTCAGCTAAAAAAGTAATTGATTTGGGTTGACTCATCTGAGTTCCGAGTCGAGTCACTGAGTTTTAGAACTGTTGATATCATGATTGTATTTAGTTGAATGAGTTGTTGAGTTGACAAAATGACTCATGCCAAGTCAAGACCAGGTCGCTCTTGTAATCTAGTTGCGTAATGACTTGGCTCAGACTCTCGTCCAGTTGAATTGACTCAGATGGGTTCCAAGTCGACGAAGAGTTAACTCAGCCAAGTTGCATCTGGACATGATCCTCGTGAATCTTTGGAAAGGGTTTGCCTGCATCTAATGCATGGAGAGATGGTAGTATGTAATTCAATTTCAGGCTCCAATTTGAACAGTGATTCAATATCTGAATTTCATCGCATTCAATATGCTGGTGGTGGGCTAGATCGAGCTTTGAGTGGTCATTTGGGCCCAAATGTAGAGCCCAGGTTGAGTCTATTTGTTCATTTCGGCATTAAGGGACCTACTTCTACCTTGGGCTCCATCTAAGCTTTAATAGAAATTTTGCCTAAACTTGGCTATCCCCCTATCTGTTTCTGACCGGATTCGGCAAATCAGTGACCTAATTGATAGGCCGAAGCTCGAGCCAAACTTGTGTCTGGGCTAGACCCAAGTGCTTCCCTGTCGTGGGACTGTGCCTCATCTACCATCAATGGACTTTTACCATTTTGGCCAATGATTCTAAGTATGTCAACCATACAAGAGATCAGCTCGATTACAACAGTCTTAATTGGGTGGGCTCAGCTAGGCCGAGATTGCATGGGCCTGCTGTAAGGGCTAACTACCCGTCCAACACATTGTTTAAGCAGCTAGACACGAGCCTCAGCCGACCAACTTGTACCCAGCCCAATATCGTTAACTAAATTCAGCAGAACACCACTTAGCTGCGACCTTGACAGTGGGACGCCCACCTCGTTGTTTGCATGGTATAGCCACCGTCCATCTGTTTTGCCAGTTTATTTTAGGGCATGGTCCCAAAAATGAAGCAGATACAAGTGACCATTGAAAACTTCTTGAGGGCCACAAAAGTTTTGGGTCAAACTGATATTTGTGCTTTCCCTTCCTCCAGGTCTCTCGTGACCTTATCAACAAGTTGGATGACAAATAAACATTACGGTGGACCCAAAGAAGTTTTTAATGGTGGGAATTCAATGAGCACTGTTTCCTGTGGTGTGGTCCACCTGAGATTTGTACCTGCTTCATTTTTGTGACAATGCCCTAAAATAAGCTGGCAAAACGAATGGACGGTGTGGATATTCAATGCATACAACAAGATGGGCCCCACCCACATTGCTGGTTACGGTCGCAGCTAAGGAGCTTCCCATAAAGGGACTCCTGTGGGACCCTTATACATGGTTAAGCCAAGATCTTTCCGAAATTGTTACTGGGCCCAAAATCTCAACGCGGATTTGTGGATCCATTGAAGATGACAAGCCCGTAGTGTTGATGAGAATACGATGGGGGAAGGGACTGACTCATCCGTACAAATTGCTGATCCTATTGTGGATGGAGCACAGCCAAACGATCGCATTGAAGACCTTATTAACCATTTGATTTTCCTCTTTTGATATGGACCACTCGATATTTTCTTTTAACCATCTATTTTGATAGCCACTAAATGGTTGATTAGATTACTTGATCAGTATGATTTTAAAGACATGTTCCATCAACAATGGGACCCACGATTTGGACGGTCTGGATAGATTTACATCTGTGACACATTTGAGAATAAGCCACCACCATTTTCAATATGCTAACACGGTAGTGGAAGCGGATTTCCTGCAAAAGCCCTGCGCTGGGATGCTAGGTGGGCCCACCGGGATGTTTGTGAGAAATCTACCCCGTCCCCATCGCCTTTGAGATATCATTTTAGGACATGCGGCGGAAAATGAGTCGGATACAAAACCCAAGTGGGCCATATGAGAGGAAAAACTGGGGAAAGAGTTTCGTACCGTTGAAACCTTCCTGGGCTCCACTTTGATGTTTATATTCCATCTAAACCGTTTATAAAGTCATTCCCACTGGGATGAAGTGAAAACACGAAAAAGTAAATCTCATACGAAACTTTTGTGACCATAAAAATGTTTCAACGATCCACTTGAGCTCTGGATCTACATCATTTTTTGGCTCATGCCCTCAAATGAGGTGGAAAAAATAAATGGACAGCGTGGATGAAACAAATACATCATGGTAGGCCCCACAGAGCCTGAGCCACGTCGTGCCACATGATATCCCTGTGGCGGGCGCTGCACGCAATCCGCTTCCATTTTTATGGTAATATAGATTTTCTAAAACGCTACACAGCTTTGGTCCTTTGGACGGAGATTACGGTTTTTGCATTGAGAATATAATATTAACTTTCTGATTTTCTCCCTTCAAATTTGAACCATTCATTATTTGACTCTTAAAGAACCATTTGATAGCCATTAATTAAATGGTTAGGATTCATTCCTCATTATAATTTTAGAGATATGCTCCATCCACAATGTGACCTTGGAAGATGATTGCGTCGTAACTCAGTACACTAACAGTAATGAGTAAACTCTGTTGGGTCCACCGTCATTCATGCATTTTATCCACTCCGTCCATCCATTTTATAAGATAATTTTAGTGTTCTGATTAAAACTGAACTATAGCCAAAGCTGAAGCGAACCACACCAAAGGAAACAGTATGAATTGAACGTCATTGAAAAGTTTTTAGAGGCCACGGAAGTTTTAGATCAAGCTGATATTTGTATTTTCCCTTCATCCATGTTTGTGTGATCTTATGAACCGGTTGGATGACAAATAAACATCATTGTGGGGCCTAGCAAGGTTTAAGGTTTTGATGGTGGAAATCATTATATTCCCATTTTTTCTTGTGATACGGTCCACTTGAGCTTTGTATATGCTTCGATTTTGGTATCTACCCCTTAAATGAGTTCAAACACAGATGAACGGCGTGGATAAACTACATTCATTCACAGTAGGCCCAACAGATTTTACTCAGTACGATAAGAGCGTCCTGACCGATTTCCACAGTTTGGATGGTCTGGATAGATGTACATCAGTGCCATATGCAAAAAAGGGTAAGTTGTGTAAACTAACATAGGAATATGTTGGCTCCCTCCTTTAGTCCTTCCCCTTGAAGTTATATTCATTCGCCTATTGAAGGGCTAAAATACAATTTTGAGAGCCAATTAGCTAATAATTCTAGTGACTCATCACGTGATCCAAACCATTCATTTGATCCGCTGCATGTAAATTACTGATCCTCGCCATCCATCAGATGACCATGCCATTAGATCTTCCGGATGAAAAATAGACAAGTTAACACTTCAGATGGGCTGGGGTACGCAACAAATGGACAGCTAGAACATTTTTTTTTATTTAAAGAATTGTTCATTTGTTTTGTACGTTGTGGTCCATCTTACAAGTGAACTGACCTCATTTTTGGACCATGGGATTTAAACAGCGTGTCCCATCTGATGAAAAGCTCAGATATTTCACGTGTGCTTTTATCAGCACTTGTGGTGGCATGTAGATGGGAAGAGCTATAGAGGTACGTGGACTTAGGGGCCATTTGAATGCACGTAAAGAAACTTTTCATAGCATCATCGGATGGCTACGATCATCCAATCAAAGTGATTTTTTGAGAGGGATTGTCATTCAAAGGTGAGCAGACATGACCGACAATCCAGATTAATGATTTAACCTCCTCTATTACAAACAATATGGACCAGCTAGTCTCCAGTTGCTGATCAGATGGTTAGGATTATTAGATTAGAGTGTTCTTTGAAAGGGATGGACAACCAAAGGTGGCCCCACTTGATGGAGCATCCTAATCATTGATTAAACATTCTTTATTGTAATGAATATGGACTATCCATTTTTAGCCACTGAACAGATGGTAAGTTCAAGTGTCTTCTTTTAAGAGGGATGGATAAGCAAAGATGGTAAGTTCAAGTGTCTTCTTCTAAGAGGGATGGATAAGCAAAGATCGTCCCACATGATCCATGGTCTAGATCATTGGTGTACCTTCTTTATTCACCAGTAAGGATTATCTAATTTCTTAACCATTGATTTGATTATTACGATTATAATATTAGAGTTTCTTTAAAGAGGGGATGGAAAATCGAAAATGGGCCCCGCATGATGGACGGTCCATATCACTAACCAAACCTTCTTTACTATTATCAATGTAAGCTGTCCATTTAAATAGTCATTAAGGGATGGTTTGGAGCATCTTATCAAAGTTATTTTTATAAGCGGTGATTAAAGGTGAGTACTACTCATAGATGGTGTATATCATTTATATGACCTTCTATATTAAGGTGAGCTTCTACTTATGGATGGTGTATATCATTTATATGACCTTCTATATTATAATCAATATAGACCATTTGTTTTCCATTATTGTTTAGATAGTTAGAATTGTTGAGGTCAAAATTTGGACCACCCTCCACTCAATGCTGTGAACCTCGAACAGACCCTGGTCCTGCACAGAAAGGTGAGCAAAGGAAACCCTGACTTAAACAGGAGACCCTCTGATGCCTAAGTCAGGCTAGGGAATTTAGGTTTAAGTCGCGTAATGTAGAGAGAGGATGTGAGATATTGTGTACCTGTTGCAATGGGATCCCTTAGTGTTTATACTTGTGGGTTGAGTGGATCGTGTCCGTCTATCTCGACATGATCTACTTAATCAACCGGATATTGCAATTGTGGAGATACTCTACAATCTTTAGATCGTATAGCGCATCGTGTCTTAATGGAGCGTATCTACAGGCGTGATCTTCGGCCATGCCCACATTCGGACTGGTTTCCCATCTCGGTACTTGGAGTATCTTCATCTGGGCTCGGACCTAGTCCTATCTGAGTCTGCGGCTGAGTATCTATAGTTGGAATTCATAATTGAGTCATCGTGGTCAAAGTCTACTAGGCGTGCTTATTCAGGGTTTAGCTCTCGGCCTCTAGGTCGAGGATGACTCGGTCGATCTGGGACCGTAGCTTTTTGGATGAAGACGAGGATGAGGACAAGGACGAGAGCTCGACTCGGCCAACCTTCTTCGAGAACGAGGATGAGAGCTCGGCTCGGCCAACCTTCTTCGGATGAGGATGAGGATGAGAACGAGGACGAGAGCTCGTCTTGCCTGGCCTAGGGTCGTAGTCTAAACGTCCGCTCGCGCCTGACATGATGTTCTCCTTCCGAGGCCCTATTAATTAGTTCAGATGGCTCGGGTTGACCCTGTTTGACCCTGTCCAGATTTCCCCATAACAGGAATCATCATATCAAAATAAATTTTATGGGTGATGGTAATCAAAGGCAGGTCTTATTTGAAAGTGACGATAAACCAATAAATAAAGTGAAATTATATCTTAAATGGTGGATGTATGAACATATGATGGACATTGGCCTTTATTTCATTCAAAAAAATATATTTATCAAACTATGTTCATTATATATATATATATATATATATATATATATATATATATATATATATATATATATTCATTCATTAGTTTTTAACGAAGGTAAAATTATACTTATATCTAAGCGGTTGTTATATTGGTGTATTTTTTTTTATGAAAATCATTTTTCTACATTTATTCATGCCATGATGTATAAGTATAAAAATTCTTTCATTCTAATTTTTGACATGACAACCTTTTTAGCACACATCATATAGAGATAGGATTCACTATATGTATCCTGCCACGTGTAAGTGAACCTCACAACATGTTATAACATGCATAGGATTCCTTGTATGTGTTTAAAAATGAGCATGAAGGGGTGATGAATGACAATGAAAATGGATGATCCATATTTATTATACTTGAAGAGGTTAAATCAATGGATCATCCATCATACGGAGCACAACATTAATGGCACATCCATCTTAAATCACTTAAATCAAATGATCTTAAGTATCTAATTAATGGCTATAGAAATTGATGCTCCCTATTGATAAAACTAGAAAAGATGTGATCATCATATGGACCGTCCATTGCTTTGTTAATGGATGTCTTAAATATGTAATTCAATAATCTGTAAATGACAGGTTCGATGTCATCGAGCAGGCTTCGATGCCATCAATTTTTTTTGAAATTCCTTCAGTTGGTTGATGGACATATTGGGTGCCTTTTCGATGACATCGAAAATCAAAGTTCGATGCCATCAATGATGGTTCGATGCAATCGAGAAAATCTGATTTTCATGTTTGGTTGCTAGAACGTTTTGGTATTAGTTCGAACCCATCGAAGTGGCTTCAATGTCATCGAAGGTTAAGTTTTGATGTCATCGAAGTGTGTTCGATGTCATCAAATAGTTTCGCGCAGATTTACACAAAGTTGTGAATTTGCAAGATTTGTTTTCTATTTTGATTGTAATTCCTCCAAAGGCTATATATTTGGGTGTAATCGGGATTGAGAGGTATCTAAGGCTTTCTAATTCATTCCTAGGGTTTCAAGAGCTTGTAAGGGAGATTCGAAACTTGTTCGAATCGAGTATTCTCTCTATCTCTTATAATTTTATGCTTTCATAGTGTTTACTGTTGCTTTGTGCCATTGTTTTTTCTCGATTTTTCCACGTTAAATTCGGTGCATTTGCGTTGTGCTTACTTGGTGCGATTGGATTACTCCACTTGATTCATCTTTGTGAGCTTTCACGATCCCCCAACAAGTGTTATTAGAGATAATGTTGGGGCGCAGGCTTGAATCTGAAAGTGAGTAACAATGATTGTCAATCTTAAGTTTGATGTTGAGAAATACTTTGGGAAAAATAATTTTGAATTATGGAAGGTTAAGATGATTGACCTATTGGTTCAACAAGGATTGAATGAGGTCTTTAGAAGTGACCTGAATCTATGGATGATGACGAATAAAAGAAATTGGATAAGAAAGAAAAATCTTCAATCCAATTGTGTTTAATGGATAAGGTTCTCTACAATGTCATGATGGAGAAAAACGCAACAGATTTGTGAGCGAAGTTAGAGGACATCTATGTAAAGAAGTCCCTTGAAAATCATCCACACTTAAAGCTATAGCTGTTCAACTTCAAGATGGCAGAGGGAAGAGATGTTGAGAGCCACATCAACAATTTTAACAAGATGATATGCAAATTGCTGGATATGGAGGAAGTGATTAAGGATGAAGATCAGGCTTGTATCTTATTGAATTCTCTCCCAGCTTCATATGAGTCTTTTAAAGACATGTTGTGCACTGGTAACCTGTCCCTTAGTATCGATACCGTCATCTCAGCCCTTCAAGGAAAGACAATGAGAAAGAAAAACAGAAGCATTGGGGCCTCCACCGATGCATTGTTTACGAGGGGTCGAAATTCTGAGCGAGACACATGATCTTCTCGATAAAGATCCAATCCAAGGGCAAGGGTAATGGAAAGTCAAAGTCCTAAAATTGTGGGATGTCATGTCACATGAAGAAAGATTGCACAAATCCTAAAGTGAAGAAAGAGAAAATAGAAGCTTCTTCCAGGGAGGCCAATATCGCCACATCTGATGAAGAAACAAACAGAAGTAATGTGTTGTGAAGTGTCTATGATCAGGCACTTATACAATGATTATAGAGACAAGTAGATTCTGGACACATGGGCTTCATATCACATGACTCTTCATCGGAGTTGATTCACTAGCTACATGGAGTGTGATAGTGGGCAATGATAATGCCTGTAATGTTATAGTTATTGGATCGGTGTGCATAAAAATATTTGATGGGATAGACCGTACTTTGATTGAGGTGATGCATGTTCTTAACATGAAGAAGAGTTTGATATCTCTAGGTGCACTCAAGGCTATTAGGTGCAGATTCACCAGTTTCAATGGTGTTCTTAAGGTTTCAAAAGGGGCACTCGTGGTCATGAAAGCATAGAAGAGTGGGAACCTTTACAGGTTGATCTGGAGCACTTCAATAGGTGGAGCTACAACAGCTGTAGCAGATTTCATATCTGCACGTATGTGGCATGCACGTCTGGGCTACATAAGCGAGCAGGGTATGAAGGTACTTTCTGATCAATGTTTAATTCCAGTCTTTAAAAGCATTGATTTTAATATATGTGAGCATTATATATATGGTAAACATTCAAGGTTATCTTTTAAGTCTGATAAATATGTATGTAAAAGAGTGCTTGATTATGTGCATTCTGACATATGGGGGCCGTCGCTCGTGGTTTTCCCTGGAGGGTCATCATGGGTTGTCACATTCATTGAGGACTACTCCCAGAAAGTTTAGGTTTTTTTCATGAAACATAAATCTAAGGTTTTCACCAATTTCAAACAATGGAAAGACATAGTGGAAAAATAAATAGGGTGAAAGGTAAAAGTTTTAAGGACTGATAACGGTCGTGAATTTACTTCTACTGAATTTAATCAACTTAATAAGGATGAATGAATGATAAGGCACAACATAATGTGCCACATGCCTGAGCAAAACAGTGTAACTGAATGGATGAATCGAACTCTCTTGAAGAGGGCCCGATGTATGATTGGTAATGCTGGATTGGGCAAAGACCTATGGACTGAGGCCGTTAAAATAACTTGCTATTTGGTGAATCGGTCCCATTCTACGACTATCAAATGTAAAATTCCATAGGAAGTATGGAGTGGTAAAAAAGTAGACTACTTAGGATTGCGTATATTTAGTTGTGAGGCATACTCTCATGTATCAACAGTTGAGAGAGATAAGCTAGACCGAAAAGCAAAAAAGTACATCTTTATTGGCTATAGTGGTGGCGTGAAGGGCTACAGGTTAAATGATCAGGTCACACAAAGGATCATCAATAGCAGGGACGTTAGATTTGACGAAGGCTCCCTATTATATAAGAATGATAAGGACGAGCAAAAGGAACCGAAAATGTTAGTTGTGGACATTCAGGTTGACATAGGTGACACTCAGGTTGAGACAGATACGCAGACGGAGGTACAAGAGCAGGTGGAGCAACCACCTGTGAGAAAGAATCCACCGAGGGATCGCCGGTTATCGGCAAGATACAGGGACGACTCTAATATTGCATATGCCCTTGTTACAGATGAAAGGGATCCGTCTACTCTTCAAGATGCTCTTGATGAGCCTGATGTAGAAAAGTGGAATGTGATAATGGATGATGAGATGGAATCCTTATACAAGAACAACACATGAGAGTTAGTGAAGTTTCCAGTGGGCCGAAAAGCGATCGGGTGCAAGTGGATATTTAAGAAGAAACAAGATAGATACAAGGCATGGTTGGTAGTAAAGGGTTATAATTAAAGAGGAGGAATTGACTTCATAGAGATATTCACGCTGGTTGTAAGCAAGTATCTATTATATTCGTGTTGACACTGGTTGCTCAATACAATATCGAGCGATAAAAGAGATGGACGTGAAGACTGCATTAATGCACAAGGAATTGAAAGAGCATATCTACATAAAACAACCAGATGGCTACGAAGTTAAAAGGGGCAGAGAACAAAATTTGTAGGTTAATGATGTTGTTATACGGCTTGAAACAGTCGCTTAGGCAATAATATAAAAAGTTTGATTATTTCATGATGAGTTAAAAAATCACTACGAGTAAATACGATCACTGTGTTTATTATAAGATACTAAGTGATGAAAAATTCATCATCCTAGTATTGTATGTTGATGATATGTTAATCCCTAGTCATTACATGTCTGAAATCGATGTACTGAAGACTCAGTTATTAGGGACATTTAAAATAAAAAATCTGGAGGCTGCAAAGAGGGTTCTCAGCACATATATTCATAAAGATAGGAAGAGGAATAGGCTCTGGTTATCTCAGGAAGAATACTTTGAGAAGGTGTTGATCAAATATGGGATGGACAAGGCAAAGTCGGTTAGTGTTCCCCACGCGGATTACTTTAAGCTTTCGTAAGAACAATGTCTTAAATCAAATGAGGAAAAACAGAATATGTTTCGTGAGCCTTATTCGAATGTTGTGGGCAGTTTAATGTATGTCATAATTTATATGAGGTCGATAGTTCACAGGCAGTTGGTATTGGGGGCAGATACGTGTCAAACCCCGACAAACAACATTGGGAAGCGATGAAATTGCTGCTTTGATACATTCGAGGTATGAAAGACCACATCTTAACTTTTGAGAAGACAAGGGCCAAGTTAGTTGTAAATGTGGATTCAGATTACACAGGGAGTGTGGATTCCAGAAAGTCGACTTCACGTTACTCGTTTGTACTAGCGGGTGGAGTAATCAATTGGATGTCAAAGCTTCAGTCTGTGGTGGCTCTTTCCACAATAAAAAAGTGTATATAATAGTGACAGAAGCATTTAAAGAAAGTGTTTGGTTGAGAGGAATGATAAATTGGTTGAGGCTTCAGCAAGAGGCCATGCCAGTTAATTGCGACAACGAAAATATTATTAATCTAGCTAAGAATTTTGTTTATCACTCTCGTACTAAACACATTGATGTTCATCACCATTTTATTTGACAAGTGCTTAAGGAATGAGTTATAACTTTAGAAAAGATTCATATGAACGTGAATCCCAATTATTACTTGGATTTATGAACATGATAATGTTTAATGTTTTATTTTAATCATGTTTGTGTTGCAAGGTAAATTTAAGAACTTGGATTAAAAAGGATATTAAAAACATAGAATTAATGCTCAAAAATCACCAAAGATAAGAGTGGATCTGATGAAACCAAGAATGAAGAACGCACGTACTGAAGATCCAAGAAAACCAAGTCAAGAATGAAGAAATTTTAAAGTGAAATTTGGTGATCCTCGACTAGTCCTGGCTCTGGCTCGACCACTCCTGCGTACGCTCGACCACTCCTGGACTTTGCTCGACCAGTCGAGGCTCGACTGGTCGAAGGTGTCTCGACTCGAACTCTAGTAACTAAATACTCAAAAATCCATTCATCCTCGACCAGTCAAAGGAAACCCTCGACCGGTTGAAGGTGACTTTCGACCAGTCGAAGGATGTCCTCGACCAGTCCTGGGTTACGCAGCCAGCCACAAAGTGTGAAAATTTGAAGCGGTTTCTGAAAATTTCCAACTCGATGCGAAAGTCTAAGGCTTGAAACTATAAATGGGGTCCTTAGGGCATCCCTAAGCATCTTTTAAGGTTTGAGAAGTTGAGCAAAAGGGTGGAGCCATCGTCTATGATTTCTTCTTCTTACTTTTTACTTGGTCCTTTTGTTTTGTTTAAGAGTTTTTAGTTCAATCATATCTATGGTTGACTAAACCTCTTAACTAGGGCTAAAAGGTGAAGCTTGTAGTGTGATTGGGATGTTTGCTTTGTTTTGATTCATGTTTTGTTGAACTCTCTTGGATTCTAGTTTGATTATGAAGGAATATTTTTAGTTTTTAATGGTTTGTTGTGACTCAAATTACAATAGATCTGTGATAGCTTGAGATATCTTCTTTTCTCTAAATTGAGATTGCGAAATTAGGAAATCTTGTTGTTCACCATCGTCCCATGAGCATGGTAGGGTGATGGAATCCTCCCTAACTTTCACAATTCTCTTATGATTGGTTGTGAGTTAGGTAAATTGTTGTTGTTTGCCTTGTCTCATGGGCATGGTTTTGTGACGGAATCACTTCCAAAATCTTCACCACTCATCCATTGATGATTAGATCCATGCGAAGTTCAGAGATCTGACAAATTTCTTCTTACCAACTAGATAAGATAAGACTCTGATTCCAATTGTATCCTTGAATCATGCAAGGTAGCTTCTCAATTGCTACAAGTGGATCCTTGGCACCCTAGTTCCTACCTTTAATTTCATTAGTTTCATTTACTTTAATCACAATTACTCTCTCAAATCTTTCAGATTTATGCTTTCATCTTTTTCTAGTTATACTTCTAGTTCCTTTTAGAAGACACACAAGTTCAGTCCCTGCGGATTCGACCTTGGTCTCACCGAGATTATTACTACATCGCAGCCTTACACTTGGGGTTATGAACAGCGGACATGCTCACTAAGGTGCTAGAGGTTCGAGTTTTATGCAACTTCTCTCGACTTGGCGAAGCCGTAAAAGAAGGACGAAGTATGCATGAGAAGCGAGATGAAATTATGACATAATACAGAATTAGAGAAAGAGGAAAATAAGCTTTGAAGGACAATGATTGAATATATGGTGGAGATTGTTGATGGATGTCTTAAATTTATAATTCAACAATCTGTCGATGACAGGCTTGATGCCATCGAGATTTTTTAAAATTCCTTCAGTTGGTTGCTAGACATATTTTGTGTTTTTCCAATGACATCGAGGAGGGTTCGATACCATCAACGATGGTTCGATGCAATTAAGAAAATTCAATTTTCATGTTTGGTCACTGGAATATTTTCGTATTAGTTCAATGCCATCGAAGTGGCTTTAATTGATTCATTTTTATGTGATTCCATGGTCCCCCAACATACTTGTGACCCACATGTTCATCCCTCTCAAATCACTTTTGGTTAGATGATTCTAAGCACCAGATGTTGGCTACAAAAATAGTTGATTTATATTAATTATACTAGAAAAGGTCTAAGTAGATATGGACCATCCATAGTGTAGGGCAAACCTCACTTTTATTGGATGATCTTAATCATATTACCAACTTGTTGATTGTAATTAGTCTATGTATTAGACTATTAAATAGCAATTGATTGTAATTAACCTATATAATGGTCTAGTACATTGAATTTTGGGCTCTCATTGTCAGTCTCTAATTCAAGTAAAGAAGGGTTGCATCAAGTTGGCAGCTAGTAACAAATTTTTGCCAAAACTTCCAAGATGAATCTGAACAATAAGAGGACACATTAGCATAAAGATATTTATTAGGGAGCTGCAACAAACATGAAGACTACTAGTGAGTTTTCAATTACCATAAGCCTATACTGGGAGTTCGCTTTAAGCTGATGCCTTTTCGCATTAGTTGGGGGCAACTTAACAGCGCATTTGTAGGAAGAGAAACCATTGTGTGTGGGTTTTTTTTTTTTTTTTTTTCCAAATAACATAATATTAATTGATCAAACAAGGGAGGGAGGTAAACACAAAGCTACATTTATGAAGAAGTATTTTAGAATTTAAAGGTTTTAAAATTAGTTGGACTAAAATAGAGTAGTGCAATTTTAGTAACAAGGGAAATGAGAACAAGAAACTAGTAAAAATTGCTGACTAAGAAGTTTCTAAAATAATCATTTTTGATATTTCGGGTTGATAAATTATGAAAGTTAAGAGATTGAGAAGGATATTGCTCATAAAATTTGAATAATAGACGAAATAGAGACAAGCCTCAAGAGTTTTATGCAATCATCATGTACCATTCAAATAAAAAAAGAAAATTTTGTATGAATACTATAAGACCAACCATGCTTTATTAGACAAAATATTAGTCAATTAATGAACAACATGTTTATGGAATGAGGCTATTGATATGGAGGAGTGGAAAGATAAGGAATGAAAGAATTAAAAATGAACGCATGCAAGGGACTTTAGTAGTAAAACCAATTGATAACAAGATGGGAGACATTAAACTTAGATGATTTAACCATGTGCAATGAAGATGAAGAAATTATGCTCCTTAGAAGTTTGTACAAGTTGAAGGCTCTAAAAGGGTAAGGGAAGACCTAAAATAATATGACTGGAGCTAGTAAGAAAATACTTAATAACCTATAGTACAACTGAAGTATATAACTTTGACAAATGACCGAAAAGGATTCACGTATCTAACCCTAATTAGTTAGGATAATGCTTAAATGATGATGATGTTTATCCTAATCATATGATCAATGGATGATCTATATCCATATGGACCCTCCATTGGCTGGGTCACAACATAAATGGCACATCCTTTTCAAGTCAGTATGATCCTAACCATCCAGTAATAGCTAGGAAAATGGACAATCCATATAGATTACACTCAGAAAGATTTAATCATTGACATGTATTGTATATCATGTGGGGTCCACATTGAATTGATAAATGATCTCAAAATATTTGGATAAGATGATTTCAAGTATTCAACTAGTGGTTAAGAAGTTTGATGGTCTATATTGAGTATACTAGAGAAATTTTAGCATTGATACCAACCATTTATCATGTGGGCCCACCTTTGGTTGCCATCCATATTAAATCACTGTGATTGGACGATCCAAACCAAATCATTTGAACAGTGAGTTGGGAAACAAATAGAGCATATATAATACAATGGAGAGCTCCAAGCATTGATGTGGACTGTCCATCATGTAGCTTGA
This sequence comes from Magnolia sinica, assembly GCF_029962835.1. Classification (NCBI taxonomy): domain Eukaryota; kingdom Viridiplantae; phylum Streptophyta; class Magnoliopsida; order Magnoliales; family Magnoliaceae; genus Magnolia; species Magnolia sinica. The sequence continues at coordinate 34,195,339 of NC_080585.1, forward strand.
CCTTGATTTCTTACTCCCCTAAAATCACTTTAGTTTGATGATCATAACAATCCAATTTATGGTTTGGAAAATGAATGGTCCATATTAATTATACCATAGAGGTCTAAGCATTGATATGGTCCGTCTATCATGTATGGCCCGCTTTGGTTGTCATCATTTCAAATCAATTAAACTAGATGATCTTGACCATCCGTTTGGTAGTTTAGAAAATGGATAGTCTATATTGAGTATGCTAAGCAAGATGTGGCATGCCTTTGATTATCCATCCCTCTTAAACCACTTTAATTAGATGACCTTAACCATATAATTAGTGGTTTTGGAAATGGACAATCAATATTAAATGTGCTAAAGATGTGTAAGTATTAATGTGGACTATCCATCACATGAGACCCATCTCTGATTGCCCATCCCTCTCAAATAACTTTAGTGAGATGGTCCTAACCATACAAGTAGTTTGTTTGGGAATGGACGGTTTGCAGTGAATATATTAAAAATGTCTTAGCATTCATGTCAGTCGCTCATCTTGTGGGCCTTGCCATTAATTACCTATCCCTTCAAAATTACTTGGATGAGTCACAAATACTGAAGTCATGCATATCTAGATGGAGGGCCTTCACATGATGGTACAATTAATAAAATCATTTTGCTTTTATATATATATATATATATATGTTAATGGGGATGTAGAAATAAAGGATTTGTATGGTAAATTTGACCAGTGAAAACTTCCCGGTCTCTCTGCATCCAACTTATTATATAGTCACCTAACCCTTAATGAAAACACAAATATCAATTTAACCCAAAGCTTCAATCTCCCATAGAGTTTACAATGGTAGCCATTTGCCCCTCACTATTTCCCACGATGTGGTCCACTTGAGCTTTGAATCTGCCTCATTGGGCTCATACTATGAAATACGTGGGAAAGATGGATAAATGACTTGAGTAAAACACATACATCATGATGGAGGATCCATTGAGCTTTGACACTAGATGGCGGGTGTTGGAATCACTGGCCAAATCCGGACCCTTGTGATCAAGAAATAACTAGGGCTTGTTTGGGAGCATGGATTTGGAACCCCTTGGATTTGAAATCCTCCCAATGTATTTGGCACCCTGAAATGTAAATCAACTTTAATCCAAAAGTATCTATGCATGGTATATTTACAAGGGTTTGAATTTATTTACTAAATCAACTTTAATATCTCTAATTAGTGAGATATGTAATTTTTGACACAATGGTTGTGATAATCCAAAAATGTTGAAATTTCGAGTCTCTGATGGACCACAAGCATAAGATCATATCCGAGTGACTAACCAACAATTTTTAATCATCCATTTACATTTACATGGACATTCGTTGAAACTCTGAACCCCCAATTACTCGAATTGACGGTACCGAACTACCCCTAATAACTAGGAAATGATACTCTGATGGGGTGTGATGGTTCATCAACCATTCACATTCACTTGTGAATAATACAACGTGGCATTGGGAAATTCAAATTAAACGGTCAAAATCATGGGATTCAATTGAAATGGGTCATGAGCCAAAAAAAAAAAAACACACTGAACTGATGTCCTGATTGGCCCATTGGTGGCATCCGGAATTTGACAAAGCAATGTCCATTAATCAGAGATTGGAAATGTCCAAATAACCTTACTACAGGCTATATAATATATCTAGAACGGGCTCCATGATTTGGACAGTCTAATTTGATTTACATGTATTTCACAAGTAAAGCCGTTGGGTGCACGCGTATGAAGCATCGACACACAGCCAGAGTATCAAACAACTCCCCCAAAATAAAACACGCCCAAACAAGACATGATCCGAATTGACACCCACAAGATATGGTTGTCACCGTCACTCATTCAATCACCCCAAATCTCATCCAATCCCAACCCAACCCAATCCAAAGAAGAAAGAGGACATGGAACCAATCCAAGAGAGGAAATATGTGTAATGGTCGATTAATGACCGTTCGACACTGAGCCCCACAGCTGGACGGTTTGGATGGGCATATAGATGAACTTTATGATACACAGCACAGTATATTCGTGTTTTGAGTTCTGATAAATGGGGTCCATGGTTCAGACCATTGGTCTAAGTTGAATGATCACAGCGACCCAAATCAGGACTTTTTAAAAAAAAAATAATAATAATAATTTGTTACGTTGAATGTGGACCGTTGGTGTGTTCTCTTGAACTGTCTATCTTAGGCCGCAAGGCCAATGGTTAGGATTGTACTATCGAGGAGACTCTTTGGAATGCTGTCCATCAACTGTGGGACACAACAGACCAATTGTCTGGATTACCAATCCAAGGACCCACTTTTCAAATTTAAAGACACGTGTATACCGTGTGAAGACGTGGGCGATAGTATCACATATCTTCTCTTGATACGCAGAGTATGCGGATTGCCTGTGCTCCAATCACAGCAACTTCATGTAGTTGGAAGCTGTATGGGCCCACAGACATTGCCGTGATAAATCCACTCCATCCATCAATTTTTCAAGATCACAATAGTAAATATGTATAAAAATAAGGAATATCCATAACTCATGTGGGCCACACCCCACGAAACAGTGGGAACAGAAACATCCACCGTTGAAACCTACTTCGAGTCTGCCATGATGTTTATATGATATCCAAACCGTTCATAGGGTTATAACCACTCAGATAAACTGTAGGCACAAATATCATCAGGATACAAAACTTCTTCAGCCTCCACAAAGTTTCCAATGGTGGATGTTCAACCCCTACTGTTTTGTGTGGTATGGCCCACATTAGTTTTAGATATGCCTGATTTTCTAAAATTCTGTCCTATTGTGGTCTTCCAAAACTTATGGACGGAATCGATTTGTCACGGGTATCTTTGTGGGCCCCACACAGCTTCCGACTACAAACTTTCTGTGCCCGTGGCACAGGCAATCCGCGTTCGTATGCAGAGCGGATATACGTATCAAATATAACTACTCCAGGCGGAAACGGATTGGCTACTCCCCCTGCCACCAGCCAATGGCTGATGGTCGGTGCTCTGTGGGCCCCACAATGATGTATGTGTTACATCCATGCGACCCATCTATTTTTTTTAGATCATTTTATAAAATATGAACAAAAATGAGGTATATTCCATTCTTAAGTGGACCACATTACAGGAAACAGTGTTGAATGAACTTCAACCATTAAAAAATTTTTGGGGGCCATAAAAGTTTGGATCAAGCTGATATTTTTTTTTACCTTAATCTGGGTCTGTATGACCCAATCAACAGATTGGATGTAAAATAAAAATTACAGTCATCCTTAAGAAGATTTTAATGGTGGATATCCAATCATATTGTTTTCCTGTGGTGTGTTCCACCTGAGACTTATATTCCTATTATTTTGGTATCAATCATAAAATGACATGTAAAAATGGATTAACGGAATGGATGAATCACAGGGCACCGACCACCAGCCACGGGGCTGGTGGCAGGGAAGTAGCCAATCCGTTACCCCTCCAGGCTCCAGCGACTGCGAGGGAAGAAGGCGAAAACACTGATACTCCGGTTGAGCGACTATCTATACACATGCACACATCTAATTTACACGTGGCACAAATGTAGCTCAATCTAGACTTTCCAAATAGTGGGAACAAATGTATGTGGTGAATGCGCAAGAAATCAGATTCTTTCAGTATAATCTAACTTCCAATTAATAGACCTTTATTTTTTGAATTTAGACCGTTGACTCTCTCATTTCAGAAGTTGTTTTAATGGCCATAAAGTGGGCTTGTAATGTCATATTAATTTTTTTTTTTTGGTATGTAATCCATCCAAGGTGGAACCCACCATTTGGACGGTTTTGATTGGAGTACTTCCATGCGGTTTCTGGTTGTATTTATGCTTTATCAATCATCTTCCAATTTCTAGCGTATGAAAGAACTATTCGAGTTGGGACGCGGATTGCGTCCTACCCACGCCCGGTAGGGATGAAAGTCCGGCGGGTTGGGCCAGGTTGGTACTCAAGCCTAACCCAACCCAAGACTCCTATGCCGCAACCCAAACCCAACCCAACCCAATCTCGGGTTGAAAATTCTCAACCCAAGTCCAACCCAAGCGGACTCGGTTGGGTTGGTCGGGTATATACATGCTAATATTTTTATTATTACATAAGTTTATTATGTTTCAATATGGGACTTATTTTTTGTATCTATAATTTTATTAATTATATATGTGATTATTCATTATAAATAATTTCATTTTTTTTTTTAAAAAACAAGCTAAAATATAACACAACTACTCCTTTAAAATTCATGTAGCATAGCACGAAGTCTATTTGAGAGAGAGAAATCTGACATATCTTGTTAGCTTGAGTCCTTGGAAATGACGTAGACAAATGAGACTCGATGTCACTAGTGTGCCTTCAATACAAATGATCCACACTCAATTATAATTTATAAGTAACTTATATATTAATCGGGTTCGGGTTGGGTCGGGCAACCCAAGACCTTAACCCGAGCCCAACCCAAGTTTTATCGGATTGGTGTTTGTATAACTCAAGCTTAAGATCGAACCCGAAATATCCTGTCCGAGCCCAACCCAATGTCGGGTTGGTCACGGGTCGGTCGGGTTGAACCTGCCCAACTTTCAGCCCTATCGCCTGGACAGTAATCCGTCCGGGCAGGGCTCTGTGGGACCCACCGTAATGTAAGTGTTTCATTCACTCCGTTCATCTTTTTTCTCAGATCATTTTAAGATATGAGTCAAAAAACTGAAGTAGCTTAAAAGCTCCAGTGGACCACACCAAAGGAAGTTGCGGTGATAATAACACTCACCATTGAAACGTTTCTAAGGGCCATCATGTTGTTTTTTTTTACCATCCAACCTATTAATAAGGTCATATAGACGTGGATGAAGCGAAAAACTAAATATCATATTGATCCTAAACTACTCCAGCTCCCAAGAAGTTTCGAACGGTGGACGTTCAATTGTGGTCAACTTAAGCCTTTTTCCTCCCTTGTTTTTTGGTTGATACCTTAAAATGATCTGATAAAACCTATGAACAGCGTGGATAAAATACTACATCAAGGTGGGCCCCACAGAGCCCGCGGGGTAGGACGCAATCCGCGTCCTTCAAGTTGGAATCACAAGTCCTGCACACGTGTCACGAACGAGGGCCTCGCACATATGCGAGCATGTGGACCAGTCACCGTAAAATCACCCTGTTCAAAAACAAATCAAGCCAATGTATTCATCAGGTGGGCCTCAGATGTATGAGAAATAAGGACAAGAACCAATGGTCCACATTCAAATCACACTTCCCAATGAATAACCTAACGGCCTAATTTTCGGTCACGAACACGTTCAAGATAGACTCCAGTTTTGAACACGGTCTGGATCTCTCACACATTTTCCACGTCAGTACGTGTGTGAAGTATCCCATCCATCTCACTCGCGCGAATGCTGTCTATTTATCTCCAGAAATGGAAAACCGCAGCGTTGGACGCCAGGAGGGTCAGTGGTCCGTGGCAAGAGGCGTCCATCGTGGTTGAGATTTCGCTGCAGAAGAAACAGAGAAATCCCATAAGTAATATGGTACATTCATTTCTCCACAGCATATAGGGAAATCCAATGCACAAATCTGAACCGTTCATCTAGTTTTCAGAAACACAGGTCATTCATATTTCAAAATCAAACCAATCAAATATTCCTATCCATCAGTTTACTTAAATTTCCCACACCAACAGTTATTTTAAACCGTTACATTGCATCCCAAGAATCAGACAGCTAAAATCATCCAATGTACATATAATTCAAAAATATATCTTATCTATACTAAATAAAACTAGATCAACGGTCAGAAATGATAATTAAGTATGCACGCGGAAAATAGGAGTATGAAAATTAGTTTCTACATATTCTACCGTATAAGCCGCAGAGAAGGAGAGAGAGAGTCCGGTAGAGAGAGAGGGGTGACGTGGCAGGGGACTGGGTCACCCTTTTCCCAACCATATGATGATACGCCCTTCCAAAACTCCCGCTCCTCTTCCACCCAAATCCTCTCTCTCTCTCTACCCTCTCTCTGCTCTCTCTCCCCAATCCAAACCCTAGAAATACAGCAGCTCTCTCTCCTTCTTTCCTTCCTTTTCAGCAGCTGCAGCAGCATATCTCTGCTTCTTTCTTCTTTCTTCTTATCTATTTCATACATAGTCGCTCTGTATATATATATCTTTCTAGTTTTTTTATTTTATTTTTCTGTAAGGATATCGTACGGTAACAGTAATGGCGGTCCCACCACCACCACCACCACCGACGGTCCCCGCCCACGCTTCGCTCTACGTGGGAGACCTCCACCCGGACGTGACGGAGGGTAATCTGGTGGACGCCTTCTCCGGGACCGGGAATCTTGCATCAGTCCGCGTTTGCCGCGACTCCATCACCGGACGTTCGCTTGGCTATGGCTACGTCAACTACATTACACCTGAGGACGGTATATTGCCTATCTTCCTTCTTTCTGCATTATGTTCTTTCGATATACGGTGGATTGGAAATCTCGTTCTGGTGCTCTGTTTTCCAGTTTATTTTATTTGTTTGAATTCTCGAGTTCGTTTTATTGAATAATCTCCTTTTACGTGGAATTATATGATTCTTGAGCCGACCTTGATTGTTGAGTTTACACAAGTGGGGCCCCGATTGGATGATCCAGGACGTTGATATGATTGGTTGCAGTGTGGATATGAGATTCCTAAAAAATCTCCGTGAGGGAACTAGCCTAATCTTAAGGACGGCAGCATCCAATGGGAGTCGTTAAGAAGGAAGTACAGGAAGTGTTCTTATTATATGAGAGAAGGCCAGAGATTCGATTTCTATGACATTCGAATCTGGATGATTTTTAGGAAATTCACCATCCACGTAGGGGTAGAACAAGTTGATGGCTGGATTACCTGGCCAACTACCCCACTTGCATGAAGTCAAAGGTCAAGGATACTGTGCATATCCATCACTGGAGGATCATACAATTTCTTTTGTATCAGGTTTATTTGTCGAGAACAGTGTCCTTAGGCACTGTGTTTGTCTGAGTGGGCCCATGTTTTCCTATCTGTACTGTTTTTTTATTGATCTGGTGAGCCGACCATCCCTGATCAGATGATCCTATCCTTTTAATCAGTGGGGGCTGCAGATAGCAATAGATGGAAAAAAAAAACTTGAGATATTGGATGGCTCATTTAATCAATGATCATGAATATTGATCCAATAGGCCCCACTTTTACAGACTTGGTTTCCTTAGATATTTTACACGTCCTTTGATTGCATAATGCATCTTTGATTGTTGGATTCAGTTGATTGTTGTGATGCAATGAAATCCCTTTCTGGGTTTCTTAATTATTGAATCTCTCCCTCTCTCTAACTTTCTTTGTTCTCTCTTTTTTTTCTTTTTTCTTTTTTCCATTCAAATAGCAACCCGTGCTATGGAAAAGTTGAATCACACTCCATTGAATGGGCAACTGATAAGAATCATGTGGTCTCATCGAGATCCGGATGCAAGAAAGAGTGGGATCGGGAATCTGTTTGTGAAGGTATACTCATAACAAAACAACAATGGAGATATTTAGGAGTTATTGTACCATTGGTTTTCATTTTCTTCTTCTATAGTGTGGGATGTTCCATTGAAAAGAAAACAAAAGTTTGGGATGTTTCCGTCTAAATGGTGATATGCGTTTTGGGTATTTTGTGCAGAATTTGAATGAATCAATAAATAACGTAAAGCTTCACGATATGTTTTCCAAGTTTGGAAAAATTTTGTCTTGCAAAGTCGTTATGACTCAGGATGGGAAGAGTAGAGGGTATGGATTTGTCCAGTTTGAATCTGACGAATCCGCAAATGCCGCCATTGAGAATGTTAATGGCTCCATGGTTGAAGGCAAGCAAATGTATGTGTAGTTACTTCTTGCGCCAACCCACCCCCCCCCCCCCCCCCCAATTTCCTTTCTGTTTTCTGCTTTTTGTTCTGTGATTTGTTTTTCTTGTTTCTATAGCTATCATGAATGCATATTCTTTACCCGTTTCCTCCAATTAGTTACTTGTCTGAAGTGTTTGTCTTGATTGGTCAACCTAGTAGCTCTTTGATACTTTGTGAGTGGTTCAATTATTCTTGAAACTTGAAAGAGGCCACACCTATGGCACTCCTGGTGGCATTTAGTAAATGGCGTGCCCCTATTAGTAAATAATTGACACTTATGGATCAATGTGGACCGACCAGTTGATACGCCCCCTCATGGATGGCCAATGTCCAAAAATTGCAATGATCAAGAATTCTCACTAATTTTGCCAATAGACTTTCTTCTAGATTGTTACTATAAAACGTTTGATCTGATGGTTAAAATTCCAATCAGCGCAATTCGAGCCATGGCTCATCCAAGAGGTAGCCCACTGATTTTGCAGTCCAGATCCATTGCCATGCGCACCATTTAATGGTTTTTAAGAATGATATCATCTAATCTATAGTACTGTAAAGAGGTAAGTATTCTCTGTGTGTGTGTGTGTGTGTGTGTGTGTGTGTGTGTGTGTGTGTGTGTCATATTTTACATGACAAGTCTACTACCTGTAGACTATAGTAAGGTATCTCAAAATGGTTATGTAATGGACGTAATGTAATGGTAACAGTGGACACCGAAGTGTTACGTGTTACAGATTTGTAATGGCCAAGGTATTCCATAACTGTTAAGTCATGTTTTTCTAATTAAATTATTTTATCATAATTACCAAATTACTTATATAATTCATGATTCACATTTGGTTTCTATTTGGATATGATTTGAGCTTTTTAAGAATAAATTATACATTTTTTATAAGATTTAATCACAAAGAGTAGAGCAACCCATGCATACCAATGTGTGCAAGATTTGGGATGTTTATCAAGTGGAACTCTTGCAAACCGTCCTTTTCTAAAAAACTAGTTGAGTCCATAACCATTCATAGGTCCTTTTCGATTGTTGAGTCAATGGTTGTGCATCGTTTCTCATTCGATTGCTTGAATTGAGACTGTAGTCATCACTGGAGTTGTGAGCCCCTATTTGAGAAAAAGATAGTATGAGAAATGAAAATGATAGAAGAATTCTAACTAAAGAAGCATTTTTTGTCCTCTTAAAATATTATATGATCTTTATATTTTAATAGTTATAACAGAATATTGATATCGTAGCATCATGCGTGTTAGGTAAATTCCATGCACCTTTTTAACGACCAACACAGCACAACATGAGTTGGGGAGTTTATTTTAACTCAGCTGAGTCACCTAGTCATGAAAAAACTTGGAAAAACTTGTCAGTCACATCGATATTGTATCCTTACCAAGTCTACACTTTTTCTTCTTTTTGCTCGGTATCAAAACAGAGTTTACTCAGGCAAGTCAGGGGTTGACTCTCTGACTTGGCTAACCTTGATGCTGATTCCATGGTTGCTTAGATGTCAGCCCCACGCATACGAACAGGGCACAGACACAAAACCCCAGACCGTCCATCAGTTGTGCCCCATCCATCAGTAGGTGCGATCATATGCATTAATTCGTGGGTCAACTTTCTTTTGACCACAGGATGATTTTAACCATTTGTTATCACCAATTCACCATTAAACATCCATTTCAGGGCCACCAAATGGATGATTAGGATCATTCAATTATTTTCATTTTATGTATATGTTGCATCCATCATGTGGACCATAGTTTGAACGGAATGCAGGCAGTGGAGGGCATAAATTGGACTTTATGGATTAACTAAGTTTCTTAATGTATGTGTTTGCTGATACGTTTTTCAGTGAGGATGTTTTCAACTTTTCCCTGTTTGCCTATTAGGTGCCTTGCCGTCAATAATTTTGTTCTATTTGATTATTATTGGTTGGATCATCCGATCATAGCCTTATTGTGCATGGGGCATAACTCAAAAATCGCATTCATTGGACAATCCTAATCATTCGATGTTGCTCATTGAATCTAGACTGTTTAAGGTTTTCTTTTTTGCCATCCATCTTGATGGCCACCAATTGGATGGTCTAGATCATTTATTTAGTCAAGTTTGGTGATATGCTCTAGCCATTGCGGAGCACCTTAATTTGGATGATGTGGATTCAATGGTTGAAAATGTGCATGGTAATCTAGCATCATCATTTGTTATTTGTTTATTTCTTACTTTGTCTTTAACACTAATTAATTTTCAGATAATCAATAGTTTATTAGTTTCTTTATGTCCTACATTGAATGTGCATTTTTACTACTAAATCAAAAGTGTTCCACCTCCCAAACCTCCTCAAAATTAGACCCTTTCACACTTACCTTGCATGTTTGTCCTGCTTCTTTTGTAATCATTTATCCCTTTGTATTTACTTTACTCTTGTATGGTGTAGTTATGTAGGTCACTTTGTCAAAAAGAGTGAACGCATGTTACCCAGCCCTGATGCTAAATATACCAATTTGTATATGAAGAATCTTGATCTAGATATTACAGAAGAACTTCTCCGAGAGAAGTTCTCCGAATTTGGGAAAATTACTAATCTTGTTATAGCAAAGGACAATAGTGGAAACTCAAGGGGATTTGGATTTGTAAATTTTGATGGCCCTGATGATGCCAAACGGGCAATGGAGACGATGAATGGAGTGCAGCTTGGTAAGCCTCGGTGTTGCAAAACGACCTTCTTGTTTTCCTTTGTTTTGCAAAATACTATGATGGTCCTCAAAACCTGAGTTTGTATTTCTCTGTGGCTTGCACCAAATAGGTACTAAGACTATATATGTAGCAAGGGCCCAAAAAAAAGCAGAGCGGGAGCAAATTCTCCGTCGTCAATTTGAGGAAAAGCGCAATGAGCAGATGCTCAAATATAAGGTAGTGTTTTTTAGTACTGTGACTCTTGGATTTTGATATTCTCTTCTCTTACATTATCTACTTCTGCTGTGTAATGATCATTTACTAGTTTTTGCCCATTTCCAGGGCTCAAATGTCTATGTAAAGAACATAGATGATGACGTTGATGATGATGAACTGCGAGAACATTTCAGTCAGTGTGGCACAATCACTTCCGCCAAACTAATGCGCAATGATAAGGGAATAAGTAAGGGGTTTGGATTTGTGTGCTTTTCTACTCCTGAAGAAGCTGGCAAAGCTGTGAACACTTTTCATGGTAACTCCAATTCCATTTGCAGATTACTAAAATGTGTAATCATGTTTAGCCCTTCAACTTGAAAGCTTATCCTATGCTTGGATGTCTCACAGGATACATGTTCCATGGAAAACCTTTATATGTGGCAATCGCCCAACGGAAAGAGGATAGGCGTGCTCAGTTGCAGCTGCAGTATGTGCAGCGTATGGCAGCATTAGCAGGACCCTCAGCTGCTGTCATCCCTGCCGGGTATCCTCCTCTTTACTATACTCCACCTCCTGGTGTTGTTCCGCAAATTCCACCAAGGCAGGGGATTATGTATCAACACTTGGGTCTGAGACCTGAATGGAGGGCCAGTGGATTTTCACCATCAACAAGACCGCCTTTCCAACCCATGCCACTTCCTGCGGTAAGGTTCTTGTTTCTGTCATAAATAATAATGAAATTCATTGACAATAATGCAATTCCCCATTTTATTCTGCTTGTATTTTAAAACTTCTCCACAGATTCCAAACACTCCAAGACAGCATAGACAAAATAGGGGCCGGATGAATGGACATATGCTTCCCCAGGCTGGTCAATCTATACAATTTATTCCACAAACAACTCAGTCAATGAATATTTTGAAAGATGCAGGCAATCAGCAGGTATGGCCTTGTCATTCTACACAGTTCAAGCTTTCTCTTGGATCTTTTATAGATCTCCCTCCTAGATTCTTGTGCTATTTGTATTATGCAGTGCTAAACAGTATCTATTATATGCATGCATTATGTAACATATACGATTTCCAGCATTCTCGTAAAGCATTAGTGACATTGCAGTATTTTGATACAAAGATGCGTTTTTATGAAAAGCCGACAACTTGGAGTGTAAAATTGGATAAAGATAAAAGGGTACACCTCACATCTAGAGAGAGGTGCTTCTGATTTTGATGTCAAAGCTGTTGAAATTATGCAGCTTATGAGGATATTGTTTAAACATGCCGGGTTGTTTGGTGCATAGATCGCGGAAAGCCAAGATGTACCCTAAAAACAAGATTTCACTTAAGGGTAGAGCTAGATTTTTCTACAAAGCCAATAGGCTGTGTAGACAAAGTGAAGTCTGAAACTTGTATGTGGTTGTAACTCTAAGCTAGAATGGTTATATATATATATATAATTATTAATAAGGTCTTAAAACTTGTTAAATGGCATCATTGCACAACTCGACTAAGTTGTATCAGATGACCTTATGAGGAAAATTCCGAAACAATCTAGAATAATATGCAAGAATGGTAAATCAATTGAAATAGAAAGACATGCTATCCACCCTTTATGTACCTGAATTTGAATAGATTCAGCCAAACGTTATGATTGTTGATGTATCATGTTATTACATATATTTACAAAGTATAAATTCGCGTAATGAATTTCAAGAAATTCAATTAATGAAGATGTTGCGGGGGGCATCTTGATGCGACTCCAAGGATGCACTGTATTTATACAATGGGGTGGGGTGGCCTGCAAGGTGGGGCCTATGAGATGCAGGATGGCCACAAGATGGGACCTATTGTGGGACCGTGTGATTTGGGGACCCGTGCGATGCGGGAGTTGCTCACAAGGAAGACTCGCCTGGGTTTGTTTGGGAGAGCCAGAATATAGGGGTAAATCAATGCTCCCCCAACAACTCTGGAGCTTTTGGTGCGTTAGCTAGTTGTCCGTTATCAAAGTGGTATCGGAGTGGGAGCTCAGGGATCGAGTCTCCTCACCAATGTAGGTGGATGATGCGAGGGCATCTTGGTGCGGCTCCAAGGATGCACTGTATCTCCACACTAGGGGTGGGGTTGTCCATGAGGTGGGGCCTGTGAGATGTAGGATGGCCATGAGGTGGGACCCATTGTGGGACCATGTGATTTGGGGACCCGTGCACAGGATGGTCGCGAGGTGGGACCCATTGTGGGACCATGCACTTCGGGGACCCATTTGATGCGGGGGTTGCCCACGGGGAGGACTCGCCCGGGTTTGCCTGGGAGAGCCAGAATATAGGGATAAATCGGTGCTACCCCAACAGCTCTAGAGCTTTTGGTGAGTTGGCTGGTTGTCCGCTATCAAAAGTACCTATAGACTATCATTTGCCCAACATCTCCATAGCTTGATTTACTTGCTCTTTTTAATGTATTCTTAATTTCTTATTTTATAAAAAAATAGAATCATGTACGCATTAATGTAACTTGGACACAAATTTGTGATGTCAACATGGAGTGCATAGGAGAGGGACCCTGAACCAACACTGCAGCACGTCCATTCATGTATAATGAATTTGAAAGTGTATTATATAAATTTTAGTTGACAAAAGCATTAGATATAGAAAAATGTACTCGCGTGACTACAAATTCGATATAGGAAAATGTACTTGCATCACTACAAATTCGTTAGAAGCATATAAATATGGTATTATGCTAAAATACTAGAATAAAATATAATTTTAGGTTATTTCCTAATAGTTGTTAAGTATGTGTTCTAAAGTGTGTCTGATATGTTATGTCAGACATGGTTTTTAGAAAAGGGATTGTACTTGTTAGTTGTTACAATGTAGATGTCTACTACTTCAAAATACTAACAAATACCGCAATAAAAACGAAGTCAACAAGATACAATGCAACACTCAACTATAAGTTTATAACAGTTCTGCAATGAGTACTCAAAAGTCCCAATATTGGTAGTAATTGTTGGTCATACATATGACTTTCCCATTATGGAATCATATCAAAGGACTTACCGAATGCTATTAAATGGCAGAAAGACATGTTAGGCAGATATGCATCACCTGTTGCATAAGCAGCTTACATCTCTGACCACTGACACTTAAGTTCCAGTGACTAGAGAAAATCAAACTTGTTGTTCATTGGTGATATTGAGTTGTCTTAATATAATTCAACCTTCCTATTAAAACTAACAAATTAAAGGAGCAACCTGTTTAGATTATTAACTAGACAAGGAAGAGAGCGAATTGCTATCAAAGAGTTTAAAGTTTAAACCCTAAAACGGGGAGGTTCCAAACCCTCTCTTTATGCTTGAAGTTCTTAAAAGATAAAAAAGATCCTCCAATTCTCTCTGTGACACGGTCCTATTGCATACCGTTCTCTTTTAAATCAATTTCAATATGGTACGACTGGTCTGGCATGCACCAGGAGACTGCAGGAACTCAACATGAACCATCTCCAATGCTTCACGAGGTATCCAGCTTTATTGCCACCCTGTGTCCCCAGTGGATGGATAACAATTGTGCTTAGGGAATGTGATCTAGATGGAAGTGAGTACAACTATGGTGATTTTGAAGCATTACAATCATTTTATGAGCTTTCCATTAGTTTCATTAGTAATTATTAATGAATGATGATGCAACTTTGTTTGATGAACTTATTGGTGAACTTGATCCCATGTAAAGCTGGCAATGGCCCATCGGCAACCAACCTGTCCCACTTAAAAGCAGGGTTTGGCTTTAGCTTTTAGTGATTCAGGTCAGGCTTGGGTCAGAAAACATGGGCCATTTGAGTAAACAGGTTCGGTTCGGGTTGACTTTGGCCCAAACTGATCTGTCTGTATATAGTATTTATATAAAAATAAGTAAACAACGTTTGTCAGTTGTACACTTGCTTTTAGTTGTTAGAGATGTGGGTAAACTCGCAAAAAGTCTTGGGATCGAGCCCTTCCAATGTAATTTTTTGTGAGTGGCTGGGCTAGGATTCTTCTCATTGGTTGGTTGTTGGTCTCATCTTGGGTCACAGGTTAAGGCTAAACCTGACTTCGTTGCAACTCTTAATCCCATGGGAGTTTGTAACCCAAGGAATGCATATACCTCATGGTATATCAAAGGCGGTAAAACATCCCTCTCAGGGATTCCTGAAATGCTCCATTTTCTTCTGTAAAAACTGTGCAACCCCGAGAAGGCATGGTTGCTTTCTTTATAGACATCACATGTAAAGAGAAACAAACTTCCACCTCTCTTCCAAAAACAGTCAAAGGAATTCGCTGAACCCAGACCTTGTGAAAGTGCATTTAATAGCTGGGAATGTGCAAATTAATTTGGGACTACTTGCAGAGCTGCACTAGATCCAAGAAACAGTAGTGGCTTTGGTGACTTACCAGGATTCTCATGAATAAACAGCAAAGCAACAGGAATTATTCTCTCTTAGATTCTGCATCCTTTGCAGGCTCAACGGCTAGATATTTCCCGTCTTTCTCTCAGTTGGTTGACCAAAATGGCTCTTCGGATTCTTCTCACTGTCTTGGCTCTTTCTTGGGGTGGCTCTGAAAATGTTTCTAATTCATAGACCTTTTACTATTTTTCCATAATCATTTAGTGATAGTACTGCTAATAATGTTTGTTTCCTGAGGTCATTCTTGATCTTACTAGTCTGGACTCCACATTCATTTGACAACCAAAAGATTTGATGGTCAAGCCAATTCAGATAGGATAAGAATCATAGATGGAAATGACAGATACAGACTTCCATAAAGAAAAAAAATTTATTTGGTTCCGTTAATTTCCTGTGTGAATTCCTTTCAGATGAAGTGCGTTCTTTGATATGGCAAACACAACCAACTGATGTACTTCTCCTGTGTGAAAATATATGTTTGTGTGTGATTGTTGATACAACTTTATCAATCTTGTAGTATCTGAAGAATCCATGTTATTACTCCTTATGTCATATATTTTCTCCTCTCTTCTTTTTTCTTCTCTCTCTCTCTCTCTCTTTTTTTTTTTTTTAAAATTTTTTTTTTTTTATTTTTGATGAATTTTTTTAGGACACATGCATTGATTTGCCATCTAATGTGGTTCATATTTGGCAGCGGGCTGGACAAACTAAATACGTGCCCAGTGGGAGGCAGCGAGAGATGAACAACGGAACTGCAGTTCCATCTCCAGCTTCTAACTCTGTCGGAGCAGGAGCCTCCCAGGGGACAGAGATGTTGAGTAGCATGCTTGCGGCTGCACCTCCTCACCACCAAAAGCAGATACTTGGAGAGCGTCTCTTCCCCCTTGTCAAGAAACACAAGGTGAAACAAGGACCATGAGCTGGACCCTTTCTTTTCTCATTTTCATATGGGACATGTATGTTGAATTGATCTGTGGGAGACATTTTGATTTGCAGTTTGAGCTTGCTGCAAAGATTACTGGAATGCTCTTGGAGATGGACAATTCTGAACTGCTGCTGCTATTGGAGTCGCCAGAGTCGTTGGCTGCCAAAGTTGAAGAAGCTGTACAGGTACTCAAACTCTCGAAGGCCAAAGTTAATGGTGGTCAAGACACTCTTCATCCCAATTACTTATCAGCTGAGGTTGCCGTCAACTAAAACTAAAAAGGGTGACAGTGATGGAAACTACCTATCTCTCTCTCTTTTCTTTCTTTTTCTTTAGTAGAGGTTCTGTTTTGCAGTCTAGGATTGAGAGTTCGTTACCGAAATGAATTTTGTTGACCACTGGTTTTCATAACCTTTTTCTTTTAATGCTTTTTCATAGTTTTTACCCTTTTTTTTTTTTTTGGTGATGTTCCAAGAGTTCCAATGATTCTTTGATTCTGGATCTTTTAATGCAATGAACAATTAGAGATAAGGGCTTTTAGAGACTTGCAAAATCAAATAGATATTTTCTATCCTTTTTTGCCCTCTTCCCTCTTTTATCATGCGCATGTGATGCTGAATAAATGCATACCAAATCAATACATATTCTGATATAGGTTAAGAATAGCAGTATTCAAAATCATGATTCATCGAATTACTTATCGTGAATGTATCACTTATAAAGATTCAGCAGTACAATACTAAAATTCTTATCACCATGGATTGAATGTATCACCTGTTGCAACATTAAAGTCAAATATTGGTTCGTATTAACATGATATAGCTCTTTTTTTTTTTCTGCCTTTGAATGTTAAGATAGAGTAATCCATAAATGGAAGAACCTGCAGCTCCTCTGAAAAAGAAAAAATAAAATCAGAAAATATGGAGAGATTGAAGTAGAATAAACGCAAACCACAGAAATGAAAGATGGATATAAAAAAAATAAATCTTAATATGAGCACACTTTTTTCTTTTTTCTTTTTTTTCTTTTTTTGTTTATCTTATACACACACACACACACACCCCACATGGGCAGTCGAAGCCATGATCTCAGTGTCTACCACTAAGCCATGGGTTGGATCCCATCTTAATGAGTGTTTGGTTGCATCAAATTTCATGATATTTTGCACTGAATTAGACTGATTAATCATGAGATATCATGATATTTCTAGACAATTGGTGGGAAATTTAGAAAAATAATTTTATCTGAAATTCTTTATTCAAGAACTAATCTTCTATTATAAAATTAGTCATCATTCCATAAATAAATAAATAAGCTATTCCACTATTCAAGATTTCCTAAAACATATTACCATTGTGAATTATTTACCAAAACAAACTTCCTTAGTTCCCTCTCTTCTCTTGTGGGGAGATTGCCTTACTAGCCTTTGATGAATAATTCCCACCGAATGTTTGCTGAGCCTACTTAGCTTTTATTCTGTGTCAACATGCCATATATCCATAGCACATCCGTGCGATTGAAAAGGTTGGCCTCATCAACAAGATACGATGTGTTATTTATGGGAAGAAAAATTGTACGGATTGGATATCCTGCACATGTTATGAATGTTGACCGTTGAGTATTTGGCCTCTTATTTTTGTTTATTGCTATTTTTTAATTTCCTATTTAGGAGACTTTTGGTTCACAGCTGGGCCAGCAACAGTCAACATAATATCAACCATCTCGTCTGAGCCACAGCTCTGTGTGCACTTATTAAACCTACATTATGGGACATGCTCTTTGTCATACACCAAGAGGTTCTTTAACCGGACAGGCTTCTGAGAATGGTGACTGTCCACATGCAAGCGCATGTGCAAATGTTAACACATGCGTGAGATTTGAGTTTTCTATGAGATGGGCTACAACACACTTTAAAAAATAAAAATAATAAAATCTTATAGCATGAATATGAGGCCATTTTACATCCCAGATACGCCACAACGCATAAAACAAATGGACAGCCAGAAATTTTTTTAAGTTTACTTTGGATACTGAGACGACAAGTTAAACCGTCAGATTCTTCAGGCACAAGATCTAAGCAATGTTTCCAACTAAATAGGAAGCTCGGATCTTCCGCAGGTGGTCCATTGTAGCATGTCTTCGGCCATGTAAGATCTATTATAGGTATTGATAGTTTCTTTTTGGGAGGAGAGAAGATTGGAGAATCCCAAATGAATTGGGAGGCCGTTTCCTCTGCAACTTGTGGAATAATTGGTCCATCATGTTATCTTTGGATACCAAAAATCAGACCCACCTTAAAACTCAGGCCGGCCACACCATGTAAAATCATGCCTTGGTCGGCCTAACCATGTATAAAAAAAAAAAAGAAAAAAAAAAGAAGCATTATTAATCCTGGTGGGGTGGATCTTTTGAATGGATTGAATGGCATGTAGAAAACATGTTGTAACTTGAATGCAATCTGAAAGTTTTTAACGGTGGGCAGCGTAGCATGACCCACCTATTGTTCAGATTGGTCTGATCTTTTGAGTACATGGTGAACATGAAGGGCAAACCTTATGGTCGGATTGGAGGTGAATCCAACACAAAATTTGTAGAGGAACCGGCCTCATAATTTGGAATGCTTTGGATCTTTTCTCCTACTCTAAGATGTGTTCTCACAGAGAATAGCCACCTTCACTTTAGGATTACAATCCAATTCCATTGGATCTGAGGTTATATTCACAAATCCAAACTAATTTTAGCAGACACCGCAGATGGTGGCTGCCTAAAATCATTGCTGTCTTAAGTCGTCATAATTGAAAAGTCCTGAACTTCAAATCCATGGCTCACAAAGCTATGGTTAAGAAGGTGGTCCATATTCAACGAAAGAGGATCCTTACTCTTGCTTGGGTGGTAGACTCTCGGGAGTTTTAACACCCGGTCAAGGGTTTGAGTATCCATAGGTGGTGGAATCTCACTGCAGCGTGAGTGTGTGGGGGTGTGTGTGCGTGTGTAAAAAAAACTATATATATATGTTCAACGAAAGAGAGTTAAATGATCGAAGTGTTGATATAGTCTATTGTGAGAGTTATTTTGGGTGTCTGCAGTTCACTGTGAAGCCAGCCTCTGATAATTGGCTGAGTCACATAATGAATAGATGTAGACACCTCACCCAACATAGCGTGGACCGATTGGACCAGATCACAAGTGCTGCTTCTCACAAGGGATCCGTTGAATCCAACCTAAACCCATAGCCATTAGGACACCCAAACTAGCAGGGATGGAGATTAAAAAGCAAGGACCGTAATCCAATTTCCATCCCTAATAGGTATCCCAGGTATCATAAATAAGTCAAAGATTAAATGCAGAAATTAGATTTTCAATTTTGATGATGACCCTAAGAGCCTGTTTGGATTCAACAAAAGCTTATGAAAGGAAAGTGTTTTATGAGAAACACTATATATATTTTCAAGAAATTATGGGAAAGGAAATATTGTTTTACTTGTTTATTTTTTAACAAAATTTTCAAAGAAATTTAGGATTAATTTTCAAATTTGTTGTTTGATAATATTTTTTTTTTTAAAAAAAACATTTAAATGGTCACTAGCATGTGTTGAATTAGCACATGTGGTACATGTAGGATGCTTGAAGATGGATACTAGCACATTTAGCATATACGGCATATGTTAAGCACTTGATGCTGAATTGTGGTACATGCGGTACATGTGAGGTGCTCAGAGTTGTACAGTAGCACATGTGGTATAAGATATGCATTGCCACGTTTGACACATTAGCACTTGAAACTAGGTGGCAACACGTCCATATTGGCACCATTAGTATACGTAGCATATTTGGAGTCATTTAAAATAGATGATGGCACATGTGGAGTGCTTCGCACAAGTGGGGCTCAAGAGAAGATTAATGGTGGTATGTGGCACATTATCACATGTAGGGCACAAGAGAAGATGGATGATGTCACATGTGGCACACCGGCACATGTGGGACACTTTATGCATGGGGGATGCTGGATGGTGTCACATGTGGCGCATTAGCATGTGGGATGCCATATGTGGGATGCAAGAGAAGATCGATGGTGACACATTAGCATAAGTGGCATAGTGACACATGTGGGGTATAATCGAAGATTGACAATGGCTCATTTGGCACTTTGACACATTAGAGACATGTGAGGTGATTAAAGATGGATGGTAGTTAATTTGGGCATAATCCCTTGAGAAATATATTTTCCTTTGATTGTTGAAAAATGCTTTTTTATTAATGAAGGTGGGAAGATAAATTTATTTATTTTCTAACAAAGAAAGTAGAAAATTGCATTTCTTATAAATTCCCACAAAGAAAGAGTTGACAAGCAATAGAAAGTAAGTTTCATGGTAAACAATGTTTCTTTTCCTTTCCTTTTCAAAAATCCAAATAGGCCCTAATATAATATCATTTTTCAACTTTTCATTTTCTAATCAATCGCTTATCGTGGGCATTTTTTAAACATTTAAAAATCTTTTAAAGAATTCATTTTTACACATTTACCCTTTAATAAAATTATAAGTCTTAACACCCTAATCATCCGATGAGAAGATACCCGTTTAAGAGCTTCCAAAAGTCAATCACAATAAGCTATATGGCATTTGCCCTTTATCTATTCACTAATAACCAAAATTCCTTCACCCTCATCTATAAATACTCATACTCCATTCTTATCTCACACCCACAAGCCCTGGTGGAAGAAAGCCTTAAAGAATAAGTTGAGAGACTCATTTTTCTCTAAAGTCTTGCCCAAGTTTTAGATAAGTATGCCTTAAAGAGTAGGGTGAGAGTATCCCATCTACCATGGTCTTTACATGAGCAATCATCTTAAGTTATAGGTGAGGAAGCCCTAAAGAGTAGGGTGATAGCCTCCTCTCTCTGAGGTATTTTCCGTCCCCAAACTTTATGAGAGAGGGTTTTAAGAGTGAAGTGGATCAAAGAACTCAAATTTTTTTCTTGAATAAAAAAATACTAGTGTTCTTCCTTCTCCAATAGAAGATTTTGTAGAGTTGGAGATCTAAGAGATCCGATCATCTCTTCTTTTAGAGTGACAAAGTTATTTCCTTTCCCCTCACATCTCTAGGCCCTCGGTTAATACGAGCAACTCATTTACTACTTTTTTTAATTGTACTTTACTTACTGTGTTGCAACATTTCTCTTCTCATACACTCCTCTATTATAGTTTTACTTTATTTTATAATTTGTTTTCAAGCAATATTGTAGAGCTAAAATCCTAGTAATTTCAAACCTCATTAAGTAGAGAACATACCTTTATATGAGCAAGGAAGGGTGTCTCACACCTTTTCCGTAAGTGAGGCCTTTGAAATATGTAGTCATGACGTGGTGGAGTTATTTAAATCAAAACTACACATGCATATTAATGTTTGGGTCTATGTTGTCTACCCTGTTGTAAATTTTGAAAGTTTTGGCTAAGTAATGATTTTTTTGCCGCATTCATCTGCTGAGTAACTCCAATCTATTCCGAAGTAGAATAATTTGATTATTGGGTTAGGTGAACTTCTACCAACCTTTTTATTTGTCAACTGTAGCATGTACATAAAACATTATCGAGAATAAAAGCGTTGCACATTAAGCACATGCTAGGTAGATGTTGTATGTGAAAGCTCAATATGTTGTGTAGGTGTTCTACATGAAAGCCTAATGGAGCAAGGAGTGTTAGCAATTGCATTTTTCTATATTTCTCAAAGAACCCAACATCCATCCGAAAAGTTCTAGTAGCAGAGTAGACTTTGGTTAAAGAACTTTAAAATGAATCTGTTTCGATAAATTTTTCCTACGTTTAACTCTAGGTATGTTAGATTTTAGTTTTTAATTTTTTTTTTTTTTCTTTACTATAGTAGCCCCTCAAACAAGTGATGCTCGTGATGGAAAGAGAATTTAAAGCATATTTTAAACCAACATTCCCATGGAAATTAAAGGAAACGGGGAAGATTTTCATTGATGTGACATTTGAGATACTTGGATGATCAAGACAAAGTAAAAGTTTCACAAAGCAATCATTACATTTTTCATGATTTAGATTCTCTATGCAAGAAATTAAATGATTGTTGTAAAAAAGAAAATAGAAATAGAAATAGAAAAAAAGGAGAGAATTTCAAATGCTATCTAAAGATGACCTTCTAAAAATGGAATCCATCTTTTGATAATGTTTATGAAAATAGTCATCGTTTAATTATTGCCTTTTTTCTTTTTTTCTTGGAATGCAATATTGAGATATGCATAGGCGTGCTTGGATATTCACCAAAACCTAATCTTTTCTGAGGTGTTTCGAAATGATATTTGACAAAATTCAATTATGGTTCCTTTTAATGGTCCAAATCAATGTTTTGAAAAGGATGTTTTTCACCTCAAAATATATATTTATGTAAATCAAACTAGATTTTGAGCACATAAAATGAAGAGATGTGATGGCTTCCATTGAAAATAGTCATTGTGAATCCTACTCTCTCCCTCTGTGGCTCAAGAATCAAATTCCATTATTCATCATGTGGGCCCCACATGTATGAAGAAAGTGGATCATCCTGAAAATTAACCAATGGTCCAAGTTTAATAGTCTCTAATCTAGCCTAACAAATATTCAAATTTCAATAAAATCAAACAAGGATTACGGAAGATTCAGTGAGAAAGTTTATGAAAATAAAATAAAGAGGTTTTTACATATACCATCTTCACTTTTAGCTCAAAGACAAATAACACTTTAGGCAATTTTCCAAATAACAATTTTCATTTTTCAAATATGGTTAAAGACCACCCTCTCATTAATTTTTTAGATGGAAAAACTAACTATAATTCAGTTAGCAAAATCTTTAAGAAAAATGCCAAGATTAGCCCTCCCACAATCCTCACTCAGACCCTGCCTCTCTTTTCCAAACCCAAATTTAACGTCTCTTTTGCCAACAAATGTTAACCACAATGTTGTTTTTTTTAAATTAAAAAAAAAAAAAAAAAAAAACCTAAAATGGAAAAATGAGAGGGGTAATATGGGAAAATACATAAAGGAGGGTTTTATTCATCTTTGGGCCAGGAGGGTACCATATGCAAAAAACCCTTAAAATAAGATAAAATAGGACAAGTGTTGACAACGGGGTGGTTTTTTTTTTTTTTTTTTTTAAATACTGAAAATGGAAAATGAGAGGAATTATTTGGAAAAAAATATATATATAAAGAGGGTATGATTTGTCTATGGGACAAAAGGAAGGTGTTATATGTCAAAACCCCAAAGTACAGTAAAATAGTAAAAATAATAAAAGTATGATGATTGTACTCATGGTAATGTATGAAGATCATACTAATGAACTTTGTTAGGGCCCATTTGGAAACCATCAAATAAGTTACTTTTTTTTACTTACAACAGTGGATAAGTAACTTATTTGAGATAAGTAAGTTTGGTTTAAGATCAATTAAAGTTAACTTTCTTACTTAAAGTAACTTAATTACTTTAGCTTAATAAGTAGAAACCAAGATAAGCCATTTGAGACATAAGTAGCTTATCTTAAGTAACTCAATGTCCAAAGCCCCCTTAACGTGACCCTGGTTTTTATTTTTCTTGTTACAACCTTTTCTCATCCTTCTTTATGTCATTTCCCTCTTTTTTCCCCCAATGATATGTAGGCACTTTGAAATTGCACATGTAACATACAACTCATCCAAATTAAATTGTCTAAATTATGGGTCCCAGTTTAGACTTATCATGAACAACAATTTACGCTTATTTGATAAGACTATTTGGTTGGTGGACATTTAGCGCATGTTTGGATACTTTCCAATAAGTAATTTTTTTAACTTATAATGATGAGTTATTTTTAACTTAAGTTAGTTTGGTAAGCGACATTATAAAAGTAACTTGTGTGATGAAAGTTACTTATTTCCTCTGGGTATTTTTTTTTTACTTCGCTTTTTGACTTTAAACTTTTTGGTTTATCTCTCTCCCTGTTGTCTCTTCATGTGATAGATGGTCCAAATTAAAGGAGGCCCCACAAAATAGACGATCCACATCGAGGTGGGTCCACACGATGGACGGTCCACATCGATAGTTGGCCCACATCATGGATGACCTATATGAATATGACTGCATAATAGATAGACCACATCAAAGGTTGGCCCTAATGATTAATGGCATGCATCTAAGGCAAGCTCCACATAATTGATGACTCACATTGAAGGTGGGGCTCACAAAATAGACATTCCATATCAAAGGTGGGCTCCATGTGATGGGCCAAAGGTGGGCCCCATACAATGGATGGACCACATCAAGGTGGGCCCCATATAACAGACGGTCCACATCAAGGGTTGGCCCTTAATAATGAATGGTCCACATCCAAGATGGCCTCGTATGATGGATGACCCACATTAAAGGTAGGCCCCACACAATGATGGTCTACATCAAAGGTGAGTCCAACATGATGGGCAGTGGATATTGAAAGTGGGCCCCACATTATAATGAAAACTAACATTGATGGTGGACCCCACATGATGAATGATCAATATTAAGGTGGATTTACCCTCCTTTGGAGGTTGTCCATAGTGTAAAAGGAACACTGGATAATCAACCTCTAGGATACCCTTGATTGTTGTATCGTTACACCGGAGCACTCGATGTGACTCAAACCAACACTATATGCATGTCTAATCCGAAGATAAACCTAAATGAACCAAAGAAAAAACAAATATGCATGTCTAATCCGAAGATAAACCTAAATGAACCAAAGAAAAAACAAATATGCATGTCTAATCCGAAGATAAACCTAAATGAACCAAAGAAAAAACAATTTTGTACTTGCAGAAATTTAGAGTGCAAAGACAATTGAATGTGTATGAAAATTGGTACCAAAGAAGTCCTTTTATAGACTTCAAAGGTTACCATGAAAGGGTGTGTAAGCACCCCCGCCAACAGATATGGTTGTTGGGTTTTTGAAGGAGATGACAATTATTTCTGTTTAAAAATTTAAAATGTGAGTGTTCTAGTTAATCATTGCAAAGTTTGAAATTTTAAAAAACTAACAATTTTTTTTTGGCTTTAAGCAAGTATACTCACACATGCATGCACTCACCACACCACACTGCACCACACCATGTCCACGGCCACTGGTCGGCCAAGTGCGCACATGTGGCTCATGTCATAGAATGGGATGTTGGCATAGCCCCCCAAACCCTTGAACAATCAAGTTCACATCCCCCTTGAAATGGGCGCAAGCCTTATGCAAAATCATCGTCTTATAAACTCAAAATTTTCTCATTGCCTATTCAATGTGGGACTAAACCCATAACACTTCAAGACAAAAAGGCCATGTTGCTTTTCAAAATAATTTTTAGAGAGAATTTCTATAGCATTTTTAAAATGATTTTTATTTATTTTAAAACATGAAAATATAGCAATCTTTCACATATTTCAAAATAATGACTTTCGGGTTAGACATGAATAATTGTGTATTATATCGATGTCCAAAAGACTTCAATCAATACTTAGAATAGAAAATGTAGGTTTACAAAATTCAAGTGACAAACGGTCTTGACCCAGACCTTTATTTGCATAAAACAGTTACACATGCCACTCACGTAATTGTTCCATCACAGATGGTTTTGTAGTCTGATGCTTTTTGGCCATGCACAGTTACTTGAATTTCACTAATACTATAAAAAATTTATCCAAATTATTATAATAAACAGCCTCACCACCATACTCTTATAAGTGAATTCCATCAAGTGTATGCAAAAACTGAATACACCACCAATATATATGACATATGAGTTCATTAAGAGTTCAAGATTCAACCTTATTAATTATCACTTGCACTCCCTACACCATAAAAGGAGCTTACTTATAACAGTGCTTAAACGTCTCCTAGTGTCTTATATATTATTTACCCATTGAAAACCTATCACATGAGATCTCTATTTGTAAAAGTTGAGTTGCCAACACTGGTAGTTCATGGTATTGTACTTAGCCCCATTTCTTTCGATGTATTAAGGACTAATTGTTTACTAGTTAAAGGATCTGCTATGTACTTGTTCGATCTCACAAATCAATGGTTACTACTCCATCATGTAGGATCTTACTATGTTATTGAAAATGAGAGCTTAAGATGTCCTAGAATGGGGGTGAATAGGACAATACCAAATAATCGAAACAAGTGCTAAATATGTAAATAATACGAAGATCTTAATTACTTGAGTATTGAAACCTTGATTCCAAATAATTCGTAGGACAACCTTCACCTAAAGTTTTAGGTAGGACAACCTTATTTCACGAATTTCTTTAAAATCAAAACCTCAAACTTGCAAGAGTAAATTAAAGAATTACAACATTCACCACTCAACTGAAATTAAATACGTTCAATCCACCACAAATAAAAATAAAGCATTCACTATATGACATAAAGAATTATAGCGGTTCGATGCTTTAAAAATAACCACACCTACTTCACTCCCAAAATTACTTTCCTTGTAATTTTAGCTTTCACTATAAAAAAGGTTTTCTCAGGGTCACCTTAATAACCTTATATAATTCTTGTGATTTTCACGGGCTATCATAATAAAAACTCAAACTGAGATTTTACCAAGCTATTTCAGACAAAACTTTAACTGAGATTTTCACAAGAGATCTCAAAAAAACCTAAAAAGAATTTAAAGAAAGTATACTTATCTTCACAGTAGAAAACATAGCAGAAGCTTGTAGTAGAAGGAAATCTTTCATGAATGTAAATGGTTCCATGTTCAGTTAGATAGAAATAGTTTAGGGTTCTATTAATTTTAACTATGTTAAACTCAAAAGCTACTTAAATCAATTCTCTTAGATCTCAAAAGATAAGTATCGTTTACTATCTTAGATTAAACTTGAAATATCTGAGATAAAAGGGAATTGAAAAAGCTATTTAAAATAAATTATAAATACCATCTAATAGCTTGCTAATAACTTGAGCTTCTCTCTCTTGCAGAAGAATTCTGACAATTAACTTGTGTAATTCGAAATGAGAGAAGAATTCAATTTATAGGCAAAGAAGTTAGAACTTCGAATAGCCCAAAATAGGCTTCGACTAGCTTAAGTTCAACGGATTTCGAATTGCTTGGGATATGGATTATCCAAAATTCGGCTAGTTGAACAGCACAATTCGACTAGCCGAATTTTCCCTTCTGCAGACCGAATTCCTCCGAATTCCAAAAGTAGATGCTGCTGGAATTTGACTCGAACTTTCTTGGGCTAGCCGAATTTACAACAAAAGTTGTGATTTACTTCGGGCTTGAAGTTGTGCTCGCCGAGGAAGCTTTTGAGTTAGGCTGGCCGAATTCTAGGCAAAAACAAGTAAAAAACCAACGATTAAACAATTTTGAAAGCACTTAGTCCTAAGGTCTTTTTAGGGTTTTATACCACCTGAGATATATCAAATATCTGATTCTTCTTTGGCTTAAACTTAGTTTCGGACTTCATCTTAAATTTCAGCTCGATCTTTTCTTGAACATTAATCGATCTTGAGCTTGATCTTTTCTTGAACATATATCGATCTTGAGCTTGATCTTTTCTGAACATAAACTGATCTTGAGCTTGATCTTCTCTTGAACATAGACCGATCTTTTGAAGATATACTTTGAAGTGGTTTTGTCTTTACGAAATTTGACAACTTATGTGTGATCAACATCTTAGTACTTACAATCTCCCCCTTTGTCAATTTCGTGACAAAATACTTAACATTACAAATATACAATTACACACATTTTTTGAAGTCTTGTGATCTGAAGTCTTGTAATATTCAACTCACCAACAGATAATGCTCAATAGGCACTCCCCCTGTGAAATAGACATATAGCATCCCATACACATAGCATCCATGTATTCATGCATTCATTTCATACATTCCATACACATAGCATCCATGTATTCATTTCATACATTCCATGCCATTTATTCCCTACATTCTCTCCCCCATACTATAACATTGCATATTAATCATATTACTAGCATTGGTATCATCTCTCCCCCTTTTTGTCACAAGTTGACAAAGGAAGAATAAAAGAAATAAGATGAATAAAAGGAGCATGTAGTAAGAGAATAAGGGTAAGCATATGAAATTTCCAACCATATGAAATAATAAAGGTAAGCATATGAAATCTTTTAAGGTTTAAGGGTAAGCAAGTGTCAGCAAAAGCATCCAAAGTACCAAGACAAACACAAATTAAGGTTTAAGTACATAACCAACATAAGTCTGAAAAATAAAGAGAATTTAGCTCAATTCGACCTAGAGGAAGAATGAGCAGACATCGAGGGATCATTTAGCCGCAAACTCCGGTTGATGCGATGGACGTACTTTTTCATGCACGTTATTGTAGACTTTCGGGTTTGGGCCAATGAAGCCTTCAATACATGCAAAGACTCCACTTTCTCCTCCAGAGCAGTAAGTCTCTCATCAAACTCAGAGGGATGGTAGTCGGAATCAGTTGGATTATCTGAATCATCCAACTCATTAAATATGTCGTCCATGGTTATTTTTATTAATATTTTATTTTCATTTCATGCATTTCATCATTAAAAATAAACATAAACATAAATGCATAAAAAGAAATAAAATAATTATTTAACGATACATAATCAAATATCATGCTTCAAGCTTGAAATTTTAATTTTGTCAAGCTGCTTCTCAGTTTGAATGTATTCCAGCATGATAGATTTGTCTTCAACTAATTCTCGAATATAATGATATTGTATGTCGATATGCTTTGTATGAGAATGTTGAATTAGATTTTTAGAGATATTAATTGCACTTCAATTATCGTAATATAAAGTCATCATATCTTGCGTAATTTCATAATCTGCTAGCATTCTTTTCATCCACATTATCTGAGTGTAAGCATTTCCTGCTGCAATATATTTAGTTTCAGCAGTAGAGTGAGATATGAAATTTTGTTTCTTGTTGAGCCAAGATACTAAGCAGTTTTCAACATAGAAACATTCACCGCTGGTAGACGTTCTATCATCAACATTTCCTGCCCAGTCTGCATCTGTATAACCAGCAATTTGTACAGACGTATCACGTGGATACCATCGACCTAAGTTCACAGAGCTTGTGACATATCTGATTATCCGTTTAACAGCAGTTAAGTGTGATTCTTTAGTATTAAATTAATATCTAACACATATTCCAACACTAAATGAAATATTAGGTCTACTAGCAGTTAAGTACAGAAGACTACCAATCATACTTCGGTATAGTCGAGAGTCTATACTTTTACTTGATTCATCTTTTAAGAGTTTAAGAGTAGTACTCATTGGAGTATCGAAATTTTTACCATTCTAAAAGTCAAATATTTTTACAAGGTTCAATACATATTTGGTCTGTGAGATGAACATTTCATCATCAAGTTGTTTAACTTGTAATCCAAGAAAATAGTTTAGTTCGTTGACCATACTCATTTTAAACTTGGATTTCATTGGATCTGCAAACTCAATAGATATGCTAGCGCACGTAGATCCATAAATAATATTGTCAACATAGATATGAACTATCAGGATATGGTCATTATATTTCTTAACGAATAGAGTTTTATCAACACTACCTATAACAAAATTATGAATAAGAATTTAGTCAATTTTCCATACCATGTTCTGGGAGCTTATTTCAAACCGTAAAGAACCTTTTTAAGATGGTAAACATGATTTGAAAGTTTGGGATCTTCAAAACCCTTTAGTTGTTCAACATATATTTCCTCATTCAAATCACTATTTAAAAATGCATTTTTAACATCCATTTTATAAATTTTGAATTTTGTATGGCATGCAATGGAAATAAATAATCTAATTGATTCAAGGCGCGTAACTGGTGCAAAGGTTTCATTGTAATTAACACATTCTATTTGAGTATACTCTTGTACAACCAATCATGCCTTATTTCTGATAATGTTTCCCATTTCATCAGTTTTATTCTTAAAAATCTGTTTGGTTCCAATCACATGTTTATCAGTAGGTCTGGAAACCAAATATCATACATCATTTCTAATGAATTGATTTAATTCTTACATGACATTAATCCAACTTTTATCAACGAGTGTTTCATTTACATTACTCGGTTCAATTTGAGAAGTAAAGCAAACATGATTACATATATTTTCTAGTTGTCTTCTTGTCTGAACGTCAATATGAGGGTTATCAAGTGTTTGATTACTCGGATGGTCTTTGACTAACCTTAAATCAGACTTGTCTGATTTAAATGAAGAGTTAAGCATATTAATCAAATAAACATCATTATCATCATCTTGATTAGGATTGGGTGTGACATGTTGATCATCTATCACAACATTTATAGATTCTTGTATCACCCCAATTCTTTTGTTAAGAACACCGTATCCCCGACTATTTAGAGCATAACCTATAAATATTCCTTTATCGCTCTTGGCTTCAAATTTTTCCAAATTTTCTCGATCACGTAATATAAAACATTTTCTTCCAAAAGTTTGAAAATATTTAATGTGAGATTTTTAGTAAACCATAATTCATAAGCAATTTTGTTTTTAACTTTTCTAATGTAAACACGATTTATTATATAGCATGCAGTACTAATAGCTTCAGCCTATAAATATTTTGGTAGGTTCATGCTATTTAGCATTACACTAGCCATCTCTTGAAGAATTCTATTTTTTCTTTCAATAATTTAATTTTGTTGAGGTGTTTTTGGAGTAGAGATTTCATGCGATATGCGATGATCATTATAGTATTTCTCAAAATTGTTATTTTCAAATTCGGTACTATGATCACTTCTGATTTTAACCACAGATAATACTTTTTCAATCTGGATACGTTTTAAAAAAATTTTGACTTCATCAAGAGTATCTAATTTTTATCTTGAAAAGGCTACCCAAGTATATCTAGTGTAGTCATCAACTACAACCAGAAAATATTTCTTCCTGCTTCTACTCTCCGTTTTAGTTGGTTTGACTAAATCCATATGGAGAAGTTCAAGAGGTCTAGCCGTAGCTAAGGAGTTCACTTTCTTGTTACTCCTAATTTGCTTGCCTATTTGACATGCGCCACAAACTTTTTTCATTTTTTTCAATTTTGGTAGGCCACGTAAGTTCTCTTTTGCTCAATTTATATAAATCTCTATAGTTTATATGTCCAAGATGTTTATGCCATAGTTCAATGTCATCTGTTTGGACCATGTAACATAAATGGTTTGTTGAGCAAGAGTTATCAATTATATAACAATTTTCAGATGTTCTACGACCATTTAATATTACACTTCCTTTCTTATTTTTAATCTCACATCCGTGATATGAAAATTTTACGCAATGCTTATTATCACAGATCTGTGATATGCTCAGAAGATTATGTTTTAATCCTTCAACATATAGAATATTTTTGAAGAGATGTAAGTTAGGAAGTTGTATATTACCTTCGCCAATTATCTTACAGTTGCTTCCATTTTCGAATGTAACTAAGCTACCATTTACTTCATTGATATTTGAGAATATAGCTTTATCACTTGTCATATGTCTCGAACATCCACTATCCAGTTACCATCTTCAATGGCTAATAGCTTTGAAAGCTGTGTGGATAACAAGACATTTAACCTTCGGAACTCTAATTACGGTTCTAAGTTTAAGAGGATCTCTTGTTTTTCGCTATGTTTAGGAGTTAG
Organism: Magnolia sinica; assembly: GCF_029962835.1. Taxonomy (NCBI): domain Eukaryota; kingdom Viridiplantae; phylum Streptophyta; class Magnoliopsida; order Magnoliales; family Magnoliaceae; genus Magnolia; species Magnolia sinica. The sequence continues at coordinate 34,227,197 of NC_080585.1, forward strand.
GAATTCTCATTTTTATATATGCTCCAATCATATCCGAGTTGGATTTCAATAGCTTCTTAAGCAAGTCCACAATTTTTTCAGCTAAAGGAGATTTATTATTCATTTGATGTTTATAAATATTGGCATTATTTTTTAAGAGATTTGAAAAGGTTTTGAGTTTTTTAAGTCATTCCTCTAATAGTTTGAATCTCTTAGAGTTTTAGCTTTAAAGTTCGAGGATTCTCCTCTTACAAAGGTAGGAGCAGAATCCTTAGATTTCAAAGAGCTATTTTTAATATAACCCAGTCCAGACTTATCACTACATCGCCTCGATGAAGTTAACAATTTTTTAAGTTTTTGGTCATCAAGGGCATATTTCCAAATATCATTTGAACTCTGAATGGAAGAAACTTCAACTTCTAATTTCTCTTTTTTGATTTTAAGTTTTTTGCAATTCAGAAGACTTAAAACTCAAATCTAATTTTGTTTTTTCGAAACAATCGGAAAAATGAGATTTTTCTAAAACAACTTTTTCAAGTTCTAATCTTAGTTCAGTATAATTTTTTTTTAAAAAAAAAATTCAATTTGACAACAATTTTACAACTCTCTCTGTATAGGGCATTATAAGCATCTTGAAAATCTTCTTCATTTTCAGGGTCACTTCTTAGAGCTTCGTAGTCAGACATATTACAACTATCTGAAGAAGTGACTCTGGCTATTGTCATAAATACTTTCAAATTGCCTGCATTTTCTTGGTCTGATTCATCATCAGATTCAGAATTAGTTTCAGACTCTGATGATTCATCCCGAGTAGTTATCATGACTTCTTCTTTTTTAGATTTATCCTTTTTAGTACATTTAGAAGCCAAATGAACATATTCATAACAGTTGAAACATTGACTTATCTTTTATTTTAGATTTTCAAAATTTTAATTTTCCTTTTCTTTTATCAGATGGTTTTTGAAAATATATTCTTTTCTTATTTTTGAAAATTCTATAAAATTTCTTTGCTAACATTGTCATATCATCTTTATTTTCTTCAAAATCAGAATTTGCATTAGTTTCTTTTGAATTAGATTTAAAAGATGTAAGAGCAATGAACTTAACTTTAGGAGTTTTGAAATTCAACTCAAAAGTTTGAAGAGAACCAACTCATCAACTTTCATAACATCTGTATCCCTTAATTCCTGTGTAGCGGTAACCTTTGAATTAAACCTATTAGGTAGTAATGGCAACATTTTTGCGCAAACCTTGCTTTCAAGAATTCTATCTCCAAGATCTCATATGAAATTTATTATTATTATTATTTTTTTTTGAAGACACAAGGTATCCCCACCTCTTTTTGAAGTGAGACTAATCCCTACGGATACACGCAATCACCCACAACCACGTGTATCGGGTAAAGCCAAGGAGGGGAATCGAACCCTCACCTATAGGGAGCAAACCTACGGTGAAGACCATTCACCCAAACCTCATTGGGTGTCATTTAATTTTATATAGCAGTCCATAAAATGACTCATTTTCTTCCATACGAATCTCTCAAATTTAGTTGTGAGGATTTGAATTTTAGATTATTATTTTTTACTATAGTAATTCCTTCATGTGTCATTTCGAGAATATCTCATGCTTGTTTAGCTGTATCGCAAGAAATAATTCTTTTAAATTAATTAGGCGATAAAGCACACCTTATAGCATTTAAGGCTTTTGCATTTGTACTGCTTTCACTTTTTTGAACCGTAGTCCAAAAAACAAATGCGATTTCTTTAATTGATATGGTCCCATCATCGGCTATTATTCCATCATAGGAGAGATTCATTTAGATACAGTGGCTTGCCACACACTTTCTTCCAAGGATTTGAGGAAAATCAAAATCCTCATCTTGGCTTTCCAATATGAATAATTAAAGTCATCAAAGGGAGATAGCCTGGTAATGGATAAGCTTTTGAAATTTGACATGTTAAAGCTCTGTATCTAGCTTAAAGAGGTAAATCAAAAAAATAAAAAGAGCAACCCTTTTTGATACCACTTGAAAATGAGAGCTGAAGATGTCCTACATGGGGGTGAATAGGACTGTCAAATAATCGAAACCAGTGCTGAATATGTAAATAATACAAATATCTCAATTGCTTGAGTATTGAAACCTTAATTCCAAATAATTCGTAGAACAATCTTCACCTAAAGTTTTAGACAGGACAACCTTATTTCATGAATTTCTTTAAAATCAAAACCTTAAACTTGCAACAGTAAATTAAAGAATTACAACATTCACCACTAAACTGAAATTAAATACATTCAATCCACCACAAATAAAAATAAAGCATTCACCACATCGCATAAAGAATTATAGTGGATCGGTGCTTTAAACACAACCACACTTACTCCACTCCCAAAATTACTTCCCTTGTAATTTTGGCTTTCACTATGAAAAGGTTTTCTCAGAGTCACCTTAATAACCTTATACAATTCTTGTGATTTTCACGAGCTATCACAAAAAAAACTCAAACTGAGATTTTACCAGGCTATCTCAAACAAAACCTTAACTGAGATTTTTACAGGAGATCTCAGAAAAATCTAAAAAGAGTTTAAAGAAAGTATACTTATCTTCACTATAGAAGACGTAGCAGAAGCTTGTAGCAGAAGGACCTCTTTCTTGAATGTATATGGTTCCGTGTTCAGTCAGATAGAAAGGGTCTAAGATTCTATTAATTTTAATTATGTTAAACTGAAAAGCTACTTAAATCAATTCTCTTAGATCTCAAAAGAGGAGTATAGTTTACACTCTTAGATTAAACTTGAAAGATCTGAGATAAAAGAGAATTGAAAAAGCTATTTAAAATAAATTATAAATATCATCCAATAGTTTGCTAATAACTTGAGCTTTTTTCTCTCTTGTAGAAGAATTTTGATAATTAACTTATGTAATTCAGAATGAGAGAAGAACTCAATTTATAAGGAAAAAAAAGTTAGAACTTCGGCTAGCCCGAGATAAGCTTCGATTAGCCTAAGTTCAGCGGATTCAGTTCAACGAAGTTCGGATTGCGTGGGATAAAGATTATCCAAAATTCGGCCGACCCGAGGTCAACTTCGACTGGCCGAACAGCACACTTCGACTAGTCGAGTTTTCCCTTCGGTTGGTCAAATTCCTCCGAATTTCAAAAGTAGATGCCGCTAGAATTTGACCGGAACTTTCTCGGGCTGGCCGAATTTCAAACTCGGGCTAGCCGAACCAAAACTCGAGCTATCCGAATTTACAACAAAAGTTGTTATTTACTTCGGGCTTCAAGTTGGGCTGGCCGAGGAAGCTTAGGCTAGTCGAACCAAAACTTAGGCTGGCCGAATTCCAAATAAAAACAAATAAAAAATCCATAATTAAACAATTTTGAAAGTATCTAGTCCTAAAGTCTTTCTAGGGTTTTATACTACCTGAGATATATCAAATATTTGATTCTTCTTTGACTTGAACTTAGTTTCGGACTTCATCTTAAATTTGAGCTCAATTTTTTTTTTAACATTAACCGATTTTGAGCTTGATCTTCTCTTAAACATATACCGATCTTTGAAAATATACTTTGGAGTAGTTTTGTCTTTATGAAATTTGACAACTTATGTGTGCTTAACATTCTAGCACTTACAGTTATGCTAAAGTCGAATATGCCTACTTTTGCCATTATAAATCTTGCAATTGGCCCTTATTATAACAACTTAACAATCACAATGCAAGGATATAACCGAAATAAGTTTTGGCCACAAAGGTATATCAGTCAATAAATTTCTAATCCATTATGTTTCTATTCCTACTTTTTCTAAACCAACAAAATTAGATTTCAAAATAAATAATCAATCATCTAAATTCAACAAATGATCATTTGATTAATGAAAATTTTAATCTATACACTATATATAATGGAGGCTAGGTTTGGACATTTGGGATTGGTATTCATTGCGTGATTACAAGTTCACTTAATGAATTGCGATGTCTTGCTCATCAGTAAATGTATAATTTTCTAATCAGCATCCTTCCATATTAGTGGGACCTATTGCTTGACCTCCATATTCAACTATCAAATCCCATTAACTAAAATGAATTCTAATCACTGGTCAACTAATCAGCTAGCCTATTATGTGTCAAGGACATATAATAATGTAATAATGTTAAATTGTGATGCATACAATTATATAAAGATCACACTCCATTTTAGTTTTCATAAGTGTATGGATGATGAATTACTTAACTTTTATATTACATATATAATATTCATGCCTAGCTTTGTGGCATGTTGATTGAATGGTAAGGATGTATTCAGGGCTAGTGAAGTTGGTTGAATAATAAGAGCATATTTAGGGCTAGTGGTACAACAACTATTAAAATAAAAGTAATGGATAGTAACAACAATGAGATATTTGTTACATGATGGAGTCATATTTGTTGCCTCTGTGAGAATCAAAAATAAAAGTAACTATCAGAATAAAAGTGATGAAAGTAAGATATTTGTTGCATAATAAAGTCATAAATGTTGACTTTTGAGGTTAGAAAAGAACCTGGTAGATCCTTTAACCAAATTCAACTTAAAGGGGAGTAAATTTGATTTCAAGTCGAGTAACTTATGCCATGCTTCGACATCTATAAACTAATAAAATTTCTCTTTTTTCTTATTTTAATTTTGAATGTAATAAAAAGTTAAGATTAAAAGAAAATTAAAATGGATGGCAGAAATTTGAGTAAGGAGAGGTAAATTTATTGGAATCGAGGAGTGATAAATCACTTAGCTTGAAGTTGATTTGCCCTCCTATGGACATTATCCATAGTATAACAAGAATATCGGACAATAAACCTCCAGGATACTCTCGATTGTTGTCTCGTCATGCCGACGCACTTGATATATGAAGACTCGAACTACTGCTATATGTCTAACCCGAAGACAGATCCAAACGAACCAAAGAGAGAAAATAATTTCATACTTGCACAATTTTGGAGTGCAAAGATAATTGAATGCAACATGAAAACTGAAACCAGAGAAGTCCTTTCATAGACTTCAAATGTTACCATGAAAGAGTGTGCAAGTACTGCTGCCAACAGACATGGATGATGGGTCTTCGAAGGAGATGACAATTGGATTTTCATTTCAATGACCGTTCTAGTCAACCATTACAAAGTTTAGAATTAAATATTTAAATATATATTTTATTTATTTATTTTTTTTTAAAAAGCAACAATTTTTTTAGGCTTTCAGCAAATATACTCGCGTGTGCACACCACACCATCCCATGTCCATGGTCCAACATGCATGTGTGGTTCATGGCATAAATTTGGGCTGTTGGCATAGCCCCCAAACAGCCAAATACAAATGCATCCTAAAAGGAGCTCAAGCCTTATGAAAAATCCTCTTCTTATAAACTTAAAAGTTCTCTTTGCCTATTATATGTGGGACTAAATTCACCACGCTACAAAACAAAATGCCATGTTGCTTTTTGAAATAATTTTTGGAAGGAATTTCCAAAACCTTTAAAAATAATTTTTATTTATTTTGAAACACAAAATACAACAACAACCCTTTTAAAGGGAGAAGATTCAAGAATTGTTTACGAGTGGAAAATATTAACATTAAAACCATGTCCTATAGATAAATGGTTCATATTAAATAGAGCACAATCCATGTTAAAAGAAAAATAGGACAATGATCAGGGATCTGGGATGTTCCATTGCTAGAGATCCCTGCACAACATGCCCATCTTCAACATGATCCATCATATCAATGGTCTTAGATCAACCCAACAGTTAGAAGATAATGGTTATAACATGTTTAGTTGTACCTGACATTCTCGACTTCTAAGCCAGTCAGGTAAACACATGGTAACATCACTTACCCGACCACCTACGGGCACTGTCATAATTTATTCAACCAGTAATAGTTTTTGCTCAAATTTTAAATCCTAATATATGATTATATTAAATTCTACAGTGTTAATGATATAGACATTGATAAGTTTAAGTTGGTAATTTTATTAGATGCGTTTATGATTTGTAGCTTGATATTGGTTAATTATGTTATTAAAATAATTTTTTACTTTTAAATACATTTGTTAATTTTATTATGTAACTTATTATTTTTTCTTAATTTTTAATCGGTTATTGGCTGGACATCCATTTCCAACTTTTTTCTTTCTATTTCTTTGGATAAGACTCGTATTCGACTTCTTTAAACAATCCATATATAGGATTGTTAATTGGCGCATGGGCCCGTCAAGCTCTCAGGCTTAGCCTGCTTAAGGTTAGACTTGGGCTGCCATATGTAACCTGAAGACTAAGCCCAAGTTTAAAAGTGAAACGTCATTTATTTACCCGGTTATGCTTAGGCTATGCACAAAGGCTCATCAACCTAGCCTAAGTCTAACTCAGTTCAACTTGTTTATGGTTTCGAAGAATATATTTAAGGGGCTTTAACCCCAAAATTCCTTGAAATTGCCAATTTTACAGCAAAGTACCTTTAGCTTTCAAATTTTCCAAAGCATGCTTCCAAACCTAATAATAAAGTTTTAAAAGACTAATTTATCATTGTTTTAATAATGGTGTGGGGACGCAAATTCCTGTAAGGGTTTGTTTGGATTTGCGGTAAGAGTGGGAAAGGAAATTATATTTCTCAAGAAAACCTTATTTCCATGGAAGTGTGGAATTTTATTTTATTTTTGTTTCTAATGTTTGTTTATTAACTTCTTTTTTTTTTTAGAAAATTGAAGTTTATTTTCAAATCTTATTTTGGTAAAATAAAATTTTCTTGGGTTTTTATTTGTTGCAATTTCAAGTATCAAAGATTTAGGAAGCAATTCGAGCCTCACTCTAAGGGTACTTGATCAATGGCTTAGATAGAATATCTGGTATCCACATACAAAACTATGTTCATCCTATCCATGTAGATTCTTGTAAATAGGCCAACTTAAGTTGTGCATCATGTTAAATTTTTTTTTTTTTACACACACACCGACGCATGCAGTAGTAGGATTTCACCACCTATGGGTATCAAACCCAAAACCTCATGTTGAAACTCCTCGGAGTGTACCACCTATGGGTATTGAACCCAAGAAGTGGCTTTGACACAGCGGACATGATGGGGCTATACGAAACTTACTTAACAAATAGCAGCCATGTCCTCACCCAAGATTATTGCGGGCCACCACATGTATGTATTTTACATCCACGTCATTCATCCATTTTGCTAGATGATTTTAGAGCATGAACACAATTTATTATCATCTAAACCTCATATCGAGCATACCATACGTTAAAAACTATTTGTGTGCAATAAGTTTTGGATAGAGATGACATGTTTTTTTCCCACGTTTAGTTGACGTTATGGAGGTTGGCAAATAAACATTACGGAAAAGCCCTAGGAAGTTTTTAATGATGGGGCATTCAATCACCGTGTTTCCCAAAGGAGGTGCGTAAGTGGAGTTTTCTAAACTATAAATAGAGGTCCCTAAGACTATTCTAAAGTATTCTAAGGTTTCCTAAAAGGTTTCCAATGGTTTCTACAAGAGTTCTAGTGTTATCAAAGGGTGTAGCAATGGTAAGATTCAAGCTTATTTGAATCGGGTAAGTCCTTTCTCTTTGTAATTTCTATTTTCATAGTGAAGATCTGTCGCTTTGTGTCGCGGTTTTTTCCCATAAGGGTTTTCCATGTAAAATCGTTGTATTCTCTTGTGATTGCTTGATGCTCTTGGATTGCTATCCTAAATCTAGATTTGTGTGATTCTGCAGCACAAATCTCAACAAGTGGTATCAAAGCAATCGTTGGGGCACAAATCTGAATTTGAGGGATTAACATAAATGGGAAGTACTAGGTATGAGATTGAGAAGTACTCGGGGAAAAATAATTTTGAGTTATGGAAGATCAAGATAATTAGTTCTTTAACCAAGTAAGGCGAATATGGTGCTCTTGAGGAGCGGAAGTCTACCATGACTGATGATGATTGGAATACTGTTGATAAAAAAGCTTTATCATCGATCCGTTTATGTCTTACGGATGAGGTTCTCTACAACGTCATAAGGGAGAAAACTACTGCTAAGTTACGGGCGAAGTTAGAGGATGTCTATGCGAAAAAATCTTCTGAAAATCCCCTACACTTGAAGCGACAGTGGTGTAACTTGAAGATGGTAGAGGGTAGAGATCTGGAGGCTCACGTCAGCAACTTTAATAGATTAGTTTGTAAATTGCTAAATATGAAAGAAGTGATGAAAGATGAAGAACAAGCATGTATGTTATTGAATTCTCTTCCGGTGTCGTATGAGTCATTCAAGGACACAATGCGCTCCACGAATAAAACCCTAAGTGTCGACACCGTTATCTCAGCCCTTCAAGGGAAGGCTATGAGAAAGTTTAACGTCGATATAGGGATATCTTCTGATGCACTGCTTACAAGGGGTAGAAATTATGAACAAGGTACAAGTTCTTTAGGTTCTAGATCCAAATCCAATAGCAAGAGCAAAGAAAAGGTAAAGTACTGGAACTGTGGGATGGAAGGACATGTGAAGAAGGATTGTACAAATCTTAAATCTAAGGGCCTGTTTGGCCGGGCAGATTAGATAGGATTGGAAGATAGATCTCGGGATTGGTCGGGCGTGCCAAACAGACACGGGATCCTGATCCCGGGATATAGCCATCCCATGGATCTTAAGACAATCCACTGACATCACCATCATTACCTTTAAATCCCATCCAATCCACCATAATCCCTTCAAAATTGCCTGCGACGTGTTTGGTTCGAGGGATTGAAAGGGATTGGAAGGTTTAATCACGGGATTGGTCGGGCATGCCAAACAGACCGGATATAGCAATCTCGGGATATAGCAATCCCATAGATCTTGCACCAATCCATTGACACAGCTATCATTACTTTGAAATCTGTGCAATCCACTCTAATACCATCCAATCTGCCCGGCCAAACAGGCCTTAAGAGAGAAGAATTTGAGACTTCGTACAGAGAGGCCAACACTGTCACGTCAGATGGATTGAGTGGATGTGATGGTGATGTTTTGTCTGTCTACGATCAAATGCCCATACGATGATCGTACGAGCAAGTGGATTCTAGACACATGGGCATCCTTTCACATAACTCCTCATCGAAGTTGGTTCACCAGCTACAGGGAGTGCAATGGTGGACAGGTATTTATGGGCAATGGCAGTGCCTGTAATGTTGTGGCTATTGGTATGGTGTGTATTAAGATGTTTGATGGGACAGTGTACCCTAACTGGGGTGAGACACGTTCCTGACATAAAGAAGAGTGATTTCTCTCGGTGCCCTCGAGGCTATAGGGTGTAGGTTCACAAGTATTGATGGTGTCCTTAAAGTATCTAAGGGAACATGGGTAATCATAAAAGCGCAACGACTCGAGCACTTCAAAAGGTGGAGCTGCAGTGGCTGTAGCGGATTTCACCTCTGCGCGTGTGGCATGTTGGGCATGGCCACATGAGCGGGCAGGGATAACAACCACCTGTGAGAAGAATCACACAGCATAATCACATGATATCAGCGAGGTACATGGACGACTCCAATATCGCAGGGGATCCGTCTACTATTCAAATAGCTCTTGGTGAGCCTGGTGCTGAGAAATGGAAGGTGACTATGGGCGATGTGATGGACCCGTTGTACCAAATCGACACATGGAAGCTGGTGAAGCTTCCAGTGGGCCGAGAAGCGATTGGATGCAGGTGGATCTTCAGGAGAATATAACATAAATACAAAGCGAGGTTGGTAGCGAATGGTTATGCTCAAAGAGAAAGAATCGACTTCTCAGATATATTCGCGCCGACGATATAACAGGTGTTTATTAGATCCGTGATTGGCACCGTTTGGCTAATGCAATCTCGAGCTAGAAGGATGGATGTGGTGTCTGCACTTTTGTACGGGAATTTGGAAGCGCAAATCTACATGAAGCAACCAGAGCGGTTCGAAGTTAAAGAGGATGAGAAAAAAGAGGTTGTAGGAGGTTGTGGTACGACCTGTCGCCTAGATAGTGGTATAAAATTTGATTCTTTCATGATGAGTCAGGTATTGTATGTTGATGACATGTAGATCACCAATCATGACATGTCTGAAATCAACGTACTAAAAACTCGGTTAAGTGAGACATTAAAGATGAAGGATCGGAGGGCTGCAAAGATGGTTCTCGGCATTGAGACTGAAAGAGGAGTAGGTTTTGGTTATCTCAGGCAGAATACCTTGGGTAGGTATTGATCAAGTATGTGATGGACCAGGTAAAGCCAGAGCATTCTCTACACGTCTCTCCTCAAGTTTTCCTCAGGACATGTCACAAAACAGATGAAGAAAAACAGGATATATCTCATGAGCCTTATTCGAATGCGGTTGGCAGTGCATGTCATGGTTTGTATTAGACCGGTTATTTCACAGGCAGTCGGTGTTGTGAACAAATACCCCAACAAGCAACATTAGATAGTGATGAGATGGTAAGAAGACTGTCTTTCCTTTTAAGAAGACACAAGCAAAGGTGGTTGGACACGTGGATTCTGATCCGGCAGACATGCTCACCTAGATCGTTCCTACAGAGAAGTTCAAGTCTTGTACAGCTTCTCTAGGATTGGCGATGGCGAAAAAGAAGGACGAAGTGTGCACGAGCGGCTATAATACGATACAGAGATAAGAGAAGAGGTCAAGAAACTACATGGTTAAAGATTAAAGACATGGTGGAGATTGTTGTCTAACAGATGTCTTGAATCTGCAACGCGTTGCTCAACCAGTCGAGTGGCTAGCTCGACCGGTCGAGGCTCACTCGACTCGAAGTCCAGCGTGCATTGTATTTGGGTGTCCGGAACACTCAACCAGTCAAGGGTCAGGCTCAACCAGTCGAATCCCTAGCTCGACTAGTCGAGGGTTACACAGCTCACGCGCAGACTACGTAAATTTGAAATAGTTTCCGAACTTTTCCAAAGGAGGTGCATAAGTAGAGTTTCCTAAACTATAAATAGGGGTCCCTAGGACTATTCTAAAGTATTCTAAGACTTCTTAAAAGGTTTCCAAGGATTTCTAAAAAGGTTCTTGGGTTATCAAAGGGTTTAGCAAGGGTGAGATTCGAGCTTGTTTGAATCGGGTAAGTCTTCTCTCTTTGTAATTTTTATTTTCATAGTGAAGATCTGTTACTTTGTGCCGTGATTTTTTCCACAAGGGTTTTCCACGTAAAATCATTGTGTTCTCTTGTGATTGCTTGGTACTCTTGGATTGCTATCCTAGATCTAGATTCGTGTGATTCCACAGCACAAATCCCAACATGCCATGTCAAAAAGAGCCAAGTAGTCATTTGTCAGCAATAAAACATTACTTCCTTTACTGAGTCCTTGATTTGAGGCAGCGGGCGGACCTCTGTGCTCCGTTCCCTGGTGTTTCCACCAGCTGCTGATGTGGACCCACCATCTGATACGTCACTTTCCATGTAGTACCTTGCACGAAGTGCTGCCAAGTGAGCATAGTATGCAGGAGGAACTGCAAAAATGTCAGGCTCCCAACATTTTAGATACATTGTATTACAAAAATTGGACAATCAAGAAACATGGAGAATAAAGATAGGGAAATTTGAACAAACCTATGGACACTGAGCGAGTGCATCGAGCATACCTGTGAGAATGGAATAGATACCATGTTCAATATAAAAGATAATGAAGGGATTGGAGAACAAACTCCTATTGTAATTTCTTAAATTTCAAGATGTATGCATATGTATATTGGGGCTCATGGCATGGTTTTCCGAAACTAGATCCACTATGTCAATCCCAAATGGCATGAAATCAATCGTGGTTTAAAAAACCCCAACAGATTTTTAGACAGGCAACGTTCTGAAAAGCCACCAAATGGGAAGACAACCCTTTGACATGATGGCCTACAGCAGGTCTTAACATCAAAAGGTCGTGTGACCCTTCAATTGGGGAGGTCCCACATGTACCAAACCCACCCGGGCAAAATGTAAGAGCACCAAATATATGGACTCCCGTAAGAGAGTGAATATGACCCTATAATTCATCCTACAGCAAACCAAAACATTAAAAAACATTTAAAAAAAAATGCCCAAGCAATGCAAGTGTTTTAATTTGAGAAAGCATCAGAGGTGCATAATTACGTGTAGCAGAGATCGTTCGTTAGCTTTTGCAATGCATCTGCTGTGAACTTGTTCTCATCCCACAGAACATGATAGTGGGTGGGACGGCTTGTTCCCTGAAAACACCATACAAGACAATAAAATAGCAACATAAGACAACCATTCATCATGGCCAACAAGAACCATCGTGCTACCATTCGAACCAGCAGTTACCTGAATACCGGCATGGCTGCAGAGATAAAAATCAAACTCAATTGGGTGGCATATCTTCGTATCGACAACAGTTCCTAACCAACACAGCCATTTATGCCAATATTACAAGACAAAGGTATGGGAACCATATCAAGAATTTAAAAAGAAAAAAAAAAGACTGACAGCTTGACATACCTGGTAAGATGTTACCACTCCTGTCAGTTGAATTACAGTCCCTGTGGTCTGCAGGGAAAAGCCGTGTGTGGTCTCTCTTTTGAACTACCACAAATGTCACAGGTGGAACATATCCTTCCTCCAATGAAACACAGGCCTGTAAGGTGGAATATTGAACATAGAAATGGCACCATTACAAAGTTTTCGTATGACTAAATTTATAAATAAATAAATAAAGCTGTTATAGAAGGACAATGCAACTCAGACCCAAGTATGGAAAATCACCTTCCTAATTGCATCCAACTCATAAAGCAAAACTTGACTGAACTGGCCTTTGCTCACACCAACCCTGCAAAACTCCAAATTATGGCCCAAAATACCAAACAGTTTCTCATCCAAGAAAAACCAAGACGAAATCATAATATTCATACTCTATAGAGACTCCCAAGGTGAAGAATTACCTATAGAATATGATGCGATGAGGCTTCCGTCCCGTTGCTTGCCTGAATGCAATCAGTTGTTCTCTGCCAAATAAAATAGATATTCTTTAAACACTGAATTCAAACACTTGCACCCACGGTCATATAAATACAGAGGAGAAAAAGACTTGCCGGATCATCCTTTTGTTCATAGAACCTCCCTGAGGATCCTGCACAACTTGAAACAGATCTCTTATCAGCTCCTGCAGATGCGGCTGTGCCGAGACCAAACCCCGGTACTTGGTGACCTCTGGCCAATCCATTGAAGCTACAACCTACAATGCACATCAAAGATGGATAAAAATCAAGTGCAACCCATAATAAATGAAAATTAATAACCAAATATATCATACTGCCGCAATTGACAGGCTGGAATCCACTCCTGGCTGTGGATGCATGACATCAGCACCAAATATTATTGTGGGAACATCAGTTACATAAGGAATACGACTCGCAACGGCATCAGCTAGCACTGTGTTGCGACCTCCAACCTTTTACAATAAATAACAAGCACACCAAATTATAACATTTATACATGAATAATATAGGGCCATAACAATCTGTAACACAATTTTCATTTTTTTTAAAAAAAAAGGACAGGAAAATTCGTTCTCACTGTTGGAGGATTTTAAGAAGAAAAGGATAATGGAAGTTTCACAGACCATTCTTCATTTCTTTTTTCTCCAGAAAATCCCCCAATCAAAGGCTTATGAGTTGTCTAATTTGTGATATGGCATTTGCCACTTATAGGAAAGTTGTGGCTGCTTAAAAGGCTACTTAAAAGGAGGCAAAAGCACAATAGAAGAAACACATCAAACATTCAAAGTTCAACAACTTCAAAGAATCAGAAACCTTGACATTAATTTTTAAGGCAACATTTTCAAGATACTGTTTGTTGACTTTGGATGCCTGTCTTGGTTGGCAACACTGTGACACTATGCCCAACTCCGTTTCGCAAACACGTTTTATCTTTCCTGCAAAATCAGAAAACAAAACGCTTTAGTTGATTCATTCCATCTCTCTAGGATTTAGGGTCTTGGCTGCACTCACCATATGAACCACTCATGTCAGGTAAAATGATAATAAGCAATTGGAGATGTTTCTTCTTATCTCCACTTTGTAGTTTTGCAGTGGCTTGTTTGTGTACATCCATCAGAGCCATCTCAATCCTATTAGGGCGATCTGCGCGGATGGGCACCAATGGATTGGGGCTGAATGTCTACCAAAGAGAATGAAGAACTTTAGGGAGCATGCGACAAGGCTAATGACTATATTCAAATATAAAAGTCAGAACTCAATACCATTCCTTTATTTCGACACATGCCAACCAGTTCGTGGCAAAATGTATGAACTGCATCTGGAGGCAGACGTGAGAAGTTTATGCATGTCCAGTATTCAACACTGCCACCATTAACCATTTTCTGCACACATGCCAGTACAACAAAATTCAAGAGTTAGCTAGTAACAGGAGGAAATCTTCAAATGCTCTGACAAAGATATGTGATACGTGCACAGAAGTTGTTAGTTTATGCTTGAATGAGCGCATCTGCATGTTTACCATTTGATTGCATGCTTGTTGAAAATGGATGTTTGCACAGAACATTTAGCAATAATAATAGTAAAACACTAAAATCACAGTGTCAGAACAAGCAGACACCCCAAAATTAATGTCCAGAAAGATGCCATGGCAGTGTAAATGCATGCATGATGATATGAACATTGAATGAATAGATCTGTGAAACAGTTAATCAAAGGAGATGCAGCCATCTTGAGACACAAACATTGATCATCTACAAACAATTATAAAAGCTACATCATTTCCTATGGCTTGAGAATTTTAGTTTCTAATTGCGCCATTGAATCTGCATATAGGCTTCAAAGGTGGTCAAATGCCTACTAAAAGGAGTTTTGTAAGTTACAATGCAGAGGATCTAGTGGAATGGACACTTTCAACTAGAAAGGCTTCATGGCATCAGTGGAGTTGGAGCCATACAATCAATGACTCCAGTACAGCCACAGCATCTCAAGCATGTTAATGGAATTAACAAGAGAGAAATATGTTCCTAAGGTCATTATAACATTTTAAATGCCAAAATATGCAAGAGGGCAAGTTTAGGATCAACCTTGTTGATCATATTCCACTGCCCCACTCGAGGATAGCAGTTTGCGTCACGCCCACTAGCATGATACTTGAGCTGAAACAACCAATAGAACCATAAGCATGCCCATGATTATCAGACAATACTTCGAATCAAATAATCACCTCGGGAGGTGGCAAAACACGAGCATCAACTGAAGCAAGTCTGTCTTGAACTTGAATCCCAAACTCCTGTGCATACTGATCCCTGTTGTAATTGTTGCGCACAACCACCTGCAATGGATTGAGCTCCAAGAATCAAGAATAAACAGATGCAAGACCTAATTTGAAGGAATAACATAAAATTAACAAAAAAGGGCCCCTATATCTGACTGGCTGCTTGCTGTGGCCCCATCTCAATATAAAGTTGATTTTCCCAGTTACAAAATTGAGAGCCTGTACCTCATGGATGTTCCTCTCCCTGTCAGCAGGACGTTGGCAAGCAGCCCTCAAGATGGCAGTAGCCTGCCGCTCATTCAATTTCCTTGAGTATCGCTGCCCTTCAACAATGTGACAAACCTGACAGCATATAATCATTCATGATGTCAAGCACAGAAATTTGACACATGCATGCAACAATGCAGAGTACAGGAAAAGCAAAGTAATGAATTTAAGACAGTAGTGGCTTTATACCTCCATAGGTAAGTATATTGGCCTGGCACCACTGCCAACTTGAAGACTTGGCAAGAAAGTCTTGCGGAGGACAACTCCGTACTTCTCTTTGAAGTACTCAATTACAGAAGCGGTACGCCCCTGGTCATCAATGGGAAATCTAAAAGGCACCAACAATGCTCATTATTCACAATGTGCAAAATGAACCTCACACCAAACAGTTACAAGGATCACGATATCAGGATCATATTGTGTTGTCTCAAAAATGTAATACAGTAAACATAGTGCACAATGCAACAAGACATTTATTTGAATCTTTGTTAAAGAAAGAATTTGTTTCATTCTTGAAAAGAACATTTGAGGTTTATGCATGGTAACAAAATTTATATATCATCAATAAGTTATAATGAAATTCAAGCAATGCCTTTAAAAAAATGAATTTCAAGTATCATGATGGGAATATATCAAGCTGAATTTAAACAAACTATGCTTACGTCAGCTGGCTCGTTGGCTGAGCAGTTATCCCTGAAATTCGATATTGTCTAGATGACTCATTCCAGTGGGAGGCATAGACCATTACTCCCCTCAAGACGTTCGTTATCTGGCAAAAACCAAACCATGAGTCAATGACACTAATGAGAAAAAGTTTCAAACAAAAGATCATGCTAACCAAAATGAAATCTCATTTACCAATGAGAACAAGTTTCAAACAAAAGATGATGCTAAACAAAATGAAATGTCATTAACCGTATGATAGAAATAAGAGCATATCTATAACTCCCATTAAGCTATTGCTTGGTTGCACCAAATATCATGAAAATTTGCAACACAGTAGACTGATTAATCATGAATTTCATGACGTTTGGTTCAACCAAACAAACTCCTACAAAAATAATTCATTTTTCTCCAAAAAAAAAAAAATGACAAATGCAGGTAGAAGTAATACCTTAACGCAGTCAGTATCAGATAACGGCCTTGTTGGATCTCGCAAATTGAGATACTGAGATACAAAATCTACAACTGGAATTGGTTTGTAAAATGATGTTGATGAGATATCTGTAGCAAGGGATGAAAGGTATGAGCAAAAGAGAGAAAACTACCCAATGATAGCTTTGGAGAGTTAAAAAATTAAAAAGGAAAGAAGTTAATACCAGCAACATCAGTACATGTGCCAAAACAGTTAGAAACAACAGCAACAATAATAATATTGTTTGTTAAATTCTCCTTAAAAATTTTATATGTGATATGGGCAAAACACCAGATTACATAAATCAGTCAGAACTTGGACATGAGAAAACTGGAGTTCAGCAAACAAAGTACCAATGTTCAGCGAAAGGCCCATCTGTGTAGGGCGGATACTCTGACGGAATCCCCTCCAACACTCCAAACCATCACCTAGAGGACTGCTTTCACCCAACTCAGGAGAGAAAAAAGATCTTTGCACGGGAGTATAACTGTGACCATCAAAGGCAGACAAAATTTCATAACAATTCATATTGAGTGGTTATATCAAAAGTAGAGGGCAGCAAATAATTACTTGAATGAAGGCGATTCTCTTAGCACCACATCAAGCACTTGTATTGTCTCCTGTGGTGCATCCAACTGTCTAGCTCGCAAAAACTGCTTCAGATGGTGCAGATCAGCTCGAGCAGCAAACTTAATTGCCACCTTAAATTCTCTCTCCCTTCTACATTTTCAAACAAACTTAAAATAACCATCAAGATAAAAACAACAGGAACAGAAACCACAATTTAAGTGTTTTTTTAGGAATGTCAAGAGAAACCATAGGAAAATATGTAAAACAGTAGTCAGAAGAGAGAACGAGGCTTGACTAACAAACCTGGTCGTTGAACTAGTGGAACCTGTCTTATCTTTGTCGACCAACTTGATGACAAATTCTTTCGAGTCAAATGGCAAAGGCCCAGCAGTGTACAGGCTCTTTCTACCATCATAAACAGGCTTTCTTCTACCCAAATGTGATTCCTTATAGGTTGCTACAAGCTCTTGGATGATGGCACGATTTGTGCCTCGGGATGCAACCTCCGGAGAAACAGAAACCTAGCTCATTTGTTTTAGAAACAGAAAATACATTTGAAAAACAACTCAGCAAAACTATCAACATAAAGCAAATTTTGAATCCAATATCTACAAGAATAAACTAGGGGATTTTGAAGGAATCCAATCTCCCTCAGAAAGGCAGACAGAAACTTATCATTTAACAACAAGCAAGATACAAGAACAATCTACTCTCAAACACAATTCTACCCCTTCAAAACATCAATAAACAAAGAGAGACAATTAACAGATGATGCAGGTAATAAAAGTTTCCCATCCAAATGTGCAGTTTCTAAATGCGAACAGATCGACATATTGTACATGAGAATATTTATGTTTTGAACATTTGTCATAGAGATCAGTGAGTCCTACACGGCAAAACTAGAACTAAAACAGTTTATGGGACTGAATTGCACTTTCTGCAACCCAAGCCATGTCAGACTTCTCCCATTTCCAATGTTGTGATCTCTAGTTTTGGCACTACCTAATGCAGATCATCATTGTTATCCACCAAGGAGTGACCACCATGAGCCCTTCCGTCCTCCCACAAGTATCTAACTATCTATGCAGCCACACTTGCAAACCTGGCATCCGTGGGACATCAAATGGGCCATACATGAGGTGACACCAATGGTGCAATTACCTCGTGGGCCATAGAAGTCATCCATTTCAACCAATCAAGTGGTCCACATATGTACAAAATAACAGTTAGATTAATAAAAATGTCATTCATAGATATTCAGCAAATATCTCTGCAGTCACACTTGCCATCCTGGCATCTGTGGGACATCAAATGAGCCATACATGAGGTGGAGAAAACAATGCAGTCAACCTAGTGGATCATGGAAGTCATCCATTTCAGCTCATCGAGTGGTCCATATGTACAAAACTAATAGTTAGAAAAATAAAAATGCCATTCACGGATATTCAACAAGCATTAACGAGTGGAACATCCCCATTATTTTTCCTTTTTAGAAACCATTGAAACCACATAAGGGCTCAACCATTAACTGAAAGGAGTCCACATGTGATATTAGCTCTGGATAACTAAATAAGATGATGATCGAAGTAAAAGGGGGAAATCTTAGGGGGGTGGGGGGAAAAAGTAGGCATTGAGGGATAGACAATAAAAACAGAGCACTAAACAACTAAACCAATACAGAAAAAAAAAAAAAAAAAAAATTTAAAAAAAAGCATATAGAAATCCATTAAAATAATCTAAAGTAAAAAAATAAACAAAAAAGAACAGACAAACATAAAGAACATTCTCAAGTCGTATTTGCAGAAATAATAGAGAAAATGTATTAAAAAAATACTAATATGCAACCGATTATTCCAAGCTTTAACATCTCACTCAAGAAAAAGGCAAGGATCTATAGCAGGAACAGCTGCAATGGGAATAAAAGGCTTGCATGGGAGAAGATAACATACTAGGAATGAATGCAAAGCAAATTACGGCAAGCTTTCAAATCACCAAAACAAGAACCAAGATCGCAAGGGAAATTTTCTAGAACGATCCAAAACGGAAAATCAAAACGAAAGAAGATTAAAAAAAAATAAAAAAAAATAAAAAAAAAACAAAAAACAGAAGGAAATACCAAAATGATCCGAAAAGGGAAAAAAAACAAAGAGATACAAGAAAAATCGGAGAAGATCAAGCACTAGAACAATCGAAAAGGGAGAAAATCGAATAAGACAGGCAAAGTACATTGGGATCTTAACAAAGAGAAATAAAAACACAGAAAAATAGATACAAACGAAATCATCAAAAAAACGCTGACGAATTTAAGAAACGGGGTAGACATATATAAGATCTCAAACTAAGAACACGATTAGAAGCATTTAGGAGAAATGCATTAAGATCAAAGCCATTTTCAAGCCATAGATAGCATCAAACAAGCCATGCAAAAAACTACAGATCAAAACACAAAAACAAAGGATCGATGGAAATATCAGACATATCATGTAAGAAAAACCAGATCCGAAGCGAAAATCAGATGAAATACTTTAAACGGAGGGAAATCTCACATCATAGTGGCATAGGTCCTTGTCCTCAGCTATATCGACAAGGAAGTGGTTCGCACGGACCACGCACTTTGAGCCGAGAGTTCCGAACCCGGGCCGAGCCGGGAATCGGATCGCCTTCGTCGATGATGGTGGCGGCGGCAGCTGCGCTGGTGCTGGTGCTGGCGCGGGCGCCGTCGACGGTGCTGGCGTAGAACGTTCCTCCAAGGACACACGCCGCTCGAAATCGCGACTTAAAAAGGAAGAAGACGCAGATGCTGCAGCAGGAGCTGCTGCTGCAGATGGCGATGGTCGCTGCTGCTGCTGAGGAGGAGGAGCGCCTCTACCTCCTCTGCCGCGGCCACCTCTTCCACCTCTCTGAGATGGAGATGGTGCTGGAGTAGCTCTTTGCCTCCTGCTTCCGCGCCTCGGCATGGCTGCGTTTCAGAGAAAAGAGGGAGAAATGGAGGAAAGAACGAAGAAGCAGTCTTATTTCGGTCCTTTTCTCTTTCAAAGGCGGGAATAAGGTCTGTTGATGTTGGAGTGAGAGAGACTGAGTGAGGGGGAGGTAGGAAGGTAGTCCGGATCCTCTGTTTGCCAAAAGCATGCATTCCTGTATCGTCATTGGTCCATGCGTCAGCAGTTACGGTGTGTAATAATACTGTTCAATTAGATTGCAACCACGTGTCAGCAATCACGGTGTGTAATAATACGCAAACAGGGGGTCCCGAATTCATTTTATAGAAGGAGAATGATACAGTACATTCGACTCTACCGAAATTTAGTAGATCCGTCTCCTAAAATTAATAGATGTGAGAAATCTAGACCATTCAGCTAATTTTTCACACTGTCGATTGAGAAAGGACAAAAATTACACTGCGATGATGATCCAAGAACTTAATTCAATGAAATTTTAATGGACAGTTCTTAGTCTCTCGAAGGGAATGTGGTGAAATGTAGCGTGGTTTTGTAACGGCGTCTGATCAAAAGAGAAGTTCGACAGATGGATGGTCCTGATTGGAATATTCCGCTGCCAGGTGTATGGTTGGGAGATGGTTTCTTCCCACCGTATCGCTTTCTTCTGCCTCTTCGGTACCATTAGTGGGAAGACATTGGGACCCGCAGTGTGACTGCTACGGACTTTTCATATTCCGGTAATGACCGCCTTACCTTCTTGTTAGCCGTGGAAACCTGATCGGCGCTCCTCGGGTCCAGCGATGTGGTGGGACCTAACCGTGAGGCCCACCTAGAAGTATACGTTTTATATCTAGACCGTCTATCTTTTTTTAAGCATAATTTAACACATGGTCCCATAAATTAAGCAGATAAAAATCTTAAGTGGACTACACCACAAGAGATTAGTCATTGACACCTACCAGTGAAAGATTCTTAGAGTCCTTAATTTGGAATCTTTATTTGCCCATCAAACGTGTTGAAAAGGTCACACATTATTGAATAGAGGGAAATAAAAAATATCAGCTTGATCCAAAACTTCCGTGGCTCATGGTGGTAACCTTTTAATCGTCAGTCATCATTGTTTATTATGATGTGGTCTACCTTTGATTTAAATCTTCTTCATTTTCAGAAAAATCTCTTGGAATGAACTGAAAAAACGCATAGGTATACAATGCACACGTCTGTCCTGAATTTGGGGTCGTGTTCGTCTACCTTTGATATAAATCTTCTTCATTTTCCGAAAATTCTCTTAGAATGAGCTGAAAAAACGCGTAGACATACAAGGCATACGTCCATGCTGAATCTATGGTCGTGTTCGTCTTGTCGTAGTGGGGAGCTAAAGACGCTCTTACCCCGTATCATCTTCGTATTGGCTAAATGCCCCTTTCAGCGTCTGGTGGACGCTACATGTGGGTAACCCACCTCATAGGAATACAGTGTAACCCCAAGTTCCTTGGGGCCAATTTAGCGTGTGTGTTATATCTGTCTATCTGTTCCTCCAACTTATTTTAGAACTTAAGACCATGTAAGAGAGAGATCAAAAATTCGAGTGGGTCACACATACAACAATCAAAGTGGAAATGTCTGCTAATGAAAGTTTTACTGTGCGTACCCTAACATTTATATGCCATCCAAACCCGTTTATAAGGTGATTTTAACATTGGATGTAAACCACAAATTTTAGCTTAGTAAAAGACTTCCGTGGCTCTTTAAAAAAAAAAAGGTTGCAAGGGCAGGTGTTCAATCCTCATTGCTTTTCGCAGCTGGCTTCAGTTTTGAATCTCCATCCTAAATTGCAGTAGCTAAATAGAAGTAATATAAAACAAACATCTATCGGGCCTGAGGTTCTAGGTAAATTTTTTATCCATGCCATCCATCCATTTTGACAGCTCATTTTACAATATAAGGCTACAAATGAGGTAGATTCAAATTTTTGGTGGACCACATCATGGGAAATAGTGATGATTGATTACCTACCATGAAAATTTTCTTGGGGACTATAAATGCTTTGGATTGAGCTGGTATTTGTATTTTCCCTTCATCTGAGTGTGAGAGCCTTATCAAGTTTTCAATGAGCGGCATTTAGCCACTAACAGTTCTTATGGTGCATTTCACTTGAGATTTGGACCTTCCTATTTTTGGTCTAATGCCCTGAAATGAGCTAGCAAAACCAATAGCATACATAAATTACATGCATTAGGCAGGGCCATAAATCACTCACCACTACCAATCTCGGTGCTTGAGGGGCACTGCCGAATCCAAAGGGAATGACAAGGCTTGGAAGCAACTTGCCTATTGCCTTACAAGATCCTCCAGGTGTTCCTCCCAGCAATAATGTACACAGGATTGTTTATTGAATATGAACCACTGCTTTATTAATCTCTTTTAATTCTTAACTGTCTACCTAACCCATCATCGAGATAAGATTCAAGAATTGTTTATATGATTGGAAGACATTAACATTAAAACCATATCCTAACGGTGGAGGGTTCGTATTAAATAAAGCGCAATTCACGTTGCAAGAAATATAGGACAAAATATTAGGGAGATAGGATCCATTATTAGAGATCTTTGCATGACATTCTGGTTCAGTGCAGCCCATAATATCAACGGCCTTAGATCACCCTAACATGAGCAATACATGCCCTGATCAGGGCAAGTAATGGGTATACGCTTAGCCGACTGCCCAACCTTCCACACATTTCTAAGCTATTTCTGTATAAGCCTGATAATATTGCTTACCCGACCCCCTAAGGGCACATTTATTCGGCTGATAATATTTTTTGCTCGAATGCTTGTACCTATCCATGCTTGGGCATAAGCCTTACTATGCGCATGAGCTTGGGTCAGCTTTAGCTTGATTTCATCCTATCCCATCAACAACTATTAAAAAGCTTATTAATTTTAAATTAAATTTTGAATTCAAATTATTAAGAAGCTTTATAAAATTTAAATTTATTAGGAAATATTTTGATTTTAAATTCAAAGACCTCTAAGCCCTGAATGAAATGTCGAGTACATTAGATTGGCCTACTTGAACTTGAAACTAATGGTGAAAAAGGAGGTGCGATACACTGCTTGCTTGATGGAAATCATTTATTTGGACCAATAAATCAGTGATTGACACCATTGATTTGGGCTAATAATTCTTTTTTTAGCACATACTCCACCCCACATATAGCCAACTCATGCACTTACACCACAGTGGAATTTCACCATAATAGTTAATCAACCCATGACCTTGTATTGAAACTCTTGTGAGTCTACCACTGAGGCATGAGTAAGGACCCAAAGGGCCAATAATTCAACGGTTGACAATATTGATGTGAGCCTCATGATATCCTTGAATGCTGAATGTGGACCATTGCTTTATTGGAAGATGCTTATGCTTAAGCTATAACTTTTAGACAGATCAAAAGGCATAATTCACCGTGCAAGAAAAGTAAGATGAGATACATGTTCCATTTTTTTAACACATCCAAAGTGAGAGATCTCCATTTAGGAATTCTATTCGGTTTATGAACTCATTACTCAAGTTGTTCTTTTTTGTTCATTGGTATAAATTAAATAATTATACTTATTCTTTGTGATGATAGCTTTTATATCATACTTTAGGTGAAGATAATTTTCAAATCACGAGTTTTGGTCAAATGTGCATTTGATTTTGAGTCACCCATCATTGTGGAAGGCTATTGTACCTAAGGGATGAAAGAGTTGCGACCCAATGTATAAAGGATCAAACCCTTTTTTAAGAGTGAATTTGTTTTTAAGACAACCATTATAATATGCCTCGACTCTTCGTTCTTTATTTTATTTTTAAATATCTTATTTTCATCCTAATTTGTGATTTCCCTAAGCGCTCGCTCTTTCTAAATTCAAATTGATTTAATTTCATCCAAATTTAATCAAAATCAACTCCCTCGCTGATTTTCATCTCCAATTGTGATTTTCCCCTCTCTTTCTAGGATCAAATTGAATTAATTTCACCCAAAAATAGTAATTTTCAAGATAAAATCAACTCCTATTAATACACAGGAAATACATTAAAGTGACCCATTTTCGAATGTTTTTCATATACCTGAAGCTTTTTGAAATCTCAAATAGCGTGTGAATGGCAGCAGGGTTATTGGCTTTTGACTTCGTACAGAGAAAGGTCTTCCTTCTCAAGCATCCATTTGATGGCCACCAATTGAATGGATAGGATCATCCAATTAGTGTAGACTGTGAGGTAAACTCATACTCCAATGGCATCGCACAATAGTAGGGCCCACATGATGTATTCAGAATATCAAACCCATCCATCAGATACATGACCTCACGTTACCCCAACTACTCGAAAGAAAGGCCGGATCCAAAACTGAGGTGGACCACACCACAGGAAGGACGTTGAGAGTGGAATTCCTATAGTCTACTTGAAACGGGCCCACCTTGCAGCATATATGCAATCCAGACCATTCAAATCCTTCATCTAGCTTGGATGAACTGTTAGACTGAAAATCAGACTGGTTTTCAGCTCAGGTAGGCCACAGTGTCAATCAAGGGTGTGTATTCCCTCTCATCTTGTTACTTGCCCTGCGGCCTACCTGAGTGCTGATTTTGGGGGAACGGATTAGGTACTCAGGTGGCTGGTGTTGGGTGCTCTGCCGCCCCATTATGAAGTATGTCTCTTATCCATGCCGTTTATCCAAGTTTACAGATCATTTTAGTGACTTACTCAAAAAACGAGTAGGATATAAATCTCAGGTGGACCACACCACAGGAAAACAATAGTGATTGGATATCCACTATTAAAATCCTCCTAAGGCCCACTGTATTGTTTATTTGAAATCCTACCTGTTCATTAGGTCATACAGACCTAGATGAAGGGAAAAAACAAAGATCAGCTTGATCTAAAACTTTTATGTCCTCCAAAATGTTTTTAATGGTCAACATTCAATCAACACTGTTTCGTGTAATGTGGTCCACTTGAAATTGGGATATATCTCATTTTTTGGCTTATATTACGAAATTATCTAAAAAATAGATAGACAGCATGGATGAAACATATACATCATGGTGGGTCCCACAAAGCACCAACCATCAGCCATTGGCTGATGGATGGGGGAGTAGCCAACCCGTTTCCTGATTTTGGATACCTGCTTCGCACGGACAGGTTAGATGCCCTGCATGCATCCCATAGCCCCACTTTCACGGTAGTACTGGCACCACTGGAGACTGAAATCTTATCCCAAAGAAGCCACTGTGGCAGGGGGCATATGATATCTTGGCCGTTCATCACGTAATTGAAAGGTATGGAGCTAGACAATAGACAATTAAAT
This sequence comes from Magnolia sinica, assembly GCF_029962835.1. Classification (NCBI taxonomy): domain Eukaryota; kingdom Viridiplantae; phylum Streptophyta; class Magnoliopsida; order Magnoliales; family Magnoliaceae; genus Magnolia; species Magnolia sinica. The sequence goes on from NC_080585.1 coordinate 34,252,703, forward strand.
AATTGACTGATAGTCCACGTGCAATGAACTCACGTGGCTCAACAAACGACTACAGCATTGGCACGTGTGAGTGGGATTCCATATCTTTTCTATTAGGCTGCCTTAGCAACGGCCATCCAATGAAACGAAACGGAACTGCATGCGTTGCACTTGCGTATTTATTAGGCTGCCTTAGCAACGGCCATCCAATGAAACGAAACGGAACTGCATGCGTCGCACTTGCGTATTTATGCGAGTAGCTTTTGGACTTACTCATACGTCAGTGACGAACAAGTTTCACCATGAGGTCATGGCTTCCAATACATGGTGTGGGCATGTGATAAAAGGAATAATAGTTAAGAGAGTCTTGGGCTCCAACTTGCATATAACTTCTAAATTGCTAAGTGAATGGGACATCGAAGCCATTCAATAGATTGGCCCCACCATGAGGAACATTTCATGCAAAAAATGAGCTTTTTCCACCGATCAAGTATACTACACTTCTATTTTTCTATTTATCAATGGCTATATATTTTTTTTATATGGTGTGGTTCACTTGATGGTTATATAGGGCTGATTTTTGCAAGAGGTGATCTTCACAGTAGGCAAACGTATTAGGAGGATTTGATTCCACAAGAACTTAACAGGTTGGAATCTATTCATTTGGTGGACTGTAAATGGTGGTCTAACTAGTTGGACTCGTCACCTTCTCATGCGTGTAGAGAGAGATGCTCACAAACGGCTAGCTGCTTGCTTAATTAAATGGCTAATTAATGCTAATAAATGTTATGAAGATAAAAGTTATATCACCGAGGAGAATGAGTTGTCAACTTAGGTGGGTGGACAAACACATAAACATGGATACGTCTACGTCTGTGTGTGAGTCAATTTATTTTTACTACGATAAAGTGTAGACACCTCATCCGGGATAACAACTTGATGAAGTATGAATGATCTTTAAGAACTAAAGTCCACGATAAAATGAAGTTGCAGAAATGAATAACATGGTGCTACAAGAAATTACCTCAGTTATGTTGAATAGTAAAGATTTATTAAAAATTTTCTAGGTCGAAGATGTTAATACAACCTACTACATTATCAATAGAGTTTACTTAAGAGCAACGTTGGATAAAACAACATATGAGTTGTGGCATGGGAAGCCACCAAGTATTAAGTATTTAAGGGTCTTCAGTAGTAAATGTTATATCCTTAGAGACCAGAAAAACGATAAAAGTTTCACCCCAAAAGCGACGATGGGATCTTTCTAGGATATTCCTTAAACAGTCGAACTTCTAGGGTATACAATCTTACGACCCTTGCCATATGAGAATCAGTCAATGTGGTTGTTGATAACCAACCTCATGACAAATCTGGTTTTGAGATAGATGTGTGTCAACCTATTTTTACCACAACATAGTGTAGATATCTCGCCCAGGCTAGCAACTTAATGAAGCATTGATGATCCTTAAGAACTAAACCTAAACCCTAAACCTTACCCAAAACTTCAGCCATTTTCAAGCCGAAGTCAAATCATTGCTGAACCCAAGCCATTATCTAAGCCAAGCCACTACCTATGCCGAGCTCGACCCAAGCCACTACCTAAGTCGAGTCATACCAAGCTATTTCCAAGCCAAAGCATTAAACTCAAGCCTTAAGTCACTCTCTAGGCACGAATGAACCAACTGGCTAAATGTAAGCGGCGGTAATCCAATTACCGCCTCCTCTCGAAATATGTGCCCTGAGGTACAGCTGTTGCTCACCTCAAAAGTTAATTAAGTTAGACCTATTTAACTCTGGAGATTCTACTATTTACCATTTTACCAAGCCCTTTAACCCCTAAGAAAGTGTCATGTGGCATATCGCTTCCTTCCACCAATGTTAGGCTGCCACGTCATTGTTTACCCTTCATAATCCCTAAAAGTATTAAAAAACCATCTCAGTGAGCTAAAAATACCCCCCTCCTCTTTTCGTCTCTACAACCAATAAGAGAAGCAACTCTCATCAGAGAAGGAGGGAGGGAGGGAGAGAGAGAGAGAGAGAGAGAGAGAGAGAGAGAGAGTGTGTGTTTTAGTTCTCAAGATCCCGTCTTTTTTAGCCCCTTCTAGCATCCTTCAACCATTTCTTAGCCTCTCAGTCCTACTTACATCAATCCTTCCAAACCATGGTACACCTAAATCTCTCAACCATTTCAAGTGCAAGTCAAAGATCATGACATGATTACTAGCATTCATACTTCATCAATCACATCATTAATTCCCTTCTCAACTCCTCTGCTTCTATAAGTTACCATTGAACGTATACTCTATGACTTTCCGGAATTCTAGATCCCGTTGCATCATAAACTTATGGTAGCCTAATCATCTTACTTAACATCATAAAATCATTACATTTCTCCTTAAATCTCATTTATAGACTTTCTCTGGATGTATGCTCCGTAGCTTGCCAAAATTCCGAACCTTATCACATTAGAAATCCAAGTCCACCTAGTCTTATTTTAATACTTTACATCCTATTATTTTATCCCTTAAGATCATCTTATCACACGAAATAGAGACTGTATACCAGTATGGGTAAAAATGGTATCTAACACCTTCCATCTCTATAATTGAGGTCCTTACTCGGAATCCTAGGTCGCGGATCAAGAGTCAACTTTAAGCAAAAGAATCTCTGGATTCTCTGGCTTTTATCGATTTTGCAGGTTCTAGCCGACTGTAGAATTTTGAGCTAATTGGCTAATGGCAACTCTAAGTATACAACATCATCAATCCAAATTAGCCCATATACCTTCAAAAACAAATATAAAAAGTGTGGGTGTTGATTTCCAGCATTCATATATGGATGTAGTTTTGATTCACATATGATATTTTATTTATAGGGTTTTGACATATAACATCTTCAATTTTGACCTTTTTTAAAATAATGTTTTCCTTTTTCCATTTTTAGTAATAAAAAAAAATGATATACATGGGCAAAACATGAAGGAACCACATCATAACAATTATAGTTAATTGATGCCAAGGAAAAGTACTATTTTAACTCTAATTTTAGAACACCCTGATCCATAGCTCAAGTGGTAGACTGAGTGAAAGATATCTCATTTCAACACTGAGGTCTTGGTATTGATCCCTAGTGGGGGTGGCTAACAGTGAAGTGTGAACTGATAGTGGGGTGTACTAATAAGCTAACAAAAAATAATAATTTAGGGTTTAGGCTTTTGAGAGGGCATATGATTGGGCTTAGGATTTGGGAGAAGAGAGAGTGGAGGTTAGTCTTAGATTGTGGTTTTGGGATTTGAAAGAGGGATATTATTATCATTTTAAAGAAGAGAGATGTTGCTAACATAATCACAATTAGGTTTCTGTCTAAAGAATTGAATTGTGAGGTGTTTTTGTTTTTTTGTTTTTTTTGTTTTTTTAAATCATATTAGATAACCAAAGTTATTCGGGGATGCAATCGGCTACTGCCCTGTTTTACCAAGAATGGCTCTACCAGGTGAATTTGTACAATTTCAATGGTGTGACCCACCTAATGTTTATGTAGGGCTGATTTTTTAGTCATCCCATCATCACAACAGGACTTGCATATTGCATGAATTGGATGGTACACATGCACACACACAACAAGCATACAGTAGAAGACAATGGACAACCACCCAAAAACATCCAAATTCATGCAACATCCCATGGAATCATTGGATTGACTTGATTTTTGGGGCATTCAAATTTCACGGTAGGATAACCTTGATGGAAAGGTTGGACCTATTGGTACACCCACGTAAGCCCTATGCACAATACTTCGTCAATGAGATTAGTCTACCACAATTAAGTAGAAGATTATGGACTTGTGGAAGTGTACAATAGAAATAAATAAGAATATCAACATCTTAACATCTCTTTTCAAATAATGGACTGATACATAAATAAATAAGAATATCGACATCCTAACATCTCTTTTCAAACAGTGGGCAGATGGGATCAATTAGCAAAATTGAGGATGGAATGCAAAGAAGAAGAAAAAGGGAAAGGTAGGAGTAGCTAGGTTACAATATTGACTGAAACATTGACTGATGTGTTTGGTCTTGATAGGTACATTTTTATCATTATACTTTCTTTTGACCATCCTTTTCATATAAATAAAAGTTTATACCACTTGTTTACCGTTGATGCAGGTTGGGTAATACCTCACCCTTCTCTAGCTAGGAAAGAATAGGGGCTCTAAGGTGCCACGATGATTAGTTTTAACCACACCATCCATGAATTTACGGTACAAGATCCGAGGGTCAAGTGTACTGCACTACAGAAATTAGTGGTGATAATGGCACCCACCATAGAAAGGTTGGACCTATTGGTACACCCACATAAGCCCTGTGCACAATACTTCATCAATGAGATTAGTCTACCACAATTAAGTAGAAGATTACAGACTCGTGGAAGTGTACAATAGAAATAAATAAGAATATCAACATCTTAGCATCTCTTTTCAAATAGTGGACATTTACAGAAATAAATAAGAATATCAACATCTTAACATCTCTTTTCAAATAGTGGGCAGATAAGATCAATTAACAAAATCGAGGATAGAATGGAAAGAAAAAGAAAAAGGAAGAGGCAGGGAGAAGGTAGGATACAACATTGACAGAAATATTGATTGATGTGTTTGGTCTTGATAGGTACATTTTTATCACTGTACTTTCTTTTGACCATCCTTTTTATATAAATAAAAGTTTATACCACTTGTTTACCATTGATGCAGATTGGGTAATACCTCAACCTTCTCTAGCTAGGAATGAATAGGGGGTCTAAGGGGACACAATGATTAATTTTAACCACACCATTCGTGAATTTAGGGTACAAGATCCAAGGGTAAAGTGTACCACACTACAGAAATTAGTAGTGATAATGGCACCCACCATTGAAAACTTCTTGGGCCCTCCATGATGGTTAAGTGCCATCAAAACTGTTTATATGGTCACATACACTTGGATGAAGGGACAACACAAATATATCTTTGGCCCCCAAAAAGTTTTCAGCTATAAGTGTTTAGTCCCCACTGTGTGGTCCACTTGAGACATGAGGCTGCCTCATTTTTGGGCCTCCACCCTAAAATGATACCAAAAAATGGATGGACACTGTGGATAAAACTCATATAATGGTGGCCTGTCAAACCTCTGTGGCCCTACCAAGACATCTTTTATCCACGCCATCCATCCATTTTTCCTAGCTCATTTAGGACAATCCAAAACTCAAGTACTGGACACATTACAGAAAACAATGATGATAATGATGTCCACGGTTGAAACCTTTCTTGGGCGAACGGTGATATTTGTTGACCAACTTGTTCATAAGGTAAAACACATGTGCATGAAAGTAAAATAAAAATATTAACTTGATCCAAAACTTTTACTTAACAGTGATATTTGTTGTCCAACCTGTTCATAAGGTAAAACACATGTGCATCAAAAGAAAATAAAAATATTAGCTTGATCTAAAACTTTTACCGAACGGTGATATTTGTTGTCCAACCTTATGAACGGTGATATTTGTTGTCCAACTTGTTCATAAGGTAAAACACATCATGCATGAAAGGAAAATAAAAATATTAGCTTGATCCAAAACTTTTATTGCCCTCACCTGTAAGCTTTCCATCCTCACTTTTCTCTAAGAGTAGTCTACTTGGGCTTTGGATCTGCTTCAATTTTAGGCTCATGCCCTACAATGAGGTGACAAAATGGATGAGGGTTTCGATAAAGCATATACATCATGTTGGGCCACAAAGGTTCGACATCAGCTAGCTGGATGGTGTTGGGATCACCAGGGGTCACTAGCCAAACCACGTCCTACGTGAGGGACCACCTAATGAATAACGATACCTTGGTTAGTGCATTCAATTTTTACTTATTTTGCTGGTTTTCATTCTACCATCTCCTTTTAAATGTTGTTATGCCTGAATGTCTAACAGGAAAGTGGGGTCTACCATGTGATTGGTCCCTGCACCAATTCAAGCTATTCACGGGTATTTTGCATCGTATAGACCCAATGTACTACTCACTTTTTTCATTCAACTTGAAAAAAAATCTTAAATCACCGAAGTAGACCTCTATTTATACGGACGAACTTAAAAAAATAAAAGTATTTCTATTTTTTCTAGCTGCTTTATCCTAACAAACATAATGTTTTTGTAAAAAATATTACCACAATACTCGAGCAATTCACTTCGGTGAGAAAAATTGTCGGACAGTGAGGAAAAAAAAAAAGGTGAGAAAAATTGTCGGACTGTGAGGAAAAAAAAAAGGCAGAGTAGGGACACATCTACATTGGCAATTTTTTCTTATTCACACTCAGTAATACGGTGCTCCTAGTTTCATCGACACACTTCGACAGTCCAACCGATGGATCCAGACCATGCATTTGGTGCACCAATCGTTTCATGAGATACAAGGAAGAAATCACACCAGTCCGATTATCCAATCCATCTGTAAGTTGGACTTTATTTTCTATAGCCATTCATTTTCCAAACCATATAAAGGATGTCTGGAATGGTGTCGTAGAGATAATTCTTTGGATACGCAAGCCATCTATATATAAGCCTTAACAGTGGTTCGGATTATTGACGGGGCTTAATGCTCTGTAAGTAATTCTGACCGTACATTTTATAGTTGACTGATCTAATGCTTGGAATGGTCGGATTGGTGTGGTTTTTACAGGATAGCTCATGAAATGCATCCGGCACATAGTGGACAGTTCCAGTGCGTAGATCAGATTGCCCAGATGTCCAATTTCAATTGGAAGCGTCCTAATTTCTTGTAACGGAACATGTACTAACACTCTGAGACGTGGAATCCTGTGAAAGGCTTTAGCAGTAGCTTGCTGCACAAGGAAACAACGTGGGAGGAGCGGACGCTGATTAGATACTGACAATGTCAATACTCAAACTATTGTACCGTTGAAACATTTAGAGTGTACCCCACCATAGAAAACAATGCGGCAGTGACACTTACCGTTGAAACATTTTGAGGGCCCAAGATCTAAGCTATTCATAAGTTAACATAGAGGTAGATGAAGTGAAAAAACAAATATCAGCTTGATCGTAAACTTCTGTGGCCCCTAAGAAGTTTTGAACCGTGGATGTCACTGTCCCCACTATTTTCTACAGTAGGATCTACTTTAGCTTTGGATCTGCCGCATTCTTTGGCTAGTATCTTAAAATAACCTCTTCAAATAGATGTACGGTATATATATTAAACTACATCATGGTACGGCGCATTGGTAACGTCACTTCAGTAGCAATTTGGGTAAGTATCTAATCCGCGTCCGTAGCAGGTGAGATGTTTGTGGCTTCTGCACGAAGTTTCTGCGCTGGAACCTACGCGGGGTCTATTGTGATGTTTGTGATAAATCTAGTCTATTCATCTGTTTTTACAGCTCATTTTAGGATACGAAAAGAATCAAGCGGGCCGTAAGATAGGAAACAGCATAGAATGAGCAACCACCGTTGAAACATTCTTACAGACTCAAAAGTTTTGTATCAAACTAATTTTATTGTGTTTTTAGTTCAACCCAATGATAATGACTTTATAAACGGTTTGTATGTCATATGAACATACAGGTGGAGACCAGAAATGTTTCAATGGCAAGAATTTCTTCCTCCAGTTTTTCCTATCTTGTTGTCCAATTGACTATTGGATCAGGTTCGGTTATGGTGGCAAGCCGTAGAATAATCTCTCCAAATGGATGGACGGGATGGATTACAAACATGACTGTGAGCCCCACCTAATCCCCCTTCAGTAGCGACCTTACTGACAGTGGTAGACTCTCTGGAGTTTCAACACCTGGTTGAGGGTTCGAGTGGGTGGTGACATCCCACAGGGCGTGAGTGTGCGATGGTGTGTGTGCGTGTGTAGAAAAAAAAGAGTCCGCGTGCGGAAAAACAGGGCGTGTATTAGGTAAGACCTTTGGGATGCGGAAATTTAGGTGGGTCTACGATGATGTTTGTCAGAAGTCTATCTTGTTCGTCCATTCTGTGGGCTCATTTTAGAATACCGGAATAAAATTTAGCAAATGAAAGACTCAAGTCCGCCGTGAAACTTCCCTCGGTAGACAGTGATGTTTACATGTGATCCCTACCCTTAATAAGGCCATTCCTATGGGATAACTAAAACACAAATATTAGCATAATTCAAAACTTCTGTGGCCCGGTGAATATTTCAAGACATATCATTCTCATGTTTTCAGCTCATTTGAGTATTGAATGTAGTTCATTTTTTGTCTCATGTTATAAAATGAACTTATAAAATGGATGGATGGGATAGATTTCTTACAAACATCACAATGGGCCCACGAAGGCTCCCAGATATTCACGTCTAGACCTTGGTCCACCCAAGACAGTAGGGCGCTACCGTGGGGCTCACCTTTGATGTATTAATTCTGTATCCATGTTGTCCATCCGTTTTTTCACATCCTTTTAGGATATTATCCTGAAAATGAAGTAGATACAATTATCAGGCGGACCATACCATACGAAACAGTTGAGATTGAACTCCTTATCATTACAAACTTCTTAGTTCACATCTTAATTTCTCTGCCTTGCTTTTTTGCACTACAATATGTTGATAAGGTCACACAAGCCTGGATGAAGGGAAAAATCAAATATCAACTTTTTCGGTCACTTTTGTGAGCCATTAATCATCAATCACCAATATTTCTTTAGATATGGTCTACATGATAATTGGATCAACTTCTTTTATTTTATAATTCACTAAAATAATCTGAAAAAGCGGATGGATGGGTGGATATTAAAGACGGTGCGGTGCTCATTGTCAGTGCTGCACCATCTTTAGAAAGTGCTGCATGATGGGGAACAGTGAGTGTGAAAATCGTGCTCGTGAAACTTCCCTGAGTCCACCGTGATGTTTATATGCAATGTATACTGCTCTTGCCGGGTTGAACTGAAAACACAAATATTTGGTGGATCTAAAACTTCTGCCCCCTAAACATTCAATCCTCACTATTTCTGCAGTAAGGCCCACCTGAATTATGGTCCCATGTCTTAAAATGATATGAAAAAAAAAAAAAAAAAAAAAACCGGATGGATAAGTGGATTTCTCACAAGCATTGGATTCATGTGACCCGGAAGTTAGGTAGGCCCACTGGTGATTTATGTATTTTATCCATCTGTTCATCCATTTTAATAGATAATTTTAGGGATTTAGTAAAAAAAATAAGCATATTCAAAGTTTTAGTGGACTACACCGAGGGAAACAATATGAATTGAGCTTCTACAGTTGAAAAATTCTTGGGGGCTACTAAAGTTTCAAAACAATCTAATGTCACATATATGTTAAGGTTGCATGACATATAAACATCAATGTAGCCCTAAAAAGGTTTCAATGATGGAAATCATTATTCCTGCTGTTTCATGTGGTGTGGTCAACTTCAGCTTTGGATATGCTTTACTTTTGCCAACAGCCACTAAAATGAAGTGGAAAAACGGATGGACACTATGGATAAATAACATACTTACAAGGTGGGCCCAACAGAGTTTACGCAGTAGGACACAATGTATGCAATCCGCTTCCCGATAGGCCATGAGCTCATTGCATGCAATCTGCTTTCTTCGTGAGGGAGGCGGATTGGTGGGTGTACCCCACACCATCCATCTGGCTGGTGTGAGCTTCAAGTTATATGAACTGTTTAAAGAAGATCAAAGTTTCATGGCCCCAACATGATATATTTATTATATCCACATCGTTCATCCATTATGCGAGATCATTTTAGAGCATGACCTCAAAAAGTATTTATATCCATAGCTTAAGTGGACTACACCACAAATAACAATGAGGACAATGATTTTCACCATTAAAACATTCATATAGCCCAACATAACAGTTTGTTTTCCATCCAATTTATATTTTTCATCCAATTTATTCATAAGGTCACACAATCCTGGACAAAGAGTGAAAACAAATATTATGTTGATCCAAAACTTTTGTGACCTCCAAAAGGGTTTCAATGGTATGCGTTCAATCCTTCATTGCTTTTTGGGTCTACATGATATTTGAATATGTGTTATCTTTAGGCTTGAGCCTTATGACTAAATAAGTGAACATACCGTTTGGATACAATGCATACCTTATGATGAGACCCATAAAACTTGGTGATGTCAACACACCAGCTCACTCAGTGGTGTGTGGTACACCACCCAATTCGCTTCCTCTATGAGCTCCAGAGGTCACAGAGGAAGCGGATTGGCTAGTGTACAACATATCATCGATTTGGATGGTGTGTTGATGTCACCTAATTTTGTGAGTACTATCATGAGGTATATGTTATGTTCCAACTGTTGCCCCTCCTTTTGATAAGCTTGTCTTAAGGATTGAGCCAAAAAATAAGATTGATCCAAATATCAAGTGGACCACACTGCAAAATGATCGTGATTGTCCATTTCCTCAAGGAAAAAGAAGAAGAAGAAGAAGAAGAAGAAGAGATAATAAGAGAAATGCAACTTGAACAGAGCTATGGACGAAGTATCTCTTATCAGGCAGGACACCTTAATGGGAGACAAAAGGTCCAATCAATCAAGGAAGACATTGGTAGGGTATGTTGGATTAAGCCTCCAATCCGATGGTTGTATTGTCTCTGACAGTTGGTTCGGCAAAAGCAATTAGGGATTGAACGCCTATTATTGAAATCTTTTTTAGGGGGTGGTTGGCGCATGGCCTTAGGAAGGATTGATGGGATGAGAGTAAAAAAAAACATAATTATTACGTATGAAAGGGTCCCATGCTACCATGGGATAAGCTTAATTCCATGATATGTTTGTAATACGGTGGTACATTGAATGAATATACCCACCATCATTTAAAACTATTGAGAATAGCACGTGTTATATTCAAACCGTTCTATCTATTTTGTAACCTCATTTTATGGTATGAGCCTAAAAATGAGATAGATCCAAAACTAATGTAGCCCCAAAGAAACTTTCAACAGTAGGTATTCAATCCCCGCTGCTTTCTATGGTGGGGTTCACTTGAGCTTTAGATCTACCTGATTTTGTGGCCCATGCTCTAAAATGGTCTCGAAAAATGAGTGGATGGTGTGGATATAGCCCACACATCTTGGTGGGACCTACACAACTTGTTAACATAGAGTGAAATTGGCACGAGATACAATGCAATTCCATCTAATCTAATTCCAAGCTTTTTCAGTTTTCCCAGACATTGAGTGGAATAGTCACGGACTAAATGCAATTCCATCCCACCTAAATCCATGTAGTACCTTGGGCCAAACGCCATCCATATGGTATTTGTTTTTACTCTTCATGTAACCCTATGAAATGATTGTTCAGAAAACAAACTTTATGGTGAGAATAATAGCCCTCACTGTCATCTTAGGTGTGGTTCACTTGAGATTTGGATATTACTCATTTTTAGTGATATCGACGAATGGATGAACGGTGTGGATATATTAAATAGATCATTGTGGGGCACGTAACTTCGATATCTGCACCATTTGTCAACTGGGAGCTCGAGGAGCGTCAGCTCTGGTCTTCCCACGACAGGTACCCACACGAGCCAGGTTGGTGGGCTTGTACACCAGCCAATCTGCCTCCAGAAAAACGAGTACACGTGAAGGGTCGACGGCGAATGCATTAAAAATTCACATCCATCACATCAAATGGCATGCGAAGTCTCTGTACAGCACCTGTTACAGGGAGCCGGTGCAACAAGAACACGTCGGTTCCAGAGATATCCGTGCGACATCCTCACCATCCATCCGTATCGCTGGCTCAAGTTAGGCGAGACCGAAAAGAATAAGGTAGATGCAAAACTCAAGTGAGCCATATCACAGGAAAAGGTGGGGATGGAAACGTCCACCATTGAAACCTTCCTAATCCACACAGCCAAATTTATATGTCATCCAATCCGTTAACAAAGTGTTTTCCATTTGTATGAAGGAAAAATAAATAAATGAAAAATCTAAGGGTGGTTTGACACCGTAGATTTGGAGGGATTTGAGGGAATTTCAAATTCTCATATTCCAGAAGATTTGGAGGGAATTTCAGATCCCCTGGATTGTTTTGCACCCTAAGGGCCTGTTTGGCCTGGCGGATTGGAAGGGATTGGATGGTATTGGAAGGGATTGGAAGTTAAATCCTGGATTGGCCAGGCGTGCCAAACAGGCTGGGTGATCTGATCCTGGGATATAACAATCCGATGGATCTTGAGACAATCCACTGACAACACCATCATTACCTTTAAATCTCATCCAATCCACCCTAATCCGTTCAAATTTGCCTGGGATGTGTTTGGTTCAAGGGATTAGAAGGGATGGGAAGGTTTAATCCCGGGATTGGCTAGGCGTGCCAAACAGACTCGATATAGCAATCCCTTGGATCTTACACCAATCCACTGACGCAGACTTCATTACCTTGAAATCCATGTTATCCACCCTAATACCATTCAATCCCTTCCAATCCACCCGGCCAAACACGCCCTAAGGACCCGTGTGGCCGGGGGGATTGGAAGGGATTGGATGGTATTGGAAGGGATTGGAAGTTAAATCCGAGGATTGGCCGGGCGTGCTAAATAAACTGGGTGATCTGATCTTAGGATAAAGCAATCCCATGGATCTTAAGACAATCCACCGACAACACCATCATTACCTTTAAATCCCATCCAATCCACCCTAATCCGTTCAAATTTGCCTGGTACATGTTTGGTTCTAGGGATTGGAAGGGATGAGAAGATTTAATCTTGGGATTGGCTGGGCGTGCCAAACAGACTCGATATAGAAGTCCCATGGATCTTACACCAATCCACTGACGCAGCCATCATTACCTTGAAATCCATGCTATCCACCCTAATACCATTCAATCCCTTCCAATCCACCCGGCCAAACACGCCCTAAGGGCCCGTGTGGGATGGCGGTTTGGAAGGGATTGGAAGTTAAATCCCGAGATTGGTCGGGCGTGCCAAACAAACTGGGTGATCTGATCCCAGGATATAGCAATCCCATGGATCTTAGGGCCTGTTTGGCCAGACCGATCCCACGGTATTAGGAGGGGTGGGATTGGTGATATCCCGGGATATGCATGACAAGCTAAACAGACCCGGTGAACTTGTCCCGGGATATAAGCAATCCAATGGATCTTAAAACAATCCACTGACATCACCATCATTACCTTAAAATTGATCCCATCCCTTAGTTGGATGGATTGGAAGGTAAAATCCCAGGATATGCTGGGCGTGCCAAACAGACCCAGTGAACTTGTCCCGGGATATAGCACTCTCGTGGATCTTAAACCAATCCACTGACACCACCATCATTACCTTAAAATTCATCCCATCCCTCCTAATCCAAAGGGATTCGCCCAGCCCAAAAAGCCCTTAAGACAATCCATTGACAACACCATCATTACCTTTAAATCCCGTCCAATCCACCCCAATCCGTTCAAATTTGCCTGGTACGTGTTTGGTTCGAGGGATTGGAAGGGATGGGAAGGTTTAATCCCAGGATTGGCTAGGCGTGCCAAACAGACTCGATATAGCAATCTCGGGATATAGCAATCCCATGGATCCTACACCAATCCATTGACACAGCCATCATTACCTTGAAATCCTTGCTATCCACCCTAATACCATTCAATCCCTTCCAATCCACCCTACCAAACACACCCTAAGGGCCCGTGTGGCCGGGCGGATTGGATGGTATTGGAAGGGATTGGAAGTTAAATCCTGGGATTGGCCGGGCGTGCCAAACAAACTGGGTGATCTGATCCCGGGATATAGCAATCCCATGGATCTTAAGACAATCCACGGACAACACCATCATTACCATTAAATCCCATCCAATCCACCCTAATCCGTACAAATTTGCCTAGTACATGTTTGGTTTGAGGGATTGGAAGGGATGGGAAGGTTTAATCCCGGGATTGGCTGGGCATGCCAAACAGACTCGATATAGCAATCCCGGGATATAGCAATCCCCTGGATCTTACACCAATCCACTGACGCAGCCATCATTACCTTGAAATCCATGTTATCCACCCTAATACCATTCAATCCCTTCCAATCCACCCGGCCAAACACACCGTAAGGGCCCATGTGGCTGGGCGGATTGGAAGGGATTGGAAGTTAAATCTCGAGATTGGCCGGGCGTGCCAAACAAACTGGGTGATCTGATCCCGGGATATAGCAATCCCATGGATCTTAAGACAATCCACTGACAACACCATCATTACCTTTAAATCCCATCCAATCCACCCTAATTCGTTCAAATTTGCCTGGTACGTGTTTGGTTCGAGGGATTGGAAGGGATGGGAAGGTTTAATCTCGGGATTGGCTAGGCGTGCCAAACAGACTCGATATAGTAATCCCATGGATCTTACACCAATCCACTGACGTAGCAATCATTACCTTGAAATCCATGCTATCCACCCTAATACCATTCAATCCCTTCCAATCCACCCGGCCAAACACGCCCTAAGGGCCCGTGTGGCCGGGCGGATTGGATGGTATTGGAAGGGATTGGAAGTTAAATCCCGGGATTGGCCGGGCGTGCCAAACAAATTGGGTGATCTGATCCCAGGATATAACAATCCCATGGATCTTAAGACAATCCACCGACAACACCATCATTACCTTTAAATCCCATCCAATCCACCCTAATCCGTTCAAATTTGCCCGGTACGTATTTGGTTCGAGGGATTGGAAGGGATGAGAAGGTTTAATCTCGAAATTGGCTGGGCATGCCAAACAGACTCGATATAGCAATCCCATGGATCTTAAGACAATCCACTGACAACACCATCATTACCTTGAAATCTATGCCATCCACCCTAATACCATTCAATCCCTTCCAATCCACCCAGCCAAAGGGGCCCTAGATTAACTGAGGTTTTAAATTTATGGGGTTTCAAATCCCCTCAATGTGTGGGAGTTTGAAATCCAAGGTGAGACCTTTGATTACATCTAAAATCATTTCATAACACATGTATCATTAGACTATTATGCCCATTAATGATATCAAAAAATAATTAGATTATCAATTGCATCACTAAAATTAGTTTAATACATTGACCAACATCGTCCAAACATTGTCAATGTAAATCAACGGTTAAAAATCATTGGTTAGTCACTTAGACATGATTTTGTGTTTGTGGCCCATCTGATAGTTGGAATTTTATCATTTTTTGGCAACATATATATTTCAATCGGCTTATTACAATCATTGTGTCAACAATTAAATAAGTTGACTAATTAAAAATATTAAAGTTGATTTAGTAATTAAATTCAAACCCCAGCAAATATACCATGAATAGCTACTTATGGATTAAAGTTGATTCTCAATTAGGGTGCCAAACACAGCAAGAGGATTTCAAACCCAGGGGGTTTCAAATCCACGGCATTCCGAATCCAGTGGTTTCAAATCCACGCTCAGGGCCTAAATGTCAGCCTGATCTAAAACTTATGTGGACCTTAAGAAGATATTAATGGTAGAAATTCCAACCCATACTGTTTCTTGTGATGTGGCCCACTTGAGTTTTGAATCTGGATCATTTTTGGGCTCAAGTCCTAACATGAACTGGGGCAACGGATGAGGGGAGTGGATCTGACACAGATGTTACAGGGGGGCCACGGAGCTTTTTGTTGCACGGACACCGTAGGATCAGAGCAACTATGGTCAACAAAGTAGGAAATGTTGGTCAACCCAGGGAAAAGGAAGATAAATGATGTATACGGTCACATAACATACGTGAGATTGGATCATATGGCGCACGTGTTGGGCATCGCTAGGTGGGCAGCTGGTGGATGGAATATGTGATGATGAGATCGGGTTTTGCCTATGGGAAATTTCATGTGGGCCCACCTGGCATTGCAGATTGAGACTGAGAGACATGGCTCGGATGGCTTTAATCTTATTGCATGTATATATTGCAACATGCCGGATGGCTAAGATCATCTTAGTATAGTAATTCTTAACATGTATGATCCATCCACCGTAGAGGGCCACGATTTGGACGGGATACTCGGGCAGAGTGTGATGGATGGTATGCAGGCACTTAGAAATTACACATAACTTGCACATTTGTAATACAGATAGTCGAATTAAACCGTCCATGTCATGGTACCCGATGTAGATGTATTTGAAAGAAAATCTAAGATTATTTTATTATCTAGCTATCGGATTAGCAGACGTTTATTGGAGAGTTAAAATGAAAAATAGATCCAACGGTCATACAAGCATCCACAAATCATCATAGGTTAGGATTGTTCAACCAATATGATCTTCGGCTTGTTACTTGGGGACAGTGGGATGCATCTATTCAGTTTATTTGAGTTGATATGTGCCACGTATACAATTTGTAAGCGCCTGTGTATCAAGCGTCATGCGAAGCATGAGCATCATACCCGAAAAAACGTGGAATTAGAAGCGAGGAGAAAATGACCACTGTAGACAAAACCTTTTACCCAGCGGTTTTTATGAAGGAATACAAACTTAAGTTACCAACTTAGACTAGCACGTGCGGACAGCGACTTTGAGGACGAAACTACCCCTCCTTTTCCTTGCGAAGACGAGCGCTGACGCTCCTCCAACTGAGAGTTGTACGAACGGCTTAAAAGAGATCAAAGTTAAATGGCCCCACAGCTATCTATTTATTATATCCACAACGTTCATCCATATTTCGAGATCATTTGGAAACATTATAAAAAAAAATCATATCCAAAGATCAACTGGGCCACACCACAGAGCAGCGGAAAATTGATTTTCATCGTTGAAACTTTTGTAGGGCCCACCATAACATTTATTTTCCATCCAATCTATTCATAAGGTCACAAAGACCTGGATGAAGAGGAAAAACAAATTCATAATGATCCAAAACTTGTGTGGCCCCTAAAAGGGTTTCAACGGTAGACGTTCAAGCAGAATGGTAATGATGCATGCAGGGGGATACGGATATAGCTACGGTTATAATCCGTAGCCATAACTATAGCTCGGCAATCAATCGTGGATCCCACGATTCCACCGCAAGTCGCTGTCCCTATTGGCGATTAATCGTGGATATCGCGATTCCACCCCCCAATCTATGGCTACAGATTATAACCCTAGCTATAACCGTATCCCTATGCACTTTCTTTTTTCTTTTTTATTTTTTTATTTTTATTTTATTTTTTACATGGAGAATTTTATTCTACCTACATTTTTTTCTAACACATATTTATATAAATATGTAAATATAAGCATATAAAATTTTTTTTTCTCTTTTTTCCATTTCTTTCTTTATTCATATAACAAAAATATTTTCTAAACCAAAATTAGTTACTTGACGTACTATATATAATTTTAGGGTTGAAAGTTGGGCAGGCTCAACCCGACCAACCTGTGACCAACCCGACATTGGGTTGGGCTTGGTCAGGATGTATCGAGTTTGGTCTTGGAGTTGGGCCATACAAACAGCAACTTGATAAAACTTGGGTTGGGCTTGGGTTGAGGTCTCGGGAATTGCCTGGAAATGCATAAAAATGACCATGAAATGAAGGGAAATGACCGTGAAATGATGGGAAATGACCGTAAAATGCATGGAAATGACCATGAAATGTATGAAAATGACCGTGAAATGAAGGGAACTGACCGTGAAATGAAATGGAATCGTTAGGATTGATCATGAAATGCATGGAAATGATCGTGAAGTGAAGGGAAATGACCATGAAACGCATGGAAATGACCGTGAAATGAAACGAAATCGTCGAGATTGACCATGAAATGCATGGAAATGATCGTGAAATGAAACGGAATCGCCGGGATTGGCCGTGAAATGAAATGGAATCACCGGGATTGACCATGAAATGCATGGAAATGACCGTGAAATGAAACGGCATTGCCGGAATTGCCCGTGAAATGCATGGAAATGACCATGAAGTGACAAACTGAAAATTGAGCGGGACAAACTAGAAATTGAGCGGGCCAAACTGAAAATTGAGCGGGCCAAACTGGAAATTGAGTGGGCTAAATTGGAAATTGAGCGGGCAAACATGAAAATGAGCTGGACAAACTAGAATTTCAGCGAGCTAAACTGGAAATTGAGAGGGCAAACATGGAAATGAGCGAGACAAACTAGAATTTCAACGAGCCAAACTAGAAATTGAGTGGGCAAACATGGAAATGAGCGGGACAAACTGAAAATTGAGCGGGACAAACTAGAGATTGAGCGGGACAAACTGGAAATTAAGTGGGACATATTGGAAATTGAGCGGGCCAAACTGAAAAATGAGCAGGACAAACTGGAAAAATGAGCAGGCCAAACTGGAAAATGAGCGAGATAGACTGGAAATTGAGCGGGACAAACTGAAAATTGAGAGGGTAAAAATGGAAATGAGCGGGACAAACTGAAATTTGAGCGGGACAAACTAGAAATTGAGCGGGACAAATTGGAAATTGAGTGGGCAAACATGGAAATGAGCGGGACAAACTAGAATTTCAGCGGGCCAACTGAAAATTTTCTGCCACTGGCATGGTAACGTGTAATCTATCCAATGCATGAATCTGATTTTGAGTTGGATGGTCCAAATATATAATAGCATACAGCCCATCCTACATTCTCTTTACAAGAAATTTAGGACTGTGGACCCCACCTTTTATCAAGCTGTTTTAATGAAACAATACAAACTTTCTTTTGGAACTTAGACCTGCACGTGCAGAGATTGAATTTCAGGATGAAAATACCCCTCCTGTTTCCATACTCTTTTCACTGCACTGCTTTTAGCGTTTGCTGACACTCCCCTTAACGAAAAAACAGGTGCTTCCAGCCCTACACTCTCTTGGAACGAAGAACTAAAGTACGAAGGGTTTTCTTCTCATTTTCCTGACTAAAATCTCTGTGAAGCATCTAGATATTCATCTAGATATCATTAATCTACATTTGCCATTTTTCATCTTGGCTACGGTTACGTGAAATCCCACGAACTGGTATGTTAAGAAATGGTATGTTGTACAAGCTTTAAAACCTGAATGGTATTCTGTACAAATATTAAGGAATGGTATGTTGTATAAACCTGAATGGTATGTTGTACAAGCTTTAAGTTCCAAACATTTCTGTGGGTGGTCAACAAATAGAAGGGCCACAATTAAGGAATCTTAAGCTCTTTCGTGGGTCCTAAAGGCAACCATCAGCAGTTTGGATAACTGAACAATGGCCCCCACATGTAGAACTCCTTAAATCCTAAATGGTCTATTGTATAAGCTTTAACAAACACTTCAAAAACTAGAACATGACATACTAGATTAGCTCAACCAATAGCTATTGAAAACACAATTGAATCTCTAAAAATATAAAAAAAAAAAGAAAAAAAAGAAGAAAAGACCCAAAAAGGGCCACAATTAACTGAAAAACTTTTGTAGAAAACATAATCTTAGAAAAATCATAGACAACAAAGAAGAAGATTGATTGGATAACAAAGATTGATCAATCAATATGATTATATATTTATGCTCCATCGACAATAGGGCCCACAATAAATCAGCATTTCTGTATGATATAATCAACTGCATTTATCCAAAAGTACCAGCTATCAGGGAATTTTGAAAGGTGAAATCCTTCCAACTATCAATAGTCTCATGTAGATTGATATCTCAAAATTTTCTATGATGAATTGGCTGATGCATAATGCAAAACTGAAAGCGTCATCTCATGAGAGCATAGGCCAAGGATTTTTCGGATGGATTAGAGAGACTAAGTTTGGGGAGAGACGCAAGATAACCTGTCAATGGAGATCATAGTTGAACAGAAAAGGGTAATTAGAGGTGCTTAGAAAAGAAAATTAACATCCTTAAATGATATTCTTGTTATTCTACTAATGCTACTCTAGTTGTCCTTACCATTCAAACATAGCACAAGAGAATTTCATCTTTTTTCGGCAATGATTGCAAAGAAATCACAATATCCATAACATACAAAGAAAACATGGAAATCTTATTTTCGACTAGTGCATGTGAAAAGTTCTAAACGGTGGGGACTGCATGCCTGGAAATAAGGGGGAAGAACCAAATGGGCTTGAATTTTAGCCTCTTGTACATGCAGAAGAGGGAGCCAAGAACTCATTGTCATGGATTGATTAATGGGGTATCAGCAGCATGGCCTTCTATGATAGAGTTGAGTTGAGTTGCATGTAATAATGGTGTGGGGCTGATTATGTTTGCATGTGAGTTGAGTTGGTAATCAAATGTGAGCTTGATCATGTTTGCATGTGAGTTGGCAATAATGTATCGGTGGGTTCTGTGCTATTTTGTGCTACCAACTACTAAGCATGGCATATCTTGTGTGTGGGTGTTTTGTGGTTGGCCGTTTGTTTGGCAACTGCTGTTCCATGATCCTACTTTGCTTGCTTGCCCTCACCCTTTCGACAATCTGCCATTTAAAGGCCAATCCCAAATCACTATGAGAAGGAATAAGATAATGATGATGCCGATGGCAGCGGCAACGATCAAGAATAGCAAAGCACGGATAAAGACTGGGTTAGAAAGTCCCAATGAACCAAAACTAGGAGATTTTCCATCCAACCTGCCTTTTATTTTATTTTATTTTATCTATGCATACACTTGTGCCACTATATTCATGAAAGTCTGGGAAAACCTTAGAAGAGTCTAAAATCATGTTTTAATTCCCCATGTTTTTCACTCCCCACCTAGAAGTTGGGACAAGATTTATGACCAAAAGGA
Organism: Magnolia sinica; assembly: GCF_029962835.1. Taxonomy (NCBI): domain Eukaryota; kingdom Viridiplantae; phylum Streptophyta; class Magnoliopsida; order Magnoliales; family Magnoliaceae; genus Magnolia; species Magnolia sinica. Next base: position 34,273,396 of record NC_080585.1, read on the forward strand.
ATTCATGGGAAATGTAAAAACTAACCAAGAACTGATTTATTTTTTATTTTGCCCAGAAACTAAGGAATTACTAAGCTAAGAAATGTAAAACTCAGCAACCAAAAATTGTCTACACATAATGAATGTATTTTATTCAAGCCCACCATTCATCTTTTCAACTCATTTTCAAGCTTGAATCCGAAAATGAGGCAGATCCAAATCTAAGGTGGGCCACACCATAGTAAATTACATAATCTAAGGTGGACCCCTGACTCTCCTCTTTTATGTAGTAATACTTGGTGGCCTTATCCTGTCTCGATTTTCTTTTAGACTGTTGGAAGCTGGCATTCTGAATCAGGTCAAGATGATCTCTTAGTTTTTTCATATACCTTCTAATATTTGGTCATCTGTGACATTGATGCAACAACTCATTGGAAGGTTGATAATCATCTACAAGAAATTAAGGATAGCATTCGTTCCTTGTAAGTACTGAAAGTATTGAACGATGACAGACTATAGTAAGTTTTCGTAAATGCAACATGCTAGTGTCTTTATGTGTGCACATGCATGTATAAGTGCTTTTGTGGCGTGCATATGTAGCACTTATACGAAATTCATGTTTATCTTAGGGCCGTTTGGTTAGCCTTAAAGTTGTATTCAGATAGAACTTTTTGAATGCATTTGTCTAGCTACACTTGTTCGAAGTTTCTTGTTTGGATAAGCAAATCTTCAGTTTTTAAAGATGCTAGAGAACGAGATGGAGGAGAGCAGGAGTGGCACCATTAAGACAAGTGATGTATACTATGACGTTCTTCCCTCCTTTGTACACTACTTGTACACTAACACCATTTTGTTGTTAGTGAGTCCATACATATTTATGTTGAAAGCACTAAAAAATGAGAGTACCAAGCTTCTTTAAGCTACCTCAATAGTATGTAGAAAACGGGGACATAAAACATGCATATGAAAAAGATTTTGGTCAGTTGGGGTTCTCCCCAAGTTGATGAAAGAAAGAAAATTGATGGATTCTTGCTTCTTCCAAGCTGCATTTGCAGTTCTACAGACAGTTCTTGGCCTTAGCACCATGATCTGATGAACATTTGCATTGCATGGAGTCTGCAATACTTATCCATTTATGTCGTCAAAGCTGTACTTTTTTCTTTTAAGTTGTTTCTTTATTTCTTAGCATATACTTTGAAGGACAAAAATCCTTCACATCAGTGACCTTACTTTGATTTTGTATTATGATTCAATAACAGTCACTTGAATGGGTTGCTTTCGAGTTTCAACACTTGATGTAAAAGTGCATTTGGATTTCATAGTTCCCATGGTTGTCATAATTCATTGCAGAACATACTGACATAGGATGGTCTTGGTGGTGTGGGCTATTTTTCGCCTATTTTGCATCTTCTATTTCTCTTGATTTGGTTACGTTAGGTCACTCTTTTATAATCTTGCTGGCTAGAAGATTGTCTTTTCTTTGTTTGGTTGAGCTATTAGTGCTAGCAACAAAGAGGTTCATTTTTTTTTTACTAGATTTCATGATTTTGTTCATCATCCACATGATTTAGTGATTATGTTGTTGTGGTACGATGCAGTTAATAGAGAAGGTGAAACTCTCATGGCATAAAGCATCAAAAAGTCTATTTTTACGCAAACAAGCATATGGTTTTAGTGGAGGTTAAACACATTGAACCTGATTTCCTAAACTTAAACCTTAACGTATTCTTAATTCCCTAAACCTATAACCTAAACATATAACTTAAAACCTAAACCTAAATCTAAAACCTAAATGTATTCTTAAATCCCTAAACGTAAACCTACACCTAATCCTAATCTCAACTCCCTAACCTAAACCTAAACCTAAACTTGAAAAGCCAAACCTAAACCCAATCCCAAACCCGAACTTGATTGATGTAATAATGTAGTCCAATCACATGGCAACAAACAAGAAAATCTTTCCTTGTTGGCAAGCATACTCGAACTTAATCATCACAATGCATCAATTTCCATCTCCACTATCTCTTATAGCATAGATTATTTGAGATTTTGGATTTATCTCATTTTTAAAGTCATGTCCTAAAACAATATGATAATATTAATAGACAAGGTGGATTTGTCACAAACATTATTCCAAGACCTATATAACTTCTCCTTCTAAGGAGTTAGGTAGGGCACATGCAGCTTGAACCATCAAAGGAAATAAGGATCACCTCTCATATGTTCTCTCTCTTTTCATTTGTTTTTTCCATAGGATTGTGTGTATATATATATATATATATATATATATATATTAAAACTAGATTAGGCTCAACCTACACTCAACTTAATTGAACCCAACCAATTTTAACTAGATCTAAGGTGATGAACTCGTCTAGCCTCAATTTCGAGTTTGGCCCGCTCAATTTCCAGTTTGGCCTGCTCAATTTCGAGTTTCGGGTCAAATTGGAAATTGAGCGGGACAAACTGAAAATTGAGCAGGTCAAATTGAAAATTGAGCGGGATAAACTGGAAATTGAGCAGGCATTGCTCAATTCTTCGGTTCCATCGCTGAATTTAAGTTCACTCGCTAAATTCCTAGGTTCCCTCACCAAGCACACTGGAAGGATTGCAAATCCAGGGGGTTTCTAATCTTGGGGGTTCCAAATTCAGAGGTTTACAAATCCACGCTCCCAAATAGGCTCAAGGATTGTTAAGTAGCTGTAATTTTTGAGGCGTAAACGATCCATGCTGATTAGTAAATATGGACGGACAGATTTGCACCTTACACTGCCAAGTGTACTGGGTATAGATGGCTTTACCATACGCCATTTTTTCCTCTCCTCTATGTCATCGCCCTTTGGATATGCCCACTACAAGTTCAACCGGAATACGTAGATCCGCCGAACGCGCTGAAGCAAGCCCACCCATCAGCCAACCGACACACTCATGTTGAATGTATACCGTCGGTTATCATTGTTTCAACTGTCCGTTTCTTTATACATGCCTGACCCACCCAACCAACGGAATTTTTAAGAAACAGAAAATTCACCATTAGAACCACCTTTATGAGCGCCCATGATCCCACAAGGACGCGGTTTGGTTGGTGACCCCAGCACCAGCCGGATAGTTGGTGTCAAAGCTATGTGAGCCACACTATTATGTATGTGTTTTATCAACAATCTATCCAATTTATTTCAGCTCATTTTAGGCTATGAGCCAAAAAATGAGGCAGATCTAAAGCTCAAGTGAACTACCCCACAGAAAACTGCGGGGATTGAATGCTTACTGTTGGAAACTTCTTTAACGCACACGAAAGCTTTGGATCAAGTTGATATTTGTGTTTACCCATCGTACATCATGTGACCTCATGAGCAGGTTAGATGGAAAATAACCATCACTTTAGGCCCTGGGAAGGTTTCAAATGTGGACATCATTCTCACTATTGTATCTTGTGGTTTGATCCACCTGAGCTTTGGATCGCTTCATTTTTGGACTCATGCCTTAAAATGAGCTAAAAGAATGGATGAACAGCATGGATTAAACACATACTTCATAGTGGGGCCCACAGCTTTTGCACTAGATAGCTGGCTCATGTTGGGTCACCTACTAGTTTTTAATGGTGGATATTCAGTCAACACTGTGTTCTTGTAGTATGGTTCACCTAAGATTTGTACGTCTCATTTTTTGTCTCATGCCATAAAATGAGCCGGCTAAATGATTGAACTGAGTGGATAAAAGAGATACATCATCATGGAGCTCACAGATCAGCTAATTGGCTGGTGCTGCGGTCAATAGCCTAATTACATCCTTGATCGTGCGTCAATAATCAGCAGTCCTATTCTAGTTTCGATGGACTGCTTTCGACAGATGAGCCTGATTAGCCAGGGTTTAGAACATATGAAAGCCTAATTAGCCAGGGTTTAGATTCATGGTCATTTCAATGCACTTCACGGTCAATTCCCTTCACTTCACGGTCAATTCCCTTCACTTCACGGTCATTTCCACGCATTTCACGTTCAATTCGCATCACTTCACGGTCATTTTCATGCATTTCACGATCAATTCCGGCGATTCCGTTTAGATTCATGGTCATTTCGAAGCACTTCATGGTCAATTCTCTTCACTTCGAGGTCATTTCCATGCATTTGATAGTCAATCCCGGCGATTCCATTTCCAAGTTTTATCGGGTTGGTGTTTGTATGATGTCATATCGAGGGTTTAGAACATATGGAAGCCTAATGGACAATAGGGTATTTTCTCGTATTCCTCTTGGTTTTTCCTCTCTGTAGTTTCGGGATGCCTCTACACTGAGAGAGTTCCTCTTTTTATAAAGAGAATCTGAGAGGATTAGGAAGAGTTGGTTTACAATAGGGATAGGGTCTTTGTATCCAACCTCATCTCTATCCCCTTTCAATTAGATCCCAATTTGAGAGAGAGGCATGCACATAGCTAAAAGGATATCTACTCGGAGATATTCCATGGGAAAACCATGTAGGACCTGCTCAATTTTCAGTTTAACCGGCTCAATTTCCAGTTTGGCCCGCTCAATTTCCAGTTTGTCTCGCTCAATTTTCAGTTTGGCCCGCTTAATTTCTAGTTTATCCCACTTAATTTTCAGTTTGTTCCGCTCAATTTCCAGTTTATCCCGCTCAATTTTCAGTTTATCTCGTTCAATTTCTAGTTTGACCCGCTCAATTTTCAGTTTGGCCCACTCAATTTTCAGTTTGTCCCGCTCAATTTCCAGTTTAGCCCGCTCAATTTTCAATTTGTCCCGCTCAATTTCTAGCAAATTCCCTTTACTTCATGGTCATTTTCATGCATTTCACGGTCAATTCACTTAACTTCATGGTAATTTCCACGCATTTCATGGTCATTTCTAGCGATTCCGTTTAGATTCACGGTCATTTCGATGCACTTCACGGTCAATTCCCTTCACTTCATGGTCATTTCCACGCATTTCATGTTCAATTCGCTTCACTTCACGGTCATTTTCATGCATTTCATGGTCAATTTTGACGATTCCGTTTAGATTCACGATCATTTCCATGCACTTCACGATCAATTCCCTTCACTTCACGGTCATTTCCATGCATTCCATGGTCAATTTGCTTCATTTCACGGTCATTTTCAACGATTCCGTTTAGATTCATGGTCATTTCGATACACTTCACGGTCAATTCCCTTCACTTCACGGTCATTTCCACACATTTCATGGTCAATTTGCTTAACTTCACGGTCGTTTCCATGTATTTCACAGTCAATTTCGACAATTCCGTTTAAATTCAATGTCATTTTGATACACTTCATGGTCAATTCCCTTCACTTCACGGTCATTTCCATGCATTTGACGGTCAATCCCGGTGATTCCGTTTCCAAGTTTTATCGGGTTGGTATTTGTATGGCCCAACCCCAAGACCAAACCCGATACATCCTGCCCAAGCCCAACCCAATGTTGGGTGGGTCACAGGTTGGTCAGGTTGAACCCGCCCAACTTTCAGCCCTAAAATTATATATGGTACGTCAAGTAACTAATTTTGGTTTAGAAGATATTCTTGTTATATGAATAAAGAAAGAAATGAAAAAATGAGAGAAATTTTTTTTATATGCTTATATATACATATTTATATAAATATGTGTTACAGAAAAATGAAGGTAAAATAAAATTCTAAATGTAAAAAAAATTAAAAAGAAATTAAAAAAAAATTAAAAAAGAAAAGTACACGGGATACGGCTATAGCTACGGTTATAATCCATAGCCATATCTTTTTTATTTGAATCCAAGATCAATCACGGATTCCACGATCCATCCCGAAATCGTACAACAAGCTGCGGTGGAATCGCGGAATCCACGATTCATCTCCGATTCTTTAAAATAAAAAATAAAAAAAAATCGTTGCTTCTGTGGGCCCCACCATGAGGTTTGTGTTATATCCAAACCGTCCATTTATTTGGCGAGCTCATATTAAGGCTTGAGACGAAAAATAATACAGATCTAACTATCAAGTGGACCACACTGTAAAAGGCAGTGGGAAATTGAACGTCTACCGTTGAAACACTTTCAGGGGTTACTGAAGTTTTGGATCATTATGAAATTTGTTTTTCCTCTTTATCCAGGCCTTTGTGACCTTATGAATAGATTGGATGGAAAATAAATGTTACGGTGGGCCTACAAAAGTTTTAACGGTGAAAATCAATTTCCCCGCTGCTCTTTGTGGTGTGATCCAGTTGATCTTTGGATATGATTTTTTTTTGGGATAATGCTCCGAAATGATATCGAAATACGGATGAACGTTGTGGATATAATAAATAGATAGCTGTGGGGCCATGTAACTTTGATCTCTTTTAAGCCGTTCGTACAACTCTCAGTTCGAGGAGCGTCAGCGCTCGTCTTCGCAGTGAAAAGGAGGGGTAGTTTCGTCCTCAAAGTCGCTGTCCACACGTGCTAGTCTAAGTTGGTAACTAAAGTTTGTATTGCTTCATAAAAAACGTTGGATAAAAGGTTTTGTCGACAGTGGTCATTTTCTCAGAAGCGAGAGTATGCGACGTACGGTCCAGAGTGGGTCACCAACCTCGGCAGCGGAAACGGATTGGCTACTCCCCCTGACACGGTGACACCGGCCAATGGCTGGTGGTCGGTACTATGTGGGCCCGCCATGATGTATGTGTTTCATCCATGCCGTCCATATATTTTTACAGATCATTTTATAGTATGGGTCCAAAAATGAGTTATTCCAAATCTCAAGTGGACCACGTTACAGGAAACAGTGTTGAATGAGGTTCGACCATTGAAAACATTTCAGGGGCATAAAAGTTTTGGATCAAGATGATTTTTGTTTTTTCTCTTTATCTGGGCCTGTATGACCTAATCAACATATTGGATGTCAAATAAACAGTATAGTGGGCATTAGGAGGATTTTAATGGTGGATATACAATCGCTATTGTTTTCATGTGGTGTGGTCCACATGAGATTTATATCCCTCTCATTTTTTGGATTAAGCTATCAAATGAGCTTTAAAAATGGATGAACGGAGTGGATGAAACACAGACATCATGGTTGAGGCCCACAGAGCACCGACCATCACCCACGGAGCTGGTGGCAGGGGGAGTAGCCAATCCGTTTCCCTCGGCAGCGAAAAGACACGGTCAGATTTATTTTGGGGGCCGTACGCTTCCGAGGTAGGTGGATCCCTGACTGTAGGGCCTACTGTGATGTATTTGCCTTATATCCGCGCCGTTCATCAGTTTTGAAAATTTAGTTTAGTGCATGGTCCCACCAAATGAAGCAGTACCAAATCTTAGGTGGACCACACCACAAAAGCAATTTTGATTAAATACACACCATTAAAAATTTCTTTGGGGCCAACAGAATGTTTATTTGCCATCCAACATGTTGATAAGGTAGGCCGTAGGCATAGATGAAGTGACCACACAAATATCAGCTTGATAGAAAAATTTTGTGGCCACGGTAAGTTTTCAATGGTCAATCACCACTGTTTCCTATGGTGTCATTTGGATCTGCTTAATTTTTAAGATCATTTACTAAAATGAGCTGTCAAAACGGTTGGACGGCGTGGATTTAAGGTACATACATCACTGTGGGCCCACAATCAGATAGAAGCTTTTGGCCCATTGGTGAGCGCGTATAGCCCACTAATCCAATCTCACCAGTATCCAAATCGCTACTGAAGCGACGTCACCAAGCTCTGTGGGCCCCACCATGATGCATGTGTTGTATCCATACCGTCCATCCATTTGGAGAGATCGTTTTATGGCATGATAAAAATAATGAGATAGATCTAAAGTTCAAGTGGACCCCACCATAGAAAACAGTGGGGACAGTGACATCCACCGTTCAAAACTTCTTAGGGGCCACAGAAGTTTCCCGATCAAGCTTATATTTTTGTTTTCACTTCATCTATCTCTATGTTAATTTATGAATAGGTTGGATCTAATCTAAAAACATACATCATGGTGAGCCCTATAAATGTTTCAACGGTGGGTGTGACTGATCCCACGGTTTTCTGTAGTGGGTCCACTTGAACTTTAGACCTATCTCATTCTTTTTTTAATGCCATAAAACGATCTCTACAAAGGGTTGGACGGAATGGATACAACACATGCATCATGGTGGGGTCCACAGAGCTTGGTGACGTCACTTCAGTAGGAATTTGGCTACTGACCTTGTCAGTATCTAATCCGCGCCCATCTCACCACGTCTGATGGCGCTCACCCCAATCGACGTGGCTACTGAATCGCCCGCGTGAGATCTTCGGAGATCCTGATACGATTACGCCATCCAAATCGGAAGCCGATTGCGTGGTGTGCCACACACCACCGAATGGGTGTGTGTTGACGTCACCAAGTTCTGTGGGCCCACCACGATGTATGTGTTATATCCAAACCTTCCGTTCATTTGGCTAGATCGGTCTAGGAGCTGAACCCAAAAACGAGATAGATACAAACGTAAGGTAAACAACACCAAATAAAGTAGCAGTGATTGAACGTCTACCATTGAAAACGTATTGGGGGTCACGAAAGTTTTGGCCCAATCTATATTTATTTATTTTTCCTTTCATCACGGTGTTTGTGACTTTATTAACGGGTTGGATGGAAAATAAACATAATGGTGGGGCCTAGAAGGTATCAACGGTGGGAATCATTGTCCCCATTGTGCTTTCTGTGGTGTGGTTCCCATGAGCTTTGGATTTATCTCATTTTTGGGATCTTGACGTTAAATTCTCTCTCAAAATGGATGGACGGTGTGGATGTAACGTATAAACTTGGTGAATTCAGCACACTACCAAAGTCAGTGGTGGGCGGCACACAGGCAATCCGCCTCCTGCGTGACGCAAGATAATTGAACCATTTTTCAAAGAAGCAGAGTCCGTACTGAGTAAACTCTGTGGGGTCCACAGTGATTTATGTATTTTATCCACTCCGTCCATCCATTTTACCAGATAATTTTACGGCTTGATCCTAAAAATGAAATATATCCAAACCTCAAGTGGACTACAACATAGGAAACAGTGTAAATTGAAAATCTACCGTTACAAATTTCTAGGGGGCCACAGAAGTTTTGGATCATGCTTGTATTTGTCTTTTCCCTTCATCCATGTCTGTGTGATCTTATAAACAGTTTAGATGAGAAATAAACATTACTGTGGGCCCTAAAAAGGTTTCAATGGTGGAAGTCATTATTCCAACTATTTCTTATGGTATGGTCCACTTGATCTTTGGGTATGCTTAAATTTTGGTATCAACTCCTAAAATAAGATGGAAAAATGGATGGACAGCGTGGATAGACCAGATACATACACAGTGGGCCCAACAGAGTACGATCAGAGCGTATAACTCGAACGCAATCCAATTTCTTTTTCAACACATGAGGTGATGTGAGCCTTAACTTTTCCTGGTTTATGTTGAGACACCTTAAAATTAGAATGATGGCTCGTTTATATTGAATAACACTTGAAATGGGAAAACGGAGCAGGCATTGAGTCGGAATAAGTCAATATTGTCATGGAGTATGAATGTCCATATATACTATTCCAGCCATCTAAATTATAGACCTCACCTCACTTCATCGTATTATAATCAAAGATTGCATTGATGTGTAACTAATGAATGGTTATAATGAAAAACATATAATGGTTCCAATTCAACAAACAGATGTTAATTAATTAGCATAAGATTTTTAAACCACTCAAAGTTTTAGATTATCATTTATCAATAGTAAGTCTAAGGATTTGGACCGTTGGATTCTAAGTTAGATATAGTTCATGATTATGGATGGTTTATGTTTTTTGGAGGAGAATAATAAGAAAGCTTATGTCATTGAAAGTTTTAAAAAAATGCCTTTGAATGAAGTCACCGGCTCGACCCTTTTATTAAACTTAGCAATCTTGACAACCAATGACTAGTAAAGCCAATCAGAAGCCCACTAATTATGCCAACAAAGATCTCAACCGTTCAAAAAAGTTAGTGGCACTAAAATTAGGCCATGTGAAAACATGATTTTACAAAAAAAAAAAAAAAAAAAAGTCCCCCACCATTTTAATTATGGACAAATAATATCATAGAACGTTCGAATTTTCTTTTTGAATGGTTGGGATCTCTTTACAGATAAGGAGAATGTTAATGGCCGGTCCATGATGTGCCCTGCCTCCTCAAAAGGTCGGTTCTAAAATGTTCTGAGTGGCCAAGCTGCCTAAGCATGCCTCACTTTAGTAGTCATGTGGGGAGATGTACCATGGTTCTTTTGGCTTTACCATATCAGCTCTCATTCTTTTGTAATACATTGAAGTAAGAAGAACTATGATACTATTGCAGAGTAGGAATGTCTGTACTCATGAATTCAAAATTGTATGTGTTAAATGCATCATATTATTCTACCCTTCTAAACTATAGGCCTCACTTCAGATGTATTATAACCAAAGATTACACTAGAATAATGTTCCTATGGACAAATGATGTATACCTAGTTGTTCTAATTTAACAAACATATGTTAAGTAGTTTGAGATTAAGATTTTTCAACCACTCAAAAATTTAGATTATCATTTATCTAAAGGGGTCTATGGCTTTGGACCGTTTGATTCAAGTTTGATGTAGTTCATGGCTAGATCAGTTTACATTTTTTAGTACATGAGTATGAAAAAAGTATGTTTAATAACTTACCAAAAGTAAAAGATGCCTTTGGACCAAGCCACCAGCTCAACACTTTCCATAAAATTCTACCGGTTTTGACCAACAAGGACTCTTGAAGCTAATCTGTAGTCCACTAATTGTGACTATTCAAGGAGGTCGGTGGCACAAAAATTAGGCTATGTGAAGGCATGATATACAAAAATCAACTCCTACCATTTTATTTATTAACAAATAAAACCATAAAATGATAAATGGTTTTACATTCAAGTTCACTTTTTGAATGGTAGGGATCTCTTTACAAACAACAAAAAAAAAAAGAAAAAAAGAGGATGTTAATGGGTGGCCTACAATGTGCCCTAGCTCCTCGAAACGTAGGTTCTAAAATGTTCTGTGTGGCTTAACTGGAGGACTATAGCTCACTTTGGTGTTCCCATGGAGAGATGTCTCATTCTTTTGGCTTTACTCTACCATTTTTGGTTCTTTTCATACATTGAAGGGAGAATAACTTTTATGCTATTACAGAGTGTGAATGTTCGTACTCATGCGCTTGAAATTATATTTGTGCTAAATAAGTTATATTATTTCATCAATCTTCAGATATATTATAACCAAAGATTATATCGGAATAGCATTTTTGTAGAGAGATGATATTGTGAATACTCTTGCATGAGTGGGTGCCCTCATTTTCTTCTCTCTCTTATGTAGATAAGGTGTGATATTGCCTTAGATGTAAAAATATATATAGCTTGGAGTCACTTGTAGCCAAATAAAGATTAAAATCTACTGGAAATTAAAAAATCATAAAATCATAGAAGGGCTGAGGAATCATGATATTTTTCCACTCGAGTGACTGTTATTGTTGGTTTATGGCTATTGATTCCACGTTAGAGCCTTGATTATGGAAAATGAAAGGGGTTAGACACCCTTTTTCTACCTGCATGATGTGTGATATCTACTTTACAGGATTTAAAATTTTTTAAAGGTTTGGTAAAATTTTGGCACTTCTACAATTGGCCTTGCTTTAAGAAAACTCATGAAGTCTAGGATGGCAAAAGGAAAAGAGAGAACTAGGCTTGCTTCAAAAAAATGGAGGCTTCAAGCAAGCAAATAAAGTAAAAATATTGTCATAATCATACTTCACGGAGTTTAAGATTCTAAGCAAGTAGAATTTAAAAAAAGGGGGCACCTAACTGTGTCAAGGGAGAAATCAAGCTTAAGAAATAGCTAATGGTCTTTATTTTTTATTTTTTATTTTTATTTTTTTAATTTTCTACACATGCCCACACACTCACGCCGTAGTGAAGTTTCACCACCTATGGATACTCGAACCTTTGACCGGGTGTTGAAACTCCTGAGAGTCTACCACCGGAGCAAGAGTAAGGATCCAGCTAATAGTCTTATCAAGACACAAATATATAACTCCCCATGAATTTTAATTGTGTTTATATTCATCATTATAGTAATCTTTGCAGAATTTGAGATTCCAAGCAAGCAAATAAAATAAAAAAGATGCAAGTAAAAGAGAATATAACAGAAAAAGAGTAATGATATAAATGTTGCGAATATGTAGAGTAGTATGTTATTTGTATTTTGTTGGGATGTGAGAAGGGAAATGGGATTCTGGACCCAATTTTTTGCAAAAGGGGTGGTCAAATATTTTCAATCCCAGGTCTTCTTTGGACTTCAATGGTTCCTTCTACTAGTTAGCATGCTTTTTTGGGTTCGACATCTTGTCAACACTTTCAAGAATTTTTGGGCTTTCATGAAACTTTAATGGCATGTTTGGCTGGACAGGTCCCATGGGATTAGGAGGGATGGGATGGTAAAATCCCGGGATATACCAAACGAGCCAAACAGACCCAATGAACTTGTCCCGGTATATAGCAAACTCATGGATCTTAAACCAATCCACTAACATCACCATCATTACCTTAAAATTGATCCCATCCCTCCTAATCCCGTTCAATCATTCCTGGGGCGTGTTTGGTTGGACGGATTGAAAGGGATTGGAAGGTAAAATCCCGGGATATGCCGGGCGTGCCAAACAGACTCGGTGAACTTGTCCCCGGATATAGCAATCCCATGGATCTTAAACCAATCCACTGACACCACCATCATTACCTTAAAATCCATCCCATCCCTCCTAATTCCTCTTAATCCGCCGGGCCAAATAGGTCCTAAAGGGTTGAAGAGGCTATTCCCTAAGTCGTATGATGACCCTCTCCCTCACAGATGTTGTGCGGGATATATATAGACCTCCACTGTTAGCTAGTGCCGGTCAACAGTGACATATCCACCTACTTCATGATTTCACTTCTCTGAGAGTTAGGTAATAATTATATTCGGTAAAAGTAAGCTAAGTGGACCATCAGCTGGCCATATGCCAGGGTCCATTTTATCTTTTTCTACGTGCGTCTTGTCATGTACAGAGGGTATATATTCTGTATCCTGGAGGGTCTAGATCGTCTATGATCTGGCTGGTCTAGTTTGAGGTCTGCCGATCGGGTCCATTGGTTGTTTTCGGAAGGTGTCAAGGGCCCTTTCAACCTAACTTAGACTATTGATGCTTCGTGGGTATGCTAGAGATAGTGGTTGTTTTCGGAAGGTGTCAAGGGCCCTTTCAACCTAACTTAGACTATTGATGCTTCGTGGGTATGCTAGAGATAGTTTTATCTAAGGGATGCGTGACCAATGTTTCTGGAGAGTCTGGGAAAGCGGCTAATATTTTGTTTGTCAGGTTACGGATTCACTGATCAAGTCTATTGGTTTTGTTTCCAAGATGTACCAAGGCCCATTACTATAAAACTCATTTAGGTTTTTTAATAGTTTCCAAATCACCCAGAGACAGTTTCTGAAAAGTAGTTTATACTTGTTTTTTAGGTGGCGTGTCTACACATATATACCAAATAGACGGTTATAAGAAAAGCATGTAATGATTCCAATTCAATAAACAAATTTTAAATAGTTAGAGATATAGATTTTTCAAACATCGAAAGTTTAAATTATCATGTATCTAAAATAGGTCCAAGGATTTGGATGGTTTGATTTGAGTTGGATGTGGTTTATTATTAAGCCACTTTGGGTCCTTACTCTTGCTCGGGTGGTAGACTCCTAGGAGTTTCAACTCCCGCTCAAGGGTTCGAGTACCCATAGGTGGTGAAATTCCACTAGCATGAGTGTGTGGGGGTGTGTGTGCTTGTGGAAAAAAAAGAAAAAGAAAGCCACCACTCACATTATCCTTGAAACTCAGCATGGCCTTGACCACCGAGGACTACTAAGCTAATTTGTAGCTCACTAGTTGTGCCATTGATGATCTCAACCGTCTAAAGGGGTTAGTGGCACTAAATTAGGCTATGTGAAAGCATGATTTTATAAAAAAAATAACCAAAATCAACTTATTTACTAATGGATGAAATCGTAGAATGATTAATTATTTTACATTCAACTTCACTTTTAAATGGTCGGGATCTCTTTACAGAGAATGAGGATGTTAATGCTTGGTCCATGATGTACCCTACCTCCTCAAAAAGTAGTTTCTAGGGATTTTGCGTCATATAGACCCAATGTACTATCCACGTTTTTTCATTAGAGCGAAACAAACCTTAAGTATCAAATTAGACCATGTGTTATATGGACGAATTCAGAAAGACGAAAATATCTCTATTTTTTTTAGCTGTTTTACCCTGAGAGGCAAAAGTATTTCGTCAAAAAAATTAACATCTATATCCTAAAAATCGCGTTTGGTCAGATAAATTTTTGGGCGGAGAAGAAAAAAAAAGCATTGTACGAACTCGTCTACAATGTTAATTTTTTCTTTCTAAAATATTTTATATGGCTCAAACAGGGGACCATGACTCGCGTTAGGAGTCTTGTGAAGAGATGTCTCATGGTTCTTTCAGTTCTACTGTATCATCTCTAGTTTTTTTTTTTTTTAAATAATTATTATCATTGTAAATCACTGAAGTTAGAATAGCCTTCGTACCATTATAAAGTATCGATGTAATTCATGCTTATGTGCTTAAAGTTTTATTTGTGTCAAATATGTCAGATTATTCAGTGATCTACTTTGTATGCCTTAGTTTGGATGTATTATGACCAAAGATCAAATTAGAATATTGTCCTTATGGACAAATGATACATGCCTAATGGACGGCTATAATGAAAAGCATATAGTGGTTCCAATTAAACAAATAAATGTTAATTAGTCAAATATTAAGAATTTTCATATACTATTCTAAAAAATTTCGTGCAAGAGTAGGTACACGGGTGCTCACATTCACACATGTAAGTTTAATTTTAGATTTCATTATGCACACACATGCACACATTGATGCACATAATGAGCTATATATCACAATTTACTTGATTAACACTAAATTCAACATATGAAACTACTATTCATAAATAAATTTAGCTATCCAACTATTAATTCTGATTATATACCATCACATCATTATAAAATCAATAACGGGCACAATTGGGATGTTTTCATCCAATCATCTAGAACCTCTCATTTTGACCCCAAGTACATAGATGCCTGTTTTACATCATTGAAGTCCTTTTTCTAATGGCTGTACACCCATCTATGTTCGGTTCAAGTTTTCTGTGATGTACGTGTATATAAAATACACTATCCTTTGGAATACCTATTTTTAGGAATCTGATTGCGATGAAATTTCAAATAATTCTTAGCAAGTCCAATGGAGCTGTATGTTATCAATTTTGGGACTTAACTCACGAGACCTACCATCCATTGCATTTCACATCTATCTGTTGGATGACCCACCTGAAAATCATCTGACGACCACCTTTATGATCCAGAAATGACCTCCAATGAATTCACTAGTGTATTTTACATATTAGGCCCTGTCCAAATATATTTTCAGAGATCTCAGGTCATCTGAAGGAATCTTATGCAACCCACGGTTAAAAAAAGATTTAAAGAGTTCGAGTATAATATCCCCAAAATTTTCCTGTATAAGTATTTACAAGGGTGCACATTGACACGTGTAAGTTTAACTTTAGATCTCTTTGTACGCACACATGCACACATCGATGCACATCATGATTTATATATTACAATTTAGACTTATTTAAGTCTAAATCCAACCGATGAAAATATTCTTCATGAATAGATTAAGCTATCCAACTAATGATTCTGATTTTTAGACCCATACCTAAATTTTAGCGTGGCACCTAATGGATGAAGTGGATTTCACGTAAACATCGGTTTAGTCCCTACAAAACAGGCTCCCCTCTCCTATTGTTTCCCTTGGCGTGTGGCCCAACTGAATCATGAATCTGATTGTTTTGTGAGACAAACGGCTAAATTTCCATCGTGTGCATTACGTTGGGGCCACCAGTTCGAAGTAATCCCAGCCCCAACCACTCCATCAAAGCAACTTGGTATGTATGTGTGTATATATCAACAATCTAGATGGAAAATAAACGCTACAGAAACATTATTACAGTGATGGGGCGTGCAATCACCTCTGTTTCTTATAATATGATCCCCATGAGATTTGGATCTACTTCAAATTTAGGTTTGTGGACAAAAGATCTTGAAAAATGGATGGACGGCATTGATGTAGTATACATACATCAAGGTGGGCGAAGCATTGATACGGCCCATCCATCATGAGGGGCACACCATCCCACCATCTCAACTCATTTTGATTAAATGATCTTAAACCATCTGATTAATAAACTGGGAGATGGTGCAGTCAACAAGTATACAAGAAAGATCAAAGCCTTGATGTGGATAGTCCATGAGGGCCCACTTTGGATTGCCAGCTCATCTAAAATCACTTCGATTGCAAGATCTCATAAGGTTCTAACCACCCCTCCGTACTGTTATCCGGCAAAACGTAAGGTCCAGAAAGTGGAAATACCTCGTTTAAATCCGAA
This sequence comes from Magnolia sinica, assembly GCF_029962835.1. Taxonomy (NCBI): domain Eukaryota; kingdom Viridiplantae; phylum Streptophyta; class Magnoliopsida; order Magnoliales; family Magnoliaceae; genus Magnolia; species Magnolia sinica. Next base: position 34,289,910 of record NC_080585.1, read on the forward strand.
TCTATGAGAGTTTTCAGCACAAGGGGACCCACAGTGAGGCCCATCATATCAATTATTGTTGGAGAACAGACAGCAAATGAATCACAACAAGAATAGCTCATCTGATTCCTATTAGCAAAAAGGCATTGTCAGGGTGGAACAAAAACCAAGAAAACGTTTCCGCCTGTAACTCATCACAGACACTCTCCAGTTTGAAAAAGGAGAACGAAAAAAGCATCCTGGGTGTGAGGAAGGACCAACTATACTGTGCCATGTACACCATATATCCAAGAAGAATCAATTTCAATATCCACGTATGTCATGTCAAGATGAGTGAAGTAGTCATTTGTCAGCAGTAAAACATTACTTCCTTCACTGAGTCCTTGATTTGAGGCAGCGGGCGGACCTCTGTGCTCCGTTCCCTGGTGTTTCCACCAGCTGCTGATGTGGACCCACCATCTGATACATCACTTTCCATGTAGTACCTTGCACGAAATGCTGCCAAGTGAGCGTAGTATGCGGGAGGAACTGCAAAAATGTTAGGTTCCCAACATTTTAGATACATTGTATTACAAAAATTGGACAACCAAGAAACATGGGAGAATAAAGATAAGGAAATTTGAACAAACCTATGGACACTGAGCGAGTACATCGGGCATACCTGTGAGCATGGAACAGATACAATGTTCAATATAAAAGATAATGAAGGGATTGGAGAACAAACTCCCTATTGCAATTTCTTAAATTTCATAATGTATCCATCTGTATATGGGGGCCCATGGCATGGTGTTCCGAAACTAGATCCACTATGTCAATCCCAAATGGCATGAAATCAATCGTGTTTTAAAAAACCCCAACAGATTTCTAGACAGGCAACGTTCTGAAAAACCACCAAATGGGAAGACAACCCTTTGACATGATGGCCCACAGCAGGTCTTAACATCAAAAGGTTGTGTGACCCTTCAATTGGGGAGGCCCCACATGTACCAAACCCACACGGGCAAAATCTAAGAACAACAAATATATGGACTCCTGTAAGAGAGTGAATATGACCCTATAATTCATCCTACAGCAAACGAAAACATTTAAAATAAAAATAAAAATGCCCAAGCAATGTAAGTGTTTTAATTTGAGAAAGCATCAGAGGTGCATAATTACGTGTAGCAGAGATTGTTTGTTAGCTTTTGCAATGTATCTGCTGTGAACTTGTTCTCATCCCACAGAACATGATAGTGGGTGGGACGGCTTGTTCCCTGAAAATGCCATACAAGACAATAAAATAACAACATAAGACAACGATTCATCATGGCCAACAAGAACCATCGTGCTACCATTCGAACCAGCAGTTACCTGAATACCAGCATGGCTGCAGAGATAAAAATCAAACTCAATTGGGTGGCATATCTTCGTATCGACAACAGTTCCTAACCAAAACAGCCATTTATGCCAATATAACAAAACAAAGGCATGGGAACCATCTTAAGAATTTAAAAAGAAAAAAGAAAAAAAGAAGACTGACAGCTTGACATACCAGGTAAGATGTTACCACTCCTGTCAGTTGAATTACGGTCCCTATGGTCTGCAGGGAAAAGTCGTGTGTGGTGTCTCTTTTGCACTACCACAAATGTCACCGGTGGAACATATCCTTCCTCCAATGAAACACAGGCCTGTAAGGTGGAATATTGAACATAGAAATGGCACCATTACAAAGTTTTCATATGACTAAATTTATATAAAAAGAAAACTGTTATAGAAGGACAATGCAACTTGAACCCTAGCATGGAAAATCACCTTCCTAATTGCATCCAACTCATAAAGCAAAACTTGACTGAACTGGCCTTCGCTCACACCATCCCTGCAAAACTCCAAATCATGAGCCAAAATACCAAACAGTTTCTCATCCAAGAAAAACCACGACTAAATCATAATATTCGTACTCTACAGAGACTCCCAAGGTGAAGAATTACCTATAGAATATGATGCGATGAGGCTTCTGTCCCGTTGCTCGCCTGAATGCAATCAGTTGTTCTCTGACAAATACCATAGATATTCTTTAAACACTGAATTCAAACACTTGCACCAACAATCATATAAATACAGAGGAGAAAAAGACTTACCGGATCATCCCTTTGTTCATAGAACCTCTCTGAGGATCCTGCACAACTTGAAACAGATCTCTTATCAGCTCCTGCCGATGCGGCTGTGCCGAGACCAAACCCCGGTACTTGGTGACCTCTGGCCAATCCATTGAAGCTACAACCTACAATGCACATCAAAGATGGATAAAAATCAAGTGTAACCCATAATAAATGAAAATTAATAACCAAATATATCATACTGCCGCAATTGACGGGCTGGAATCCTCTCCTGGAGATGGATGCGTGACATCAGCACCAAATATTATCGTGGGAACATCAGTTACTTTATGAATACGACCCGCAAGGGCATCAGCTAGCACTGTGTTGCGACCTCCAACCTTTTACAATAAATAACAAGCACACCAAATTATAACATTTATTCATGAATAATATAGGGCCATAACAATCTGTAACACAATTTTTATAAAAATAAAAATAAAAAATAAAAAAGAATGAAAGGAAGAAAAAAAAAAAAAAAGGACAGGTATGCTCATTCTCACTGTTGGAGGATATTTAGAAGAAAAGGATAATGGAAGTTTCACAGACCATTCTTCATTTCTTTTTTCTCCAGAAAATCCCCCAATCAAAGGCTTATGAGTTGTCTAATTTGTGATATGGCATTTGCCACTTGTAGGAAAGTTGTGGCTGCTTAGAAGGCTACTTAAAAAGAGGCAAAAGAACAAAGGAAGAAACACATCAGACATTCAAAGTTCAACAACTTCAAATAATCACAAACCTTGACATTAATTTTTAAGGCAACATTTTCAAGATACTGTTTATTGACTCTGGATGCCTGTCTCGGTTGGCAACACTGCGACACTATGCCCAACTCCGTTTCGCAGACACGTTTTATCTTTCCTGCAAAATCAGAAAACAAAATGCTTTAGTTGATCCATTCCATCTCTCTAGGATTTAGGGTCTTGTCTGCACTCACCATATGAACCACTCATGTCAGGTAAAATGATAATAAGCAATTGGAGATGTTTCTTCTTATCTCCACTTTGTAGGTTTGCAGTGGCTTGTTTGTGTACATCCATCAGAGCCATCTCAATCCTATTAGGGCGATCTGCGCGGATGGGCACCAATGGATTGGGGCTGAATGTCTACCAAAGAGAATGAAGAACTTTAGGGAGCATGCGATGATGCTAATGACTATATTCAAATATAAAAGTCAGAACTCAATACCATTCCTATATTTCGACACATGCCAACCAGTTCGTGGCAAAATGTATGAACTGCATCTGGAGGCAGACGTGAGAAGTTTATGCATGTCCAGTATTCGACATTGCCACCATTAACCATTTTCTGCACACATGCCAGTACAACAAAATTCAAGAGTTAGCTAGCAACAGGAGGAAATCTTCAAATGCTCTGACAAAGATATGTGATACGTGCACAGAAGTTGTTAGTTTATGCTTGAATGTGCGAATCAAGCATGTTTACAATTTGATTGCATGCTTGTTGAAAATGGATGTTTGCACAGAACATTTAGCAATAATAATAGTAAAACACTAAAATCACAGTGTCAGAACAAGCAGACACCCCAAAATTAATGTCCGGCAAGATGCCATGGCAGTGTAAATGCATGCATGATGATATGAGCATTGAATGAATAGATCTGTGAAACAGTTAATCAAAGGAGATGCAGCCATCTTGAGACACAAACACTGATCATCTACAAACAATTATAAAAGCTACATCATTTCCTATGGCCTGAGAATTTTAGTTTCTAATTGCGCCATTGAAACTGCATATAGGCTTCGAAGGTCAAATGCCTACTAAAAGGAGTTTTGTAAGTTACAATGCAGAGGTTCTAGTGGAATGGACACTTTCAACTACAAAGGCTTCATGGCATCAGTGGAGTTGGAGCCTTACAATCAATGACTCCAGTACAGCCACAGCATCTCAAGCATGTTAATGGAATTAACAAGAGAGAAATCTGTTCCTAAGGTCATGATAACATTTTAAATGACAAAATATGCAAGAAGGCAAGTTTAGAATCAACCTTGTTGATCATGTTCCATTGCCCCACTCGAGGATGGCAGTTTGCCTCCCGCCCACTAGCATGATACTTGAGCTGAAACAACCAATAGAACCATAAGCATGCCCATGATTATCAGATAAATACTTCGAATCAAATAATCACCTCAGGAGGTGGCAAAACACGAGCATCAACAGAAACAAGTCTGTCTTGAACTTGAATCCCAAACTCCTGTGCATACTGATCCCTGTTGTAATTGTTGCGCACAACCATCTGCAATGGAATGAGCTCCAAGAATCAAGAATAAACAGATGCAAGTCCTAATTTCCAGGAATAACTTAAAATTAACAAAAAAAAGGTCCTTATATCTAACTGGCTGATTGCTGTGGCCCCATCTCAATATAAAGTTGATTTTCCCAGTTACAAAATTGAGAGCCTGTACCTCATGGATGTTCCTCTCCCTGTCAGCAGGACGTTGACAAGCAGCCCTCAAGATGGCAGTAACCTGCCGCTCATTCAATTTCCTTGAGTATCGCTGCCCTTCAACAATTTGACAAACCTGACAGCATATAATCATTCATGATGTCAAAAACAAAAATTTGACACATGCATGCAACAATGCAGAGTACAGAAAAAGCAAAGTGATGATTTTAGGACAATAGTGGCCTTATACCTCCATAGGTAAGTATGTTGGCCTGGCATCACTGCCAACTTGAAGACATGGCAACAAAATCTTGCGGAGGACAACTCTGTACTTCTCTTTGAAGTACTCAATGACAGAAATGGTATGCCCCTGGTCATCAATGGGAAATCTAAAAGGCACCAACAATGCTCATTATTTACAATGTACAAAATGAACCTCACACCAAACAGTAACAAGGATCACAATATCAGAATCATATCGTGTTGTCTCAGAAATGTAATACAATAAACATAGTGCACAATGCAACAAGACATTTATTTGAATCTTTTTTAAAGAAAGAATTTGTTTGATTCTTGAAAAAACATTTGAGGTTTATGCATAGTAACAAAATTTATATATCATCAATAAGTTATAATGAAATTCAAGCATTGCCTCTTTAAAAAAATGAATTTCAAGTATCATGATGGGAATATATCAAGCTGAATTTAAACAAACTATGCTTACGTCAGCTGGCTCATTGGCTGAGCAGTTATCCCTGAAATTCGATATTGTCTAGATGACTCCTTCCTGTGGGAGGCATAGACCTTTACTCCCCTCAAGGCCTTCTTTATCTGGCAAAACCAAACCATGTGTCAATGACACTAATGAGAAAAAGTTTCAAACAAAAGATCATGCTAACCAAAATGAAATCTCATTTACCAGTGAGAACAAGTTTCAAACAAAAGATGATGCTAAACAAAATGAAATGTCATTAACCGTATGATACAAATAAGAGCATATCTATAACTCCCATTAAGCTATTGTTTGGTTGCACCGAATAAAATGAAAATTTGCAACACAGTAGAGACTAATTAATCATGAATTTCATGATGTTTGGTTCAACCAAACAAACTCCTATAAAAATAATTCATTTTTCTTCACACAAAAAATAACAAATGCAGGTAGAAGTAATACCTTAACGCGGTCGGTATCAGATAACGGCCTTGTTGGATCTCGCAAATTGAGATACTGAGATACAAAATCTACAACTGGAATTGGTTCGTAAAATGACGTTGATGAGATATCTGTAGAAAGGAATAAATGTATGAGCAAAAGAGAGCAAACTACACAAAGATAGCTTTGGAGAGAACAAATAAAATAAAATTAAAGAAGTTAATACCAGCATCATCAGTACAGGTGCCAAAACAGTCAGAAACAACAACAACAACAATAATAATAATATTGTCTGTTAACTTCTTAAAAAATTTATATGTAATATGGGCAAAACACCAGATTACATAAATCAATCAGAACTTGGACATGAGAAAACTGGAGTTCAGCAAACAAAGTACCAATGTTCAGCGAAAGCCCCATCTGTGTAGGGCGGATGCTCTGATAGAATCCCCTCCAACACTCCAAACCATCACCTAGAGAACTTTTTTGACCCAACTCAGGAGAGAAAAAAGATCTTTGCACGGGAGTATAACTGTAACCATCAAAGGCAGACAAAAGTTCATAACAATTCATATTGAGTGGTTATATCAAAAGTAGAGGGCAGCAAATAATTACTTGAATGAAGGCGATTCTCTTAGCACCACATCAAGCACTTGTATTGTCTCCTGTGGTGCATCCAACTGTCTAGCTCGCAAAAACTGCTTCAGATGGTGCAGATCAGCTCGAGCAGCAAACTTAATTGCCACCTTAAACTCTCTCTCCCTTCTACATTTTCAAACAAACTTAAAATAACCATCAAGATAAAAACAACAGGAACAGAAACCACAATTTAAGTGTTTTTTTAGGAATGTCAAGAGAAACCATAGGAAAATATGTAAAACAGTAGTCAGAAGAGAGAACGAGGCTTGACTAACAAACCTGGTCGTTGAACTAGTGGAACCTGTCTTATCTTTGTCGACCAACTTGATGACAAATTCTTTCGAGTCAAATGGCAAAGGCCCAGCAGTGTACAGGCTCTTTCTACCATCATAAACAGGCTTTCTTCTACCCAAATGTGATTCCTTATAGGTTGCTACGAGCTGTTGGATGATGGCACGATTTGTGGCTCGGGATGCAACCTCCGGAGAAACAGAAACCTAGCTCATTTGTTTCAGAAACAGAAAATACAGCAAAACTATCAACATAAAGCAAAATTTGAATCCAATATCTACAAGAATAAACTTGGGGATTTTAAAGGAATCCAATCTCCCTCAGAAATGCAGACAGAAACTTATCATTTAACAACAAGCAAGATACAAGAACCATCTACTCTCAAACACAATTCTACCCCTTCAAAACATCAATAGACAGAGAGAGACAATTAACGGATGATGCAGGTAATAAAAGTTTCCCATCCAAATGTGCAGTTTATAAATGCGAACAGATTGACATATTGTACATGAGAATATTTATGTTTTGAACATTTGTCATAGAGAGCAGTAAGTCCTACATGGCAAAACTAGAACTAAAACAGTTTCTGGGACTGAATTGCACTTTCTGCTACCCAAGCCATGTCAGACTTCTCCCATTTCCAATGTTGTGATCTCTAGTTTTGGCACTACCTAATGCAGATCATCATTGTTATCCACCAAGGAGTGACCACCATGAGCCCTTCCGTCCTCCCACAAGTATCTAACTATGTATGCAGCTACACTTGCAAACCTGGCATCCGTGGGACATCAAATGGGCCATACATGAGGTGGAGCCAATGGTGCGATTAACCTAGTGGGCCATAGAAGCCATCCATTTCAACTCATCAAGTGGTCCACATATGTACAAAATAACAGTTAGATTAATAAAAATGCCATTCATAGATATTCAGCAAATATCTATGCAGTCACACTTGCCAACCTGGCATCTGTGGGACATCAAATGAGCCATACATGAGGTGGGGAAAACAATGCAGTCAACCTAGTGGGCCATGTAAGTCATCCATTTCAGCTCATCCAGTGGTCCATATGTACAAAAATAATAGTTAGAAAAATAAAAATGCCATTCACGTATATTCAACAAGCATTAACGAGTGGAACATCCGCATTATTGGGCCAGGAAATAGCCAAGTCATCCCTTTCACTGTTGGCACGTGTGAACACATGTAGAGCTGAGTTATTCACATAGCAAACATCTTATCACCAAACAAGCTAAGAAATAAAACGAATCCTAAAGAGCAAATAAGTAACAAGATACCAAAGGAGAAACATCATCTATATTTAACTAAGAATTTAAGTTAGGGCAAAAGGCAAAAGAGAACGTAAACAAAACCTCTTTTAGCTCAGTCTAGAAGAAAATAATTTACAGATTTTATGACGTCAACTCAGTGGAATTCCTAATAAAAATAAAAACTAAAAGTAAATCAAGCTGCAGTAATCATGTTGATAAGAAAGAGCTGGTTTCTAGATTCCAAAATCACAACCTACTTTTCCCATCTCGATAAATGACAATGAGCCAATCGCAGCCTAAGCAAATGACAAGGAAAGAAATGCACGAATATCAGATATATATCAATGAATTTCACGAATATCAGATCTATATCAATGAATTTTTCCTCTTTGGAAAACATTGAAACCACACAAGGGCTCAACCTTTAACTGAAAGGAGTCCACATGTGTTATTAGCTCTGGATAACTAAATAAGATGGTGATCGAAGTAAAAGGGGGAAATGTTAGGGAAAAAAAAAACAAAACAAAAAAAAAGAGTAGGCATTGAGGTATAGACAATAAAAACAGAGCACTAAACAAATAAACCAATACAGAAAAAAAATGCATATATAAATCCATTAAAATAATCTAAAGTAAAAAAAAAAAACAAAAACAAAAAAGAACAGACAAACATAAAGAACATTATCAAGTCGTATTTGCAGAAATAATAGAGAAAATGCATTAAAAAAAATACTAATATGCAACCGATTATTCCAAGCTTTAACATCTCACTCAAGAAAAAGGCAAGGATCTATAGCAGGAACAGCTGCAATGGGAATAAAAGGCTTGGATGGGAGAAGATAACATACTAAGAATGAATGCAAAGCTAATTACAGCGAGCTTTGGAATCACCAAAACAAGAACAAAGATCGCAAGGGAAATTTTCTAGAACGATCCAAAACGGAAAATCAAAACGAAAGAAGATTAAAAAACAAAAAACAAAAACAAAGAACAGAGATGCAAAGGAAATACCAAAATGATCCGAAAAGGGAAAAAAAACAAAGAGATACAAGAAAAATCGGAGAAGATCAAGCACTTGAACAATCGAAAAGGGAGAAAATCGAATAAGACAAAGTACATTGGGATCTTAACAAAGAGAAATAAAAACACAGAAAAATAGATACAAACGAAATCATCAAAAAAAAAAACGCTGAGGGATTTAAGAAACGGGGTAGACATATATAAGATCTCAAACTAAGAACACGATTAGAAGCATTTAGGAGAAATGCATTAAGATCAAAGCCATTTTCAAGCCATAGATAGCATCAAACAAGCCATGCAAAAAACTACATATCAAAACACAAAAACAAAGGATCGATGGAAATATCAGATATATCAGGTAAGAAGAACCAGATCCGAACCGAAAATCAGATGAAATACTTTAAACGGAGGGAAATCTCACATCATAGTGGCATAGGTCCTTGTCCTCAGCTATATCGACAAGGAAGTGGTTCGCACGGACCACGCACTTTGAGCCGAGAGTTCCGAAATCGGGCCGAGCGGGGAATCGGATCGCCTTCGTCGATGATGGTGGCGGCAGCTGCTGCGCCAGTGCTGGCGCTGGCGCGGGGGCGGGCGCCGTCGACGGTGCTGGCGTAGAACGTTCCTCCAAGGAAACACGCCGCTCGGAATCGCGGCTTACAGAGGAAGACGCAGATGCTGCAGCTGGAGCTGCTGATGCAGATGGCGATGGTCGCTGCTGCTGCTGAGGAGGAGGAGCGCCTCTACCTCCTCCGCCGCGGCCACCTCTTCCACCTCTCTGAGATGGAGATGGCGCTGGAGTAGCTCTTTGCCCGCTGCTTCCGCGCCTCGACATGGTTGCGTTTCAGAGAAAAGAAGGAGAAATGGAGGAAAGAACGAAGGAGGAGTCTTCTTTCGGTCCTTTTCTCTTTCAAAGGCGGGAATAAGGTTTGTTGTTGTGGGAGTGAAAGATAGCGAGTGAGGGGAAGGTATTTTATAGAAGGAGAATGATACAGTACATTCAGCTTACCGAAATTTAGTAGATCCATCTCCTAAACTTAATAGATGTGAGAAATCTAGACCATTCATCTAATTTTTAACACTGTCGATTGAGAATGGAAAAAAATCACACGGCGATAATGATCCAAGGACTTAATACAACGGAATTTTAATGGACGGTTCTTAGACTCTCAAAGGGAATGTGGTGAAATGTAACGTGGTTTTGTAACGGCGTCTGATCAAAAAGAGAAGGTCGGCTGATGGATGGTCCTGATTGGAATATTCCGCTGCCAGGTGTACGGTGGGGAGATGGTTCCATAGTAAGCGGTTTCTTTTGCCTCTTCGGGAAGACGATGGGACCCGCAGTGTTACTGCTACGGACTTTTCATGTCCCGGTAATGACGGCCTTACCTTCTCGTTAGTCGTGGAAACGTGATCGGAGCTGTTGTACCCGACGACCTCGGGTCCAGCGATGTGGGTGGGACCTAACCGTGAGGCCCACCTAGATGTATACGTTTTATATTTACCTATATGTATAGGTTTTATATATAGGCCGTCCATCTTTTTTAAAGCTTAATTTAGCACATGGTCCCATAAATTAAGCAGATAAAAATCTCAAGTGAACTACACCATAAGAAATTAGTCATTAATGCCTACCATTGAAAGATTCTTAGGGTCCTCCGAAATTTTTATTTCCCATCAAACGTGTCGCAAAGGTTGCGAGAAAAAATAAAAATAAAAATCAGCTTAGTTCAAAACTTTTGTGGCCCACATTAACCTTTTAATGATCAATCATCACTGTTTCTTGTAATGTGGTCCACATTTGATTAGGATCTTCTTCATTTTTAAAACATGCCTTAGAGTGAGCTGAAAAAATAAAAAGACAAAATGGATATGCGATGCGCACGTCTATGATAAATCTATTGTCATGTTCGTCTGGTTGTAGGGAGGTAAAGACGCTCTTGCCCCGTTTCATTTTCGTATTGGCCAGATGCCCCTCAGTCGGATGAACTCAGGGTCTGCTTGGGCAGTGGGATTAGAAGGGATTAGGTGGGATGGGATTCATCTGATCTTGTGCCAATTCCACTCCATGTTTGGGAAGAATGGGAAAGCTTGGATTTACATTAAATGGAATTGCATGGGATCTTGTGCCCATTTCACTCAATGTTTAGCAAGTTGTGTAGGTCCCACCATGATGTGTGGACTATATCCACACCGTCCACCCATTAATTGAGATTATTTTAAAGCATGGGCTAAAAAATCAGGTAAATCTAAAGATCAAGTGGACCCCACCATAGAAAGCAACGGGGATTGAATACTTATCATTGAAAACTTCTTTGGGGCCACATAAGTTTTAGATCTATCTCATTTTTAGGCCCATGATATAAAATGAGGTTACAAAACAAATGAACGGTTTAGTTATAACACATGTGTGTTATTCTCAATAATTTCAAATGATAGTGAGTATATTCATTCAATATACCACTTTATTATCAACAAAGCATGGCATTAATTTTTTCCCATGGTATCAGGAGATATAGGTAATAATTATGTTTTTTGAATCCTATCCCACCTAATCCCTTCTAATCCCACCTCCCAAACAGACCCTCAGCGTCTGGCGGACGCTACGTGTGTGTAACCCACCTCATAGGAATACAGTGGAACCCCAAGTTTTTGTGAGGCCTAGTTTAATGTTTGTGTTACATCCGTTCATCCGTTTCTCCAACTCATTTTAGAACTTGTGTGTAACCCACCTCATAAGGTGATTTCAACATTGACGGATGTAAACTACAAATTTTAACTTAGTAAAAGACCTTCGTGGCTCTTAAAAAAGGTTTCAAGGGCCGGTGTTCGATCCCAGTTGCTTTTTGCAGCTCGCTTCAGTTTTGAATCTCCATCCTAAATTGCGGAAGCTAAACAGAAGGAATATAAAACAAACATCCATCGAGCCTGAGGTTCTATGTAATTTTTATAGCCCGTGTGTTGCAAGTTCCACTTCCACCGTTATTCTGGCCAAAACCGGACGTTTACCTTCGTTAGTGGGACTGGGATTCGGTACTGACCCCTCCAATGCCAGGGTGGGTACTGGTTGGAGCAGTTCGTGCTCTGCGGGTCCTTCCATTTTTATCCATGCCATCCATCCATTTTGACGGATCCTTTTACAGCATAAGATTAAGAAAGAGGCAGATTCAAATATTTGGTGGACCACACCATGGGAAACAGTGATGATTGATTACCTACCATTAAAAACTACTTGGGGACTATAAATGCTTTGGATTAAGCTGGTATTTATATTTTCCCTTCATATGAGTCTGTCTTATCCAATCAACAAGTTGGAGGATGCGGATTGCCTACTACCCCCCAGAATGGGCAGGTCTATGGGCGGGCCCACTGTGATGTATCTGTACATCCAAGCCGTCTATCCCTTTTCTCAGATTGTTTTAAGGCATCAAAACAAAAAAGAAGCAGATCCAATGATCAAATGGACCACACCACAGATGACTCTTGCATTGCAACTGACATTTAATGCTTTATGCATTTTAATGCCAACCAACCTTATTATTTGGTGTGGTCCACTTGATCGTTAGATCTGCCTCAATTTTGTTTTGATGGCTTAAAATAATCGGAGAAAAGGGATTGACGGCTTGGATATACAGATACATCATGGTGGACCCGCACGCAATCGGCATCCCAAGTTGGACAGTGAGACTGGAGCTCCCTATTTTTGATCTAATGCCCTAAAATGAGCTAGCAAAACCAATAGTATAGATAAAATACATATATCATGGTAGGTCTATAAATCACTGACTAATACCAACATCGGTATTTGAGGGACTGTACTGAATTCAAAGGAAATGACAATGCGGCCAAACAACTTGTCTATTGCCTTCCAAGCTCCTCCAGGTGTGCCTCCCACCAATAATACATGTATGTAGAGGATTGTTTATTGAATATGAATGACTGCTTTATTAATCTCTTTTAATTCTTAACTGTCTACCTATCCCATTTATAAAGATAAGATTCAAGAATTGTTTATATGATTTGAAGACATTAACATTAAAGCCATATCCTAACAATGGATGGTTCATATTAAATAAAGCGCGGTCCACATTGCAAGAAATATAGGACAAAAGATTAGGGAGATAAGATCCATTATTAGAGATCTTTGCACGACATGCCGACTCAGTGTGGCCCATAGTATCAACGGCCTTAGATTACCCTAACATGAGCAACACATGCCCTGATCAAGGCATGTAATGAGTATATGCTTAGCCGCCCAACCGTCCACACATTTCTAAGCTATTCCTTGTAGGCATGGTAATATCACTTACCCGACCCCACCCGTCCCCCTAAGGGCACTTTTAGTCAACTGATAATATTTTTTTGCTCAAATGATCATATCTATCTATTTTGGCTTGTCATGCACCTAGCATAGGCTTGGGCATAAGCCTTACTATGTGGGTTGAGTTTAGGTTAGCTTTAGCTTGATTTGATCCTATCCCATCAACAACTATTAAAAAGCTTATTAATTTTAAATTAAATTTTGAATTCAAATTATTAAAAAGCTTTATAAATTTTAAATTTATTAGGAATTATTTTAATTTTAAATTCAAAGACCCCTAAGCCCTGAATGAAATGTCGAGTGCATTATATTGTCCTGTTTGAACTTGAAACGAATGGTGAAAAGGGAGGTGTGATACATTGCTTGCTTGACAGTTAAAAGGATTGAAACCATTTACTTTGACCAATAGTTCAGTGATTGACACCATAGAATTGGGCTAATAATTCTTTTTTTTAACACACACACCTAACCCATGCACTTACACCACAGTGGAATTACACTACAATAGGTACTCAACCCATGATCTTGTATTAAAACTCTTGTGAGTCTACCATCGGGGCATGAGTAAGGACCCAAAGGGCCAAGAATTCAATGGTTGACAATATTGATTTGAGCCTTATGATATCCTTAAATGCTGAATGTGGACCATTGCTTTATTGGAAGATGCTTATGCTTATGCTTAAGCTATAACTTTTAGACGATCAAAAGGCATAATTAACCGTGCAAGAAAAGTAAGATGAGATACATGTTCCTTTTTTAACACATCCAAAGTGAGAGTTCTCCCTTTAGGAATTCTATTCGATTTATGAACTCATTACGCAAGTTATTCCTTTTTTCTTCATTAGTATAAATTAAATAATTATACTAATTCTTTCGGATGATAACTTTTCTACCATACTTCAAGTGAAGATAATGTTCAAATCAAGAATTTTGATCAAATGTGCATTTGATTTAGAGTCACCCATCATTGTGTAAGGCTATTGTACCTAAGGGATAAAAGAGTTGCGACCCAATGCATAAAGGATCAAACCCTCTTTTAAGAGTGAAGTTGTTATTAAGACAATGATTATAACATGCCTGGACTCTTCAACCTTTATTTTCTTTAAATATCTTATTTTCAAATTGAATTAATTTCATCCAAGATTAATAATTTTCAGGACAAAATCAACTCCCTAGCTTATTTTCATCTCCAATTGGGATTTTCCCATGCTCTCTTTCCAGAATCAAATTGAATTAATTTTACCCAAAATTAATAACTTTCAAGACAAAAATCAACTCTTGTTATTAACACTTAGATCCATAGCTCAACTGGCAGACTGAGTTGAGATTCTACTTTCAACACTTGAGGTCTTAGTACCGATCCCTAGTAGGGGTGCTAACATGGAGTGTATGTACTGACATGGGTGTATATTAACAAGCTAACCCAGATGCATAGCTCAACTGGCAGACTAAGTCCTTACTATTGATCGGGTGGTAGACTCTTGGGAGTTTCAACTCCCGGTCAAGGGTTCGAGTACCCATAGGTGGTGAAATTCCACTAGCGTGAGTGTGTGGGGTGTGCGCGCGTGTGTTAAAAAAAAAAAAATAAATAAATAAAATTCCTGTTAATACACGGGGATACGTAGAAGTGACCCATTTTCGATGTTTTTCTTGTGCTCGAAGCTTTTTGAAATCTCAAATAGCGTGTGACAGGCAGTAGGGTTATTGGCTTTTGACTTCGTACAGAGAAAGGTCTTCCTTCTCCAGCATCCATCTGATGGCCACCAATTGAATGGAAAGGATCATCCAATTAGTATAGACTATGAGGTAAACTCATACTCCAATGGCATCGCACAATAGAAGGGCCCACATGATGTACTCAGAATATCAAACCCATCCATCAGATACATGACCTCACGTTATCCCAACTACTCGAAAGTAAGGCCGGATCCAAAACTGAGGTGGACCACACCACAGGAAGGACGTTGAGAGTGGAATTCCTATAGTCTACTTGAAACAGGCCCACCTTGCAGCATATATGCAATCCAGACCATTCAAATCCTTCATCTAGCTTGGATGAACTGTTAGACCGAAAATCAGACTGGTTTTCAGCTCAGGTACGCCACAGTGTCAATCAAGTGTGGGTATTCCCTCTCATCTTGTTACCTGCACTGTGGCCTACCTGAGAGCTGATTTTGGGGGAACGGATTAGCTACTCCCCCTGCCACTAGCCCGGTGGCTGGTGTTGGGTGCTCTGCGGCCCCATTATAAGTATGTCTTTTATCCATGCCGTTCATCCATTTTCACGGATCATTTTAGGGATTTATACAAAAAACAAGTAGGATATAAATCCCAGGTGGACCACACCACAGGAAAATAATAGTGATTGGATATCCACTATTAAAATTCTCCTAAAGCCCATTGTACTGTTTATTTGACATCCAATCTATCTGTTAGGTCATACAGACCTAGATGAAGGGGAAAATTAAAAAAAAAAACAAAGAACCGCTTGATCCAAAACTTTTATCACCCCAAAAAGTTTTTAATGGTCAACGTTCAATCAACACTGTTTCCTGTAACGTGGTCCACTTGAAATTGGGATACATCTCATTTCTTGGCTTATACCATAAAATTATCTAGAAAAAAAAATGGATGGCATGGATGAAACACATACATCATTGTAGGGCCCATAGAACACAGACCATCAGCCATTAGCTAGTGGCAGGGGGAGTAGCCAATCCGTTTCCTGATTCTGGATATTTATCTCGCACGGACAGGTTAGATGTCCTGCACGCATCCGATGGCCCCACTTTCACGGTAGCACTAGCGGAAGTGGATTGGCTGGTGTATCACACACCAGCTATATAGCTGCTATTGGTACGTTACCTGTCGTGCGAAGACGAGCACTGACGCTCCACGAGCTCCGTTGTACAAACCGTTCAAAGGAGATCAAAGTTACATGGCCCCGACGGTGATGTATTTATTATATCTAAATTATTTATCTATTTTTAGAGATCATTTTGGAGCATTATCCAAAAAATAATCGTATCCATATATCATTTAGACCACACCACAAATAGAAGCGGAGATAATGATTGTCACTGTTAACAAAATTTATAGGGCACACCTAATGTTTATTTTCCATCCAATCTGTTCATAGGGTCACAAAGAACTGAGTTAAGAGGAAAAACACATTTCATATCGATTCAAAACTTCTGGCCCCAAAAAGGGTTTCAATGGTAGACGTTCAATTTGCCGCTGCCTTTTGCTTTGTGGTTCACTTGATAGTTAGATCTGTCTTATTTTTCGTCTCAAGACTTAAGATGAGCTGGCATGGATGGTTTGGATATAACACATACCACATGATCATATCCATAGAACTTGTTAAAGTCAATACAGCAGCTATACAGCTGGTAGGAGGTACACTAGCCAATCGGCTTCTCTTAGATGAATGGTGTACATACAATAAATACATTACTGTGGGAATGTAACTTTGATCTCCTTTGAACTGTGTGTACCACCGGGAGCTCCGGTAGTGTCGGTGGGGAAAGGATTGGCTACTCCCCCTGCCACCAACCCGGTGGCTGGTGGTAGGTGCTCTGTTGGCCCCACCATGATATATGTGTTTCATCCATTCCATTCATCCATTTTTAAAGATTATTTTAGGGCCTAATCTCAAAATTGAGAGGGATATAAATCACAGGTGGACCACACCATGGGAAAACAATAGTGATTGAATATCCACCATTAAAATCCTCCTAAGGTCCATTGTACTATTTATTTGACATCCAATCTGTTAATTAGGTCATACAGGCCCAGATGAAGGGAAAAAACAAATCTCATCTTGATCCAAAACTTATATGGCCCCCAAAAGGTTTTTAATGGTTGACGCTCATTCATTTCCTGAACTGTGGTCCACTTTTGATTGATATATATCTCAGTTTTGGTCTCATATAATAAAATGATATGGAAAAATAGATGGACGGCATAGATGAAACAAATAAATCATGGGGGGCCCACAGAGCACTGACCACCAACAATTAGCTAGTGGCAGGGGGAGTAGCCCATCCGCGTCCGCGCCTGTGCTTGTCTTCGCACGACAGGTACCTACAGCAGCTATATAGCTGGTGTGTTGTAAACCAACCAATCCGCTTCCCACTGGAGACTGAAATCTTATCCCAAAGAAGCCATTGTGACAGGGGCATATGATATTTTGGCCGTTCATCATGTAACCGAAAAGGTACGGAAGTGGAAAATAGACCATTAAAGAATTAACTGATAGTCCACGTGTAATGAACTCACGTGGCTCAACAAACGACTACAACATTGGCACGTGTGAGTAGGATTTCATATTTTTCTGTTTGGCTGCCTTTGCAACGGCCATCCAATTAAATGAAACGAAAAAGCATGCGATGCACTTTCGTATTCATGCGAGTAGCTTTTGTTCTTGCTCATACGTCAGTGACAGACTTACAAGTTTCATGTGGTAAAAAGAATAATAGTTAAGAGAGACTCTTGGGCTCTAACTTGCATATAACTTCTAAAATGCAAAGTGAATGGGACATCAGTAGATTGGCCCCACCATGAGGAACATTTCATGCAAAAAAATGAGCCTTTTCCACCGATCAAGTAGACTACACTTCTATTTTTCTATTTATCAATGGCTATACATTTTTTTATATGGTGTCGTTCAGGTGATGGTTATATATATAGGGCTGATTGCTTAATTAAATGACTAATTAATGCTAATAAATGTTAAAAAGATAAAAGTTATATCACAGGGAAAAATGAGTTGTCAACTTGGGTGGGTAGACAAACACATAAACATAGATACGTATGTGTGTGTGAGTCAATTTATTTTTACTACAATACGGTGTAGACATCTCACCTAGGCTAACAACTTGATGAAGCAGGGATGATTTTTAAGAACTAAACTCCCCAATAAAATGAAGTTGCTGATATGAAGAACATGGTGTTATAAAAAATTACCTCAATTACGTCGAATAACAAAGATTTATTAAAAATCTTCTAGGTCAAAGATGTTAATACAGTCTGTTACATTATCAGTAGAGTTTACTTAAAAGTAAGGTTGGATAAAACAACATATGAGTTGTGGCATGGGAAGCCATCAAATATTAAGTATTTCAGGGTCTTTAGTAGTAAATGTTATATCCTTAGAGACTGAAAAAACGATGAAAGTTTGACCCCAAAAGCGACGATGGAATCTTTCTAGGATATTCCTTAAACAGTCGAGCTTATAGGGCATACAGTCTTAGGACCTTTACCATATGAGAATCGGTCGATGTGGTTATTGATGACCAACCTCATGATAAATCTGGTCTTGAGATAGACGTGTGTGTCAACCTATTTTTACCACAATATATTGTAGGTATCTCGCCCAGGCTAGCAACTTAATGAAGCATTGATTATCCTTAATAAATAAACTTAAACCCCAAACCCTACCCAAAACTTCAACCATTTTCAAGCATAAGCTAAATCATTGTTGAACCCAAGCCATTATCTAAGCCAAGCCGCTACCTAAGCTGAGCTCGACTTAAGCCACTACCTAAGTCGAGCCATACCTGAGCCATTTCCAAGCCAAAGCATTAAACCCAAGCTTTAAGTCACTCTCTAGGCACGAATGAGCCAACTGGCTAAATGTAAGAGACGATAATCCAATTATCGCCTCATCTCGAAATATGTGCCCCGAGGTACAGCTGTTGCTCTCCTCGAAAGTCAATTAAGCTAGACCTATTTGACCCCAGAAATCCTACTATTTACCATTTTACCAAGCCCTTTAACTCATAAGAAAGTATCATATGGCATATCCCTTCCCTCCACCAATGTTAGGCTACCACGCCATTATTTACCCTTCATAATCCCTAAAATTATCAAAAAACCAACTCAGTGGGCTAGAAATACCCCCCTCCTCTTTTCGTCTCTACAACCAATAAAGAGAAGCAACTCTCATTAGAGAAGGAGAGTGAGGGAGAGAGAAAGAGTGTGAGAGAGAGAGAGAGAGAGAGTGAGTGAGAGTGAGAGGGAGTGCTTTAGTTCTCAAACTCCCATCTTTTTTAGCCCCTTTTAGCATCCTCCAACCATCTATTAGCCTCTCAGTCCTACTTACGTTAATCCTTTTAAACCATGGTACACCTAAATCTCTAAGCCATTTCAAGTGCAAGTCAAAGATCATGACATAATTACTAACATTCATACTTCATCTATCACATTATTAATTCCCTTTTCAACCCCCCTACTTCTCTAGGTTACCATTGAATACATACTCTATGACTTTTCGGAATTATAAATCCCGTCGCATCATAAACTCATGGTAGCCTAGTCCTCTTACGTAACATTATAGAATCATCACACCTCTTGTAACACCCATATTTTTAAAAAAATAAAATTTACATTTTAAATTTTAAGTGAGAAAGAGATCCACCGATCTCGTCATCCCTTCGTCTTATCTCGTTATACAAAATTCCCCGTATCTCGTAGTTTCCCAACCAACCTTCATTCTTTAAAAAAAAAAAAACGTAAGAAGAGTTCTATTAAAATTGGAATAACCAATGAATAACTTGTAGAAAAAAAGAAATTACGGAAGGAAAAGTGAGAATGAGGAATTTTTTTGGAATCCACGTATTAAGGTTCATAATTTTATATTATTATTATTATTTTCTTACTTTATTTATGCAATATGTAATTTGACATGATCTAAACATTGGATGGATTAGATCAATCAAAAATCCATTGTGTAGTTTTAATTAATTCATGTAAAAAGGTATGTGCATGACTTGCTAAAGTATAGAACGTGAGATTTTAAGGTATACGCATCGCTTTAAGGCTAATATGTAAATTGTGATTTTTTTTAAATGATAGATAACGATCAATATGATCCGTATTGTTCATAGGTGTCATAAAAATTAATTATATAATATTTTTAAGAATCAGATCGATTCGACACCTTAATGGATCGTACTAGCCATATATCTATCAATCTTCTTCCTTAATTTAACAAAATTGAAGAAAAAAAATATGGAAGAATAATTCTCTATGCAAGATACAAGTTGGCACAGAATTATATGACATATTTTGAAATGCGTGATTAAATCATCACCATTCATTAGTTCCTTAATATTAAAATAAATTAAAATATTAAATTGTAGACAGATCAGACCATTGGATGAGCAATATCAATCTGAATAAATGATAAATAATAAATCATATATTTTATTCATTATGTGTAATCGTAAGATTTAAAGAAAATTCTTATTTATATGATTTTAGAAAGTTTTAATTCAATTCAAACCGTTAGTTCACAGAATCATCTCCACCACATCAAGGTGAGTGATCCCGATGTGTTTCTCATCTATCAAGTTAAAATAGATGGATTGTTTGATGTGTTGTATTATTATCCTGATTTAATTGCTGATTTAATTATCATGTACTCTTAGTTGATTTAAAGGACTGTGCTTTCTGTATTAATAATGATATGATTTCATTAATGTATTAGATTATGTTGATTCAAATGTGATAATCGAAATAACTTATGCAATACATAATTCATGATTACATGGTGCAGCTATCAATTGCATGTACAACACGTACTGGATTCCTGGGGGACCTCTTTGGATGGTATATCCTAGTAGAATCGTTACCAGAAGCGCACTATACTAGTGGAAGCCTACTCAAGGAGTAGATGCGGGCCTTGCCTATGCATACCAAATGGTAAAAGCCTGCCAAGGGGTAAATGCGGGTTGACGGGTTTTCAACTCAAGTAAGTGGACAGATTCCCACTTGATGCATTAATGGATTGCATTTGCATTTTTTTCTAAATTTATATTGTGTATGATTATTGGGGATTCTATTATAATTTGATATAAAGAATCATGTCAAAAATTCTCACTAGGCCTGGCCAGCTTATCCTTTTTATTGATAGAAAAACCATACAGATGTGATTGAGGGTGAGCCGGTGGCTCAAGAACAGGAATATGTGGCTAAGCCGGAGGAGGATTTAAGGGACATGTGGCACTCCTTGACAGAGGAAGAAGTTACTGCCTTAGAGTAGCCATGATTTTTTTTTTTTACTTTAATTATATTTGATTTTCTTAGATTGTTAATTAATTTTTTCAAGTTACTGGACATGTTTATTTCATTTCATAAGACCCTCGAATGAGAGGGTCCTTAACTATGTTTATGATTGGTTATTTGAAATAAATGATTATTTCTTGTTTATGAGATGCTTCTTAGTATGAATGAAATGTAGATCTATGATAAAGCTACTGGGTAGATGAGATTTTTTGTAAGCAATTTAATAGTTTAAGTACACTTAGTGTATAAGTCATGACATGGATCTCAGGTCTAAAGTATACGCTTGGTACCCGAAATCTTGGTCGTGATAGAATGGTATTAGAGATTAGACTTTCTAAAACCTAGAGTGACTTGTAGGTCATGTACCCCACAAATTTTCATAAATTGTAGACCCCTAAAATTAGAAATATTTCATTAGAATTTTTCTATATATTGATGTATGAAATGAAATACATAGAAATTCAAAACTAAGTTTCTATTCATTTTTAAACATAAAAATAAAAACTTTAGATTCCCTACACTCCTATTTGAATATAATTTAAATTAATATGGGTTAGTATCGTCCGAAATTAATTTTAAAGATTTTTAATCCACAAAATAATGTTTGACAGCAATAGGCATCAGAAATTACCCAACTTGTAAAATTTGTAACTATAAAAGTACTATTCCATTTGAGGTGATTCAAAAGCCTATTGAAGATAGTAGAGTTTAAATTAATATATTAAAAAAAATTGAATCTTAGAGTCATATACTGATTTAGTGAGTTAGTACATGTTGGTTAGAATTCATCAAATTCTGTACAGGTCTGACTGCAGGAATTTAAAAAAATTTATGGTTGGAATTTTTA
The DNA here is from genome assembly GCF_029962835.1 of Magnolia sinica. NCBI lineage: Eukaryota > Viridiplantae > Streptophyta > Magnoliopsida > Magnoliales > Magnoliaceae > Magnolia > Magnolia sinica. Next base: position 34,312,040 of record NC_080585.1, read on the forward strand.
ACTAAGATTTCACAGAGACATATTAAACTTATAATAAGATCTCTAGAAAAATTTAGAATCTAATCTGAAATTTAAAGTATACGAAAGGTGATAGAAACAACAGTCATCAAACCGAAAATCAATCTGCCCATACTGGTTTTCTATCGATTTAAGTAATGGAGCTTTTCATTTTAATAATTACCTTAGGTTAAATTAATATTTTTATTTGAAGTACTTATAATATATATATATATATATATATATATATATATATATATATATATATATATATATATATATATATATATATATATTAAGAGTAAAATAAAATAAAATAAAGGTCATTATCTCTACTAAATTTAAAATTCTTTCTTATAAGATCATAAGCCCATACTTAGCAATTTTTTTTTAATTGAAAAAATTTAATCTTAAACTTACTAAGACTTATTTTTGGGCTTATAAGAATGTTTTTCACAAATTTCAAGGTCCACGGTAAGTATTTCTAATTTTTGACAATTTGTTTACATTGTTCATTGAAAATCTGGAACATTTTAGCGTCCCTGATCAAACACAATAAAATTGTTACTCAAAAATATTTAAAATTTTCTAAGAGTCATGTACATATTTCCGGATATTTGTATAAAATTTAATGATAATCTAAGCTGTGAATAAATTATGAAAATTCAAATGTAGGCCATAAAAGACAAAAATGACTGCTGGACAGCATGATTTTTCTCCCTCAGTAGTGATGAAAAACCAAGTAGATGTAATGATTTTGATCTAAAATTTTTTGTAAAAATCCATCAGATAGTCAGTGTGACTTATGTTCCAAATTTCAGATCATTCTGATTTCCAGTTTGGAAGTTAAAAATCTGAAAATGATGATGTGTTTATCAAATCCGAATTTGAAATTTCCTTTAGTCACGTCGAGAGATGCAACGCTTTGATATTTAATCATCGTAACGTGTAAAACTTAGAAACCCAACTTATGATCCTTGATTGATATGAAATATATATATATATATATATAAAATTAAATTTTATTTTCTTAAATTTTATTTCCTTTCTAAATTAAAATTTCTTCTCATAGGATTAAATGGCCCCCAAGAAGACTCGTAGTATCCGAGATTTGTTGTCCTTCGCGAGTGCACCTCTCCCTAAGACTCCCGTAACAAATATGACTATTCATGAAGAATCAGGGACGGCTCCTGAAGAGCAGGATGAGAATATGATAAATGAGGATGAAGTGGGCGATGTAGGGCAAGTTTGTCACGCCCTAAACTCGGAGATTAGGCTCACAAAATTTTTGATCGCCAAATCTGGTGCCAACAACCTCCATAGTACCCCATTCTCAGCTCCCAGCTCCCATATGCCAGGTTCCGATCCTGGGATCCTACAAGGAGGATTTTTAATATGAATTTGTCTCATAAGAAGCATAGGCGGATAGTGAGGTCTCTTCCACTCACCTTGTTGCGCGTGATAGGGTGACAATTTGGTTTGAAGTGTAATAGACCCTAGTAATTTTTCAGAGAGGAACCGTACTGATATGTAGACTTATTGAGTAGGATTTACAGATTCATGCATTCATTTCATTCACTATCCACTCGGGCTGGTGGTGCGCAACTAATTGTTGTATACCTTCTCATGGCCAAAATTTTGGTTAGGCGCGCGACTAACCTGAGATCAGGAGTTTACCACATTGAGTCTATCTATCCAAATTTAGGTATGGGACTGGTTTGGATAGAAGTCCCTTGTGATGGACCCCGTAGCCTGCGATACTACGTACTATCATCCTGACTTCACTCCAGCTTGGTCAATTCATTCGTACCGCATATTGCATTGCATCCGCAGCATTTAACATTTTGGGTTACTATATTTCTGCATTTATATGACCTAGATAAGGCTAATGGTATTAGTAGCTCTTCCAAATTGCATATTGTATTGCATCCTCGATATCTGATATCTGGTTCATTATGTTTCTGCATTACATAGCCGTTTTACATTACTTTCTCAGTATATGACATTGACTTGCTATGTTTTTTTATCGCGTATCCTTGATGAGGTTGATGATATTTTTATGGACTTGCAGTATTTCCGCTTACTCTGATATTGTATGATTTATGCCAGTAATTTCGATATTGTATGATTAAGGCATTGTATTGAATACTTGACACTTATCTTGTGCACACACTTACACCACCCTCTAAGCTTTCTATAAGCTTATGCATGATAGATGCGTGTAGGTGACGATAGGACACAGTCGAGCTGGGGCAGGAGCATGTGGCAGAGCTTCTTAAGATTTTATTATATGCATGTATTTCATTTTCAGTATTGTATTCAAATGATTATATTAGTGGATATGTGGTGATGATATTGTTCATATGATTTAGGTATACTTATGGTTATGCTTCTTATGAGACAAATTCATGTTGAAAATCCTCCTTGTAGGATCCCAGGATCAGAACCTGGTATATGGGCGCTAGGAGCCGAGAATGGGGTACTACGGAGGCTGTCGGCACCAGATTTGGCCATCGGGAATTTTGTGAGCCCGATCTTCGAGTTTGGGACGTAACAAAGTTCCTCTACCACCTCCTTATCCAGTTAATATGGGTGGTGCAAGACCGAGCACTCATTTGCCGCTATCTCCAAATACGATGCGTGCTAACTTCAATGGACCTAACATTCAGCCTTGGGATGCAGCTTTTGGGTTGATGACTCAGATGGTGGTCATGATGAAACAACAACAAGAACAATTTGCGGCTCAGTGGGATATGTTAATGAATTTGAACCAGGCACCTCAAAATCATTAGAATTCTTCACTGCACGGAACAGAACCACTTTGAGAAATAGATATGCTCGAAAAATTTACCAAGCAATGTCCACCAGTTTTCAAAGGAGCTTCTGATCCATCAGTTGCAAAAGATTGGCTTAAACAAGTCGGGAAGACTTTAGAAGCTATGAATTGCCCTGATAACTAAAAGGTTCGACTCGCAACATTCTTCGTGTAGGGCGAAGCAGATGTATGGTGGAGAGCAACCAAGAGGATAGTACCAACTGGACATTTGTGGACTTGGAAAGAATTCTAAGAAAAATTCCACGAAATTTTTTTTCCCAAGGCTTATCGAAACCAGAAGATGACAGATTTTGCAAACCTACAGCAAGGAGCGATGATTGTGGCTCAATACGAGGCTAAATTCGCTAAGTTGTCAAGATATATCACAAGACTAGATGAATATTATAAAATAACAAGATTTGAAGAAGGTCTTCGTCAGAATATCCGAACAAGATTTTGTTGTGCGGATATTCAGAAGTACTCTGAAATTGTAGATATATCCTTTCGAGCCGAGAGGGATTGTGAACGTTTTCTAAAGTCGAAGGTAGGAAGCCAAAGCAGAATTGCGCCAAATCAACAACAACCTTCGGAGAAGAGACAACGGACACATGTTCAAACAACACCATCAGGAAATCAGGAGCAACATTTTCCTGAAAATTGTTCGTATTGTGAAAAATATGGACATAAATCTCAGGTGTGTAGGACCGGACTTAAAGACATGGGAGTGAGGTCGCTTTAGCAAATACCTCATATATTGCAACTTCCAGCACCTACTCAACAATCGGGTCAAGCATTGCGTGCATTACCTTCTAAGCCTCCACAAAATTAACATAATAGGCCTCAACCTCCTACGTCTCAAAACCAGAGAAATCAACAAACCAAAATGCAGCCTTCAAGAGCTCGGGTTTATTCTCTTCATTCCATCACACCGACAGACAAGCCTGAAGATAACCATAAAGTCGTGGAAGGTACAATTGATATGAATGGCATTTCAATTTCTATGTTGTTTGATTCTGGAGCTACATTATCTTTTACTGCGTCATCCATTATAACTTCATTAGGGTTAAAACCAGAAAGTCTTGTAAAGAAGATTTCTGTGAAGTCTCTCATAGGAAAGCCTGTTATTTTAGATCAGATTTGCAAGTCTGTTTCGATCATATTAGGAGGGATTCCAATAATAGCTAACTTGGTTGTCATGGACATGTCTGGATATGATATTATGTTTGGTATGGATTGGCTTACCCATAATCATGCCAAGTTGGACTATTACGAAAAGACGGTTAATTTTTTTGCACATGGAAGAAAGCCATTTACAATCAAGAGAAGCAAAGGAATGAAAGGATCGAGCGTGTTATGATGTTAATGAATGGAGAGACACTAGAATTGTCTGTAGACCAAAATCCGGTAGTGAGGGAATATCAAGAAGTTTTCCAAGATATACCAGGTTTACCACCTTGTAAAGAAGTAGATTTTGGTATTGATCTTCTGTCAGGATCAACACCAATATCTATGTCTCCATATCGAATGACGCTTGTCGAAATGAAGGAATTGAAGGAACAACTAGAAGAACTAAAGGCTCAGGGATTCATACGATCAAGCACGTCACTGTGGGGTGCGCCGGTATTGTTCGTGAAGAAAAATGATGGTACTAGACACTTATGTATTGATTATTGCCGATTAAATAAGGTTACTATTAAGAACAAGTATCCTTTACCACGCATTGATGATCTATTTGATCAGCTGAAGGGAGCTCGGTATTTCTCCAAGATTGATTTAAGATCTGGATACCATCAACTGCGAATCAAGGAGGAAGACATCTATAAAACAACATTTCGAACACGCTATGGACACTATGAATTTCTGGTTATGCCCTTCGGACTAACCAATGCCCCAGCAGTGTTCATGGACCTGATGAATAGAGTATTTCAGCTTTATCTGGATAACTTTATCATTGTATTCATCAGTGATATCTTGATTTACTCCAAGACCAGTGAAGAGCATGAGCTACATTTGAGGACAACACTACAAACTTTAAAGGACAATCAATTGTATACTAAATTCTCTAAATGTGAATTCTGAAAAGAGAGTGTTAATTTCCTTGGCCATGTTATCTCAGAAAAGGGAATTGCAGTAGATCCAGTAAAGATTAAATCCGTGGTGAAATGGGAACGACCCACAAATGTCTCATAAATTAGAAGTTTTCTTGGATTGGCTAGTGTAACATCCTGAATTTTCACTGTTTTGAATTTTCAAAATTTTGTTAATTTTTTTTTATTTAATTAACTTATAATGTTACTTATAACCATTAACACTCAATGTTAGTGTATACAGGGGTGGTACCAGTAAAAAAACCGCACCAGTCCGATTAATCAGCCATAGGAAGCTAATGAATTCGCCCGATCACTTGATCATCAGGTGTAGTGTAACGTCCCGCCCAACCAGAACAGTGTCCTGAGGCGTCCACGTAGGATTTGCCACAAGACCATTCGTTTAAGCTACACGTAGTGAGGTATCACAAATAAATTAGACCAAGATTTGCCCAATTGATTAGGTCAGACGGGTCCTGATAGAACCTGGAGCGGGCCTCCAAGCCAGATGACCGTTTACACCTAGCGACAGCCCGTGCGGGCTATACCGCGACGCGGGAAGGTCAGAAAAATCTAAAAATTTAAGGAACCATAGAGCTTACTGGGCTTGTGGACCATCCCGGACCACGGACCCAGTGGATACTCAGAATTGGGATTTGGCACTGACTAAATGCACCCCACTTATGCCAGGACCGGAATCTGGCGCTCGCAAATGAAGCTGAGATACAAGGCTATCCAGCCGTCGGATCTCTTCTACATTTTCAGGGGAGGTCTAATGAATTTTTCTACACCCGTCCACAAACTCTGGGACTTGATCGTGAAACGGTGACCGTTGATCACAAATCAGGCCCGTGCGACCAAACCCCATATCCGATCGATCCCAAATTTTGCATGGCCCTTCAACGGGCCATGGAGCACCTATCCTATAAGTTTCATGGCCAGAGGGCCACCAAAAATGCTCCAATTTTCTAAACAAGATCTAGACCGCTCGTTGGTGGGCCACTAGTTCCAAAACTATAGAATAATGTCCGTCTCATTGGGCTTGACGTCCATCGCGGGAATCAGACTTGGGTAGTGTCCAGAACCGATCAACTTGAGCCGAAGGACGAGTGCATGAGAAGCGCAAATACCCTAAAGAAAGGAACTGGAACTTAAGTGAATTGACTCATCCACTCTTATGCAAAGTTGAGGATTTCGGACCGTCGGTTTGTGACCAAACTTCACACGTGGAGTAAGGATATTTCCCTGCTCATATCCGTATAGCCGCGGCCCCGATCGACTATCGGTGACCGTTGAACAGACTTCTAATCATATCTGTTGATCGGCGCATCCAAATGGCGGGCCGATCATGTCCATACGTAGATCATCATTAGGGCTAACTATCCTATGGTGTAAATCAATGTGTACATCTCATAGTGGGCCCTAGAACTTAGAAAGACCCTCATATAGGTCTAGTATAGTAAAAACCCAACACTTGGGGCCTTTTCCACCAAATCTGGCATTATAAAAGGGCCTCATTTGGGCTCTCTCTCTCCCCATACGATTTTGCCCTAGAGAAGAAAAGAGAGAAGAGAGAAAAAGGAGAAGAGAGAGAGGAGAAAGGAGGAGAAAGAGAGAGGAAGAAGAGAGTGAAGGAGGGTGTTGTTGATGGTGGGGCCCAAGGAAGCTCAACCTTACAATTCCCTATCTCTTCTTCAAGGAAAAGCTCTCCACCACAACCACACCATTCATTCCGTGATTGTCTAGGTAAGATCATTCATCTTTTTTTCCTTGAAACCCTTGAGTGAAGAAGAGATTTACATGGGGTTCTAACATACAAACGTATGCTTTAGGGATTCCGGCCAATCGACCCAAAATCCACACTCCTAGGTCGTTTCCAAGTCTCCAACGAATTCGAAGGTGCGGACTATTGTTCTTAGGTGGCCTAGCACCAATTCTAAAATGAGATTAATGATTTTGGTTGCTTAGATGTCATATTTGGAGAATTTAGAGAAACCCTAGGAATTGTAGGTTTGTTGAAATAATATGGAATTGTTGCTTGACTCTTATGATGATTGATTTTGCCTCTCACATGACTTGATGTATGGTTGACAGTGTGCCCATGGTTGCTTTCTTTTCCTCACATGTAGTGTTGCTTTGGGTGTATGATTTATAACCTTGTGCATATGATTTCTCAACATGGAGGAAGTGTTAACTTCCTCACCAACCCACACCACACACATACACTTTATTCATGATGTTAATAGTTTACTTGTTAGGAAAATTTGAATTGTATGTTGAGCTACATGAGAACATGGTGTTGAATATGCTTGATGTTACATTGGTAGTTGGCATGCTATGAGCCCCTATTCCTACCCTTGGGTTGGTCAGGAACTTGAGGAGAGACGGTAGTCCCATCGGTAGAACTACGCTACGGCTAGACCAGGGGGTTTGGGCGAGTGTGTTCGGGTGGCTGTAGTTCGACTACATGGGACCCTCGTGCCCGATGTCACACGCCTCATGCTCGCCTGACTCGTGTAGTCTAGTCAACTGTCTGACCAACCTTGATTGTTAACCTTGCTTGTTCACACTTGTATGGAACCTGGAACACCCTACAACCGTTGTAGCCCATCAATAACCCACTTGAAATTTGGTCCACAGCTTCGTGAGCCGGGCATGGTGGAATGGGACACTGTGTCCGAGCTGTCGGCCTATGCTGGGGTACCGCGCCTCCCCGTAGTGACCGCGAGCGATCCCTTTCTCATGGCACTCCTCATGTGCTTGAAGTCGGGGATGAGGAACCCGACGGGATCACGGACCGCGGGGTCTCGGCCTCACGCATTGGAGGGTCTTGGCCTCGTAACCCGTTTAGGGCATTGATACGTGGGGTGTACCAGATTCCCCAACCTGCTGGATGAATGGACCTAACTAATCACACGGCTAACATGATCATTGCATCGCACTAGTTAGGGTGGCGACTCGGCAGTCGAGGTTGCACTGAGGGAGTGTTGGCATTGGCGATCGTTAGATGGTGTCGCACGAGGGAGCGTTGTGGTGAGGGCATGCATCATGTCATGCTGCATACATGCGCATTAATAAGATTAGTTTGACGTTTATGCTTGACTGCTTTTCATTAATGTCATATTATAATTGATGCCTGTGATAACTTAAGACTAATAGCACCCACTGAGTTGATCACTCACTCCCACTCTGGGACGGTGTTTTAAAACACCAACCAGACCCATTCATAGATGCAGGTGACTCGGGACTGGAGGAGCCTGGCGAGACGAGCCTGGACGAGGAGGCGAGCTGTCCTACTTCCAATTGATGGAGGGTTCTCCGCCAGCTTGAGAGGCGGGATTGGATCACTAAGAAGAGGGCTCAGTCCTATTCTTTGGTCTTGCTATTCTTTTACGATTTTGTTGGGTATCATCTTATGCGACCCATGTATTCTTTTGGGCATGTATATATACATATATTTGTATTCAGTCTCTTTCATTTCAGTGGACTTGTGTGGATGTACTTCATGTTCCAGGAAATTTCAGGCTGCGCATTTAGACTGGATCGCATTTAACGAAAATTGGCTATAAGTGACCCCGGAAACTCGGGAGTTGAGTATATGCACGACCCCCGATTTCTAGGGCGTTACAGCTAGTTATTACAGAAGATTCATCAAAGATTTTTTCAAGATTTTCGGGCCATTGACAAATCTGACTAGGAAGGGAGTACCATTTAAATGGACTGAGAAGTGTGAAGAAGCTTTCGCCGAGTTAAAGTGACTTCTAACCTCCGCTTCCATCCTTACTCTTCCAAAAGATGGACTGATGTTTGAAGTATATACAGATGCATCAACAAAAGGTTTGGGTTGTGTACTGATGTAATTTGGTAAGGTCATTGCCTATGCATCAAGGCAACTTAAGCCCCATGAGCATAATTACCCAACTTATGACATGGAATTAGCCACCATTGTGTTCGCATTAAAAATTTGGCAACATTATCTGTATGGCGAACGGTTCCAACTTTTTACAGATCACAAGATTCTTCGGTACTTATTCTCATAGAAGGATCTGAATATGAGGCAAAGAAGACGGACAGAATTCCTGAAGGACTACGATTTTAAATTACTTTATCATCCGGGTAAAACAAATTTAGTAGCAGATGCTCTAAGCAAAAAGAGTATAAGCAAAAGACTATAGCTAGTTTGATGATCCATGAATGAGAAATGCTTAGTTTCATAGGAGAATTCGACATCAAACTAAATTTTCAGGAGCAGAAGATTGAGATATGCAATATTAAGGTGAAATTGACTCTTAGAGATCAGATTATTGAATCACAAGCTAATGATGAATGGTTGCTAAAAATGGTAGTTAAATATCAAGATAATAAGGAGTCCGAATGGATTAATAGGGCAGATAAAGGGATTCGATACCAAGGACGTATCTGTGTACCTAATGTCCCGGAGTTGAATGACGAGATTTTGAAAGAAGCACATTGAACCAAGTTTACTATTCACCTTGGAAGCACGAAGATATATCAAGATGTGAAGAAATTGTTTTGGTGGCCGAAAATGAAGAAAGAGATCGTGGATTATATTTTTCGATGTTTTATTTACCAACAAGTGAAGTCAGACCATTAGAATCCATCGATTTTGTTGCAGCTATTGAAAATACCTGAGTGGAACTGGGATTGTATTTCTATGGATTTTATAGTTGGTCTCCCTAAGACTCAGAAAAAGCACGATGCGATATGGGTGATTGTCGACCGACTAACAAAGTTATCACATTTGCTTCCCATCTGTATCAACTATTCGATGGATGAGCTCGCTAAATTGTATATCAGGGAAGTTGTAAGACTCCACGCCATTCCTAGTTCTATCGTGTCAGATCGTGATCCTCGTTTCACTTCGCGATTCTGGATCAGCCTACAGGAAGCTATGGGGACCACCTGCAATCCAATGGGCAGACTGAACGTGTGAACCAGATATTAGAATATCTATTACACGCATGTGCCCTTGATTTAAAAGGAAGTTGGGATGACAATTTACATTTCGCTGAGTTCGCCTACAACAACAGTTATCAAGCAAGCATAGGAATGACTCTATATGAAGCTTTATATGGGCGGCCTTGTTGTGCGCCTAATTGTTGGACTAAAGTAAGTGAGAAGAGTTTGGTCGGGCCAGATATTGTTCAGGAAGCCACTGAAAAGGTCGAGATCATTAGTAAGTGTTTACAAGCTGCGCAAAGCCATCAGAAGAATTATGCCAATAATAGAAGAGGTGATCTGGAGTTCACAATGAGAGATCATGTATTTCTGAAGGTCTCTCCGATGAAGGGACTTATGCGGTTTGGTACAAAAGGAAAACTTGCATCGCGATTTATTGGACCTTTTGAGATTCGTGAATGTGTTGGAGCAGTAGCATACCGACATGCTTTACCTCCTCAATTGGCAAGTGTTCATAATGTTTTTCATGTATCGATGTTGCGGAAATATGAACGAGATGCCTCCCATGTTATTGAGTGGCAAGATCTTGAGCTGCAAGAAGACACTTCTTATATAGAGAAACCGGTTCAAATTTTAGACTATAAGGAGCATGTCTTACGTACAAAAACTATACTGTTAGTCAAAATCTTATGGTTACATCATGGAGCAGATGAAGCATCTTGGGAATCAGAAGTAGAAATTCGCGAGAAGTATCCCCATCTCTTTGAGGAATAACCTCAGGTAAATTTCGAGGATGAAATTTTTCTTTAAGGGGGGTAGAATGTAACACTTGTATTTTTTTAAATAAAATTTTAATTTAAAATTTTAAGTTTTAAACTTTAAGTGAGAAAGAGATCCACCGATCTCGTCATCCTTCTTCTTATCTCGTTATACAAAATTCCCCGTATCTCGTAGTTTCCCAACCAACCTTCATTTTTAAGAAAAAAAAACGTAAGAAGAGTTCTATTAAAACGGGAATAACCAATGAATAACTCGTAGAAAAAAAGAAATTACAGAAGAAAAAGTGGGAAGGAGGAATTTCTTTGGAATCCACATATTGAGGTAAGTAATTTTATATTATTATTACTATTATTTTTTAATTTTATTTATACAATATGTAATTTGGCATGATCTAAACATTGGATGGATTGGATCAATCAAACATCCATTGTGTTGTTTTAATTAATTTATGTAAAAATATATGTGCATGACTTGCTAAAGTATAGAACGTGAGATTTTAAGGTATGCGCATGACTTTAAGGCTAATATGTAAATATTGATATTTTTTTATATGATGGATAGCGATTAGTATGATCCGTACTGTTCATGGTTGTCATAAGAATTAATTATATAATATTTTTAAGAATCAGATCGATTCGACACCTTAATGAGCCGTACTAGCCATATATCTATCAATCTTCTTCTTGATCTAATGAAATTGAAGAAAAAAGATGGAAGAATAATTCTCTACACAAGATACAATTTGATATAGAGAAGTATATGACATATTTTTGAAATGTGTGATTAAATCATCACCATTCATTAGTTCCTTAATATTAAAATAAATTAAAATCTTAAATTCTAGACAGATAAGACCATTGGATGGGCAATATCAACCCGAATAAATGATAAATCATACATTTTATTAATTGTGTAATCGCAAGATTTAAAGAAAATTCTTATTTATGTGATTTTAGGAAGTTGTAATTCAATTCAAACTGTTAGTTCACAAAATCATCTCCACCACATCAAGGTGAGTGATCTCGATGTGTTTTTCATCTATCAAGTTAAAATAGATGAATTGTTTGATGTGTTGTATTATTATCCTGATTTAATTGCCTGATTTAATTAACATGATTTAATTACCATGATTTAATTGTCATGTACTCTTAGTTGATTTAAAGGACTGTGATTTCTGTATTAATAATGATATGATTTGATTAATGTGTTAGACTATGTTGATTCAAATGTGATAATCAAAATAACCTATGCAATGTATGATTCATGATTACATGGTGCATCTAGAGTAGGGCATCGGACCGAGTCGAATCGGATTGAGCCCAACTCGACTAAGTCCGAGTTCTGCATGGCCTGACCCGAACTCGGTCAGATCCGGGACCGAGTCCTGGACCTCTGACCCAATCCGATCCTAACCCAGGTTGCCCTGGACCGATCTGAGTTCGACTCGGTCAGGAAAACCGAGTCGGATCGGATTGGCCCAGGTTCGGATCGATAACAAGAAAAAAAGAGGAGAGAGAGAGAGAGAGAGAGAGAGAGAGAGAGAGAGAGAGAGAGATTTTGTACCTTGATATGACATCGCTTCTTCTTGTTGAATCTGAGGAAGAGAGAGGGCCATTGCAGCTCTTCTTTTCTTCTTCTTCTTCTTCTTCTTCTTTTGCTTGCAGAATCAGAGCTTAATGATGATGATGAAGGAGAAAAGGAATTGAAGAGCTTGGAGAAAGAGAAATGAATTGCAGAGAAAACGCTGAGAGAGAGAGAGAGAGAGAGATTGTGAAAGTATTGTGAAAATTTAAAGCATATAGAAGGATAACTGCTATGAAACTGGAAGATAAATGTTCACATAAAAGCTGTATATTACGATATAACACTTTTATCTTTGTAAAGATTACCTTTGCTTAAAAATAGCCCAATCTATTCATCTGATGTACTGTGTCGAAAGCTCATGGTTTTACTTGATGTATTTACTGTGTGTAGCTCACCAAATAATTAGGCAATTCAAATTGACTTAATAACACCAAGATGATCATGCAAAATATAAAACTAAAAGGTATCACTTTTACTTTGCACTTCAATCCACCAAATGCAAACATCAATCAGTACTTAGTTACGCTAGGCTGCATGTTCGATTGATCAAAACTAGTTTCGCTAATGGCCATGACAATCTCATTGACCTAATCAAGTTTCACATCACCATCCTACCATGGCGAGGTTAATTTGAAATCTTACTTAAACTAGAATTTCAAAGGATTGTGATATTGGGTTATTTTTCTTCACTTTTTGTTGATTTTCTTCACAAACCCATGTTGAACATTGAAGGCAGTGACAATGGTATTGTTGAAATAAATGGAACTTCTATACAAATCAAACAAGGGCAATGATTCAATTTGTTAAAATTACTTAGCAAATGGTAGGGGTTAGATGTACTGAGAGCACCCAAGAACAACACAAAAATCCTGGTCTAAGTGACAGTAGTCAGAAAAACCAGCCATCATAATCTCGCAAGTTTTACAACTACATATAATTTGTTGGTTCAAATTGTGCCAGCCACCATTAGTGATAGAACTTGAAAAGCTGTGTTTGGATGCCAAAGTGAAATACCAAAAGTTGCTAATTTTCCTGGCATTCAAAACGAGGAAGTAGCCCTCAAATTGCAATTGCATTTCCTCAATTCCAGCTTGAAATTAGCAAAAACTGCAATGTGGATCTCAGGCCTTCAATATGAATGTGAAAGAACATAACTCTGATTTGGTTATTCCCACTTTGTAAGAGTGGGGCATAGCCATCTTATTTGGATTGAAATAGTGGGGCATAGCCAGATACTGAACTAATTAATGATCATAGCCATCTTATTTCATTCGTTAAATTTAAACTATTGAACAATTTCTTCATTTATAAGCATCCATTTGATAGGAAGTTATAGGATGGTGCTCAATTTAAAATGCTCTATCCACAACCAGCCCCACGATTTGGACAATCTAAATTTAAGTGCATGAAAAAAATAAAAATAAAACAAAGGGTGTGTGTTCCACTTGCCTGATCAGTTAACAAATGCAAGGAAGTGTTTGCATTTTTGTGACTAATATTAGAACCAAGTTAATCCAAATCAAGGAGAATCTTGCTCAATGCTACAAGAGTTGAAGTTTGATATGAGAAAAAAGAGAATCTTATAGCTCCCTTTGGGAATAAATAGAGTACAAGAAAAGACAAAACAGACTTACCTATGCAGGAGAACACTAGAACACTCCATTCAATCACATTTTTTAAGAAGAAAAATATCTTAAAAGCTGATGGTGGCTACCTTGAAAATCACCATCAATAGCCCACAAAACAAAAGTTATTGAGATAATGTGTTAGATTGCACCATTATTTCATGAAAATGTCATGATATTTTTTGCCACATTAGACATGATATTTAGTGCAACCAAGATGTTAAGAAGTTGTATGAATAAAAAATTATTATGGTTGCGGCAAATACTATGAAATTTCATGACTAATCAGTCTAATTTGGTATAGATTTTCATGAAATTTGGTACCAAATACACTTTAAGCTAAAATTTAAAAAATAATAAAGAAAGAAAAAGAAAAAGATTAGGTAACATGCACATACTGACATAAACCATGTCTAACATCATGTCTAAAATCAAAAGTAAAAAACCTAACATGCACATACTGACATATAGATTAGGTAAAACTTTCATACATTCAATACCCTCTATATGATGAATGCCTTTGTGGCATGTAACTAAATGAACCTTGTCCGTAATAGTAACTCCCTCCTCCACCTCCACCTTCGTCGCCAGATTCATCCTTCGGTTCTCTTTTTACTGATTCAACTGCAGGAGAACTCTTGAGCGAATCCGAGCTGAATGTGTCCAAAAAATAGTCATTCACCTCTGCTGAATTAGATGGTGGGGATCCCTTCCTATCGTCCTCATTCACAGATGCAAGAACTTTTTTCAGACACTTTTTATGACCCGATTTGTACGGGATTCCCAACAGCCTATAAAATGCTGCAAGACTTTTAACAAACTTTGATAGTTTACTTGTGCCTGCTTCAGCATCATGTTGTCTCGGAGGTGGATGTTGTTGTCTGATACTTCTTGATTTGTATGCCATTTGCATGCTTTCTTTTTCGGCCTTTTTATAATCTCGTTCTTCTTGCTCCCTTAAAATTCTCTCTTGTTCTTCTTCTCTACTAATTGTGGTTGTGGAAGACCTGGAACTAGAGCTAGAGGCAGTTGTAGTTCCTCTACTAAACCCTTCTTCATTTATAACAGGCTTACTTCTATATATTCTTTGGTTAGTTGCAGGATGAGGCGTGTGGGAAGTCTTTGAATTAGAATTGAGAATAGCTCCAAATAAATCTTGGACTACCTGAGAAGCTTTGCTACAAGGTGCGGCGTCTCCTCCTCGACAAGCCAAATGTAATTTGAGTTGATTTGTTTTGTTGACAAACTGTTTTCCACACAACTTACATTTCAACTTTATCTTTCCATCGTGGGAGTAGGTTTGGACTCCATAATCCCAAATATTCGCTGATGCATCATCTTCCAATGACATATCTGCCGTATATCTGGTTAGCTTAGGACAAAAAAAGTTATGAATGAATGCAATTACCTAACAAAGTAACAATATAATAAAAGATTTAAACAATATTGTCTAATTGAATAGTACTAATGAAAAAAGAGAAATATTCATCCACCCATAAAATATAACCACAAAACTTCAATGTAACTGTTTTAACAAAATTACAAGTAACATGATATAACAAAATTAGAAGGCACAAAATCATATTGCAGCTGCAGGCACTGTCTCTTCAATCTTGTCACTCTCCTCTTTATCGAACTCCTCATCAATAAAGGTCTCTTTCCCCCACATCGGACGCAGCCAATCCTGAGTACAAATGAGCGCTTCGACCGATTCAAGTGTAAGTGAGCTTCTATACTTGCTTACGACCCTACTCCCCGTACTGAAAGCGGATTCTGAAGCCACAGTTGAAATTGGAATTAATAATATGTTGCGTGCCATTAATGAGAGCACAGGGTATTGCAACTTACAGATTTCGTCCTCCACCACTCCAAAATATCAAAATCATCGCCTTTGTTTAAAACTAGAATATCCTCTTTGAGATACTCTTCAAGTTCAGATCTATGCATCTGTACTTGAATCCCTTTCAGCTGTGTATAGTAAGACATGAAATCATCTGTCGTGTCTTCTTGTGATTCATCAACAGCAGAATTAGAACCCACATGAGGAGATTGTTCTTTTATAGCACACGCATACAAATTGTACAATTCACTGGCTGCACTAGAAATATTTTCGGCCTCAGCAACACCCATCACACCATACAACACATTCCATATGAAGCCAACCATAAAATCTTGTACCGGGGATCAAGAACGACCGCAACACCCATTAACAGACTACACTCAGACCAATACTTATCAAACTTTACCTGCATGCATATGGTCATGAAGTGTAAAAAGTCTTGTCCACTACTGCTTTTGCGCAAGACATCTTTTACCTTCCAAAGTTCAGGCAGAAACATATCTGCTGTTGGATACTTGTAGCCCGAAAATTTTTTCGTGCTTTTGTAAAAAACAGAAAGGAACTTACGAACTGATTCAGCTCTTGACCAATCATCTTCAGAAGGCATCCAAATTACGCACTATCACGCTCCGCATAGTAAGAGAAGGCAGGTCTCAAATCTATCGCTGAATCCAACATTTCAAAAGTTGAATTCCAACGTGTCGTGACATCCAACTTCATTATTCTCTAAGTTGACAAATTCAACCGCTTCACGATCTCATTTCATGCATGTAATCGTGAAGGTGACCCCTGTATGTACTTCACACTCTCTCTTATGTTTTCGATTGTGAGATCGATTGTTTTAAGGCCTTCTTGTACAATCAAGTTTAGGATGTAGGCACAACACCTAACATGAAATATCTTTCCACCAAAATACAAGTCACCGGTGGCCTTAAACTAGTTGTGCAAATTCATTATCATGCTATCATTTGCAGAGGCATTGTCTAGTGTAATTGTTGAGATCTTCTTCTCAATTCCCCACTCCATTAGACATCTGTGTATGCAGTCTGAAATCATCAAACCACTATGAGGAGGCGCAAGATAACGAAAGTTTATTATTCTCTTGCAAAGCCTCCATTTGGTATCAACGTAGTGAGCAGTTAGAGACATATACCCCTTTCATTGATTGGATGCTGTCCACAAATCTGATGTCAGGCTAATTCGAGAAATCGTGGCTAACTCTCTTTTCAACTTGACCTTCTCGCCTTCATACATCTTCATACACACCCTCCTGACTGTCGTACGAGAGACCTTCTCGTATCTGGGGTTAAGGCATTTGGCTAGTCCAACAAAAGCAGGATTCTCTACCATTTGAAATGGTCTTTCATTTGAAATAATTAACTTAGCCGTCCACTCATTCACCGACTCTTTGTCATACTTGTAGATGGATACTGACGGACCCCCTGCAAATTGTGAAAATGAAAGTGTTTGTTGCCTTAGCCCACTTCTCACTTTTTAAAGATACTTTGCTAGATGTTTCTTCAATGTTGTAGTCGAACCATCTGCTTGCTTAGCATACTGACTCTTGCAGTGCTTGCATTGTATTTTCACTTGGCCGTTCTTTAAGGTTACTTCTTCAAAATCTTCCCACACTGCCAACCTTTTTTTCGTATTTCCCGCAACATGTGACTGTGTAGTACTAGTATCAACCACGTCGACGGGCACCTCTCCATGTTCAACACCTAATCCTTCATCTTCAAGGATCATCGGCGATGTAATTGATCGACCACCAGGAGTCGGAGACAAGGTATTGGAAAGACCCTTGCTTTCCATCTGATAGTTGAAATATACTAAATCATATTAGCATTAGCAATCTAATACTAACAGAGTTATACTAAATCTTAAATTAATTACTTATCCAAGGTTGGATAGATTGTAATACTTTCATATTTCCATTTAAACGTCCACGCCGAAAATCCGGCAGTATCTCCCCAGCTTCTCTAGATAAGTTGATCTTACGTTATATTCTGATGCCAAATATCTAAAATAATGTAAAGATATTTGGCATTGGATACAAAACGAAAGAAACATATCCAGAGATAAATGAGAAGATGGACCGCGGATCAGGTATGAACATTTAAATAGGTTATATGAAAGTATACTATCCATCTAACCTTGAATTGTCCAAAAAGGTACAATTTGAGCAATTTTTAAGCCACCAAAAATACATTATATCTATATATGGTCACATAGAAATCCTCAAACGGGTAACTAATTATCTAACTTACAAGTAACAATTAAATCCTAAATTAGTTACCCATCAAAGGTTGGATAGATTGTAATGCTTTTATATTACCATTTAAACGTCCACGTCGAAAATCCTGCAGCATCTCCCCATGCCTCTCTAGATAAGTTGATTTTACGTTACATTCTGATGCCAAATATCTAAAACAATGTAAAGATATTTGGCATTAGATATAAAACGAAAAAAACATATCCAGAGAAAAACGAGGAGATGAATCGCGGATCAGGCACGAACATTTAAATATGTTATATGAAAGCATACTATCTATTTAACCTTTAACTGTCCAAAAAGAGATAATGTGAGCGATTTTTATGTCACCAAAAACACACTGTATCTATGTATGGCCACATAGAAATTCTCAAACGGGTAACTAATTATCTAACTTACAAGTAACAACCACAACTAAGCTAAGTATACAATGCACAATAATTAACTAAGCAATACACATATTAAGCTAAGTATACAGATTACAATGCACATATTAAGCTAAGTTAAGGAAAAAATTGAAAACTAAAGTTAAGGATTCCAATCCTCTAGAATGCAACATCTGTGGTATAGATTTTGAACCATTCTTGAATTGAAATCAAGATTTTCATTTTTCAATAATGCCAAATGAATCCACTTATATTAATTCTAGATTTCAAATCCTCATTGCACACAATCCAAGATTTTGAGAAGGTGCCAAATGGCGCCTTAAAGATTGACTCACATGATAAAACATAGTATACATCACAGTGGGCCTATTGTGGATTGGATTTTGGACCTATTGTGCCATGTTGTCATGTGTGGCATGTACATGAGTTTTATGTTGTCAAATAACACTTTTGTCATGTAATCAGGACCATCCCATCCATGGCTTCGAAAATAGATGGCTATGAAAATAGATGGCTATAGAAAATAAAGCCAAATCAAGGATGATTGAACCATCCAACTAGTGTAATTTTTTACAATAGCCCCCGAACAATAAATGGATCATGCACATCTCTGTTTAATTTTTTACGGTAGCCCCACCATGAAGTTTGAATTTGGGCAGTTTGAATCTGAAGTACGTGCCAGTGTGCCACATGCAATTGGAAAAAACCTCAGCCATTGATCAGGTTCCAAGTATAGCACTACAGAGCATGACTTCAATGCGCCAGGGAGTAGGAACTTGATCCAAAACTTATGTGACCCTTAACAAATTTTCAACAATAGGTGTTCAATCCCCACCGCTTTCTATTGTGTGGTTCACTTGAGCTTTAGATGTGCCTCATTTTTTAAGCTCATATACTAAAATGATCTCATCAAATGGATGAATGGTGTGGAAACAATACATCATATTGAAATGAACCTGAATTGTCATAGTCAAGCGGAGCACAGATTTCTTAGACTAATGTGAGAAAAACATATTAATTAAATGATTAGTTATCCTTTATTTGGCTTTATTTTCTACGCCCATCCTTTTCTCGAAACCATGGATGAGATGACTACAGTTGCCTAATATTAATGAATCATAAGTAATCAATGATGGTCCTGACAAATAGTAGAGGGATCAAAATTGTTGATTTTGATTTGAATTATACTTGTGAAAATGATAGGTTGTCCATATTAAAGGCCATTAGGCAATTTGTTAGTATTTGTCATATTAATGTGATGCTTACACAGTAGCCCATGAAATGCTCTCTCTCTAATGGTGGGGTCTGATCTGTAAATGAAACAGAGATGTGCATGATCATTAATATTGATTTGGACTTATTTCCATGGCCATCCATTTTCGAAGCTATTGATGGGACGGTTACAATTGCATAACAAAAGTGATGCTTTAGAATCATAAGCAATCCATGACACACTCTAACAAATAGATGGTCCAAGTTGTTAAATTTATATGCTTTTGTCTAAATAATCTTGTCCATCCATGTTAAAAGACTGTTGATCAAACTGTTCATATTTATTTTTAAGATGGTGTATGTTTGCATTATATACTATAGGATGTACCCTAAACCTAGTGAACAGTCTAGATCAATGGATTGAACTATCTAAGTGTCCCAATGCAACTAGGAACACTATAACTTACAGTGCTTTCAAAGCACTAGAGCATCTGTCATGAAATAAAAAATGATTTATTGGAAATAGAAAATAATCACAAAATGAGATTATCTTGCCAAAAATTTAAAATTGAAGTAGACAATAATGTGAGTTTGCCACCATTCTCAAAAGAGGACCAACTCATCCATGGTATGCATGTGGCATAAAAGCACATCAATCCAAGTGTGCCCCACCTGATATTTAGATTAGGATGAATTTTGTATTTTCACTCCATCTCTGTGAGTTACACCTGATTAGCAGGTTTGATGAAAGAGCCACAACCGCACGAGCAGCGGGCAGCGGGACATGGCTGGCCCGGCCGACGAGCCACGATCGCACGCTCGCACAACGAGCCATGGCCTGTGGGTCCCATTTCAGTAAAATAAATAAATAATAATAAAAATGGAGTGGCCGAGTGGGTCCTACCTAATCGGGATCGGGAGTGCTGTGCTGGGCTACGGAGTAAAGACTCTGATCTTCAGGTAGGGATCGGGATTGGGATCGGGACGGGATGACTTGGGGATTCACCAAATCTTCGGATAGGGTAGAGAAGACAGTTGGGTAGGGTAGAGAAGACAGTCAGGTAGGGCCATAGAGATCTTCGGGTGCGGGACTGCAGGTAGGGTAGAGAAGACGATTTGGGAATTTTTAGGGTTCGGGCGATTTGGGGATTTTTAGGATTCGGGCGGTGAGAGGTGCTGTTACTTAGGGTAGGGTAAAAAACAAAACCTGGTAAAAGTAAAATATATATACATATATATATATATATATATATATATATATATATATATATATATAAAAAAACTAATAAATAAAATAGGTCGGTCTGAATCGGATCCTATTGGATCGAATTCCGGGTAGGGTCGGGTCGGAACAGGGCTTATCCAGGTCTGACCCGAAAATGTTTTGGATCTGTCTTATACTACCCGATCCTGACCGATCTTGACCGTCGGTTCTATTCGAATCGGGTCGGATCGGGTCGGATCCACTGGTTCGGGTATGAAATGCCCACATCTAGGTGCATCTATCAATTGTATGCACAACACGTGCTGGATTCCTTGGGGACCTCCCTGGATGGTATATCTTGGTAGAATCGTTATTAGAAGCCCATTATACTAGTGGAAGCCTACTCAAGGAGTAGATGCGGGCCTTGCCTATGCCTACCAAATGGTAGAAGTATACCAAGGGGCAGATGCAGGTTGACGGGTTTTTAACTTAAGCAAGTGGACGGATTCCCACTTGATGCATTAATGCATTGCATTTACTTTTTTTTTTTTTAAATTTATATTGTGTATGATTATTGGGCATTCTATTATAATTCGATGTAAAGAACTATGTCAGGAATTCTCACTAGGCCTGGCCAGCTTATCCTTTTTATTGATGGAAAAACCGTACAGATGTGAATGAGGGTGAGCCGGTGGCTCAAGAACAGGAATATGTGGCCGAGCCGGAGGAGGATTTAAGAGACACATGGCCCTATTAGACAGAAGAAGAAGTTATTGCCTCAGAGTAGCCATGATTTTTTTTTACTTTAATTATATTTGATTTTCTTAGATTGTTAATTAATTTTTTTCAAGTTATTGAACATGTTTATTTCATTTCATAAGACCGCAAATAGGAGGGTCCTTAACTATGTTTATGATTGGTTATTTGAAATAAATGGTTATTTCTTGTTTATGAGATGCTTCTTAGTATAAATGGAATGTAGATATACGGTAAAACTACTGGGTAGATGAGATTTTTTGTAAGCAATTTAATAGTTTAAGTACACTTAGTGTACAAGTCATGACATGGATCTCGGGTCCAAAGTATATGCTAGGTACCCGAAATCTGGGTTGTGACATCTCTCCTTAAATCTCATTTATAGACTTTCTCTGGATGTATGTTCCATGGCTTATTGAAATTCTGAACCCTACCACATTAGAAATCCGAGTCCACCTAGTCTTATTTTAATACTTTACATCATATTAGTTTATCCTCTAAGATCATCTTACCACACAAAATCGAGACCGTATACCAGTATGGGTAAAGATGGTATCTAACGTCTTCCATCTCTATAATTGAGGTCCTTACTCAGAATCCTATGTCGCAGATTAAGAGTTAACTTTAAGTAAAAGAGTCTCTGGATTCTCTGGCTTTTACTGATTCTGCGGGTTCTAGCTGACTGCAGAATTTTGAAGTAATTGGCTAATGCCAACTCTAACTCTACAACATCATGAATCCAAATTAGCCCGTATACCTTCAAAAACAAATATAAAAAGTGTGGGTGTCGATTTCCAGTGTTCATATATAGATGTAGTTTTGATTCACATGTGATGTTTTATTTTTAGGGTTTTGAAATATAACATCTTCAATTTTGACCTATTTTTTAAATAATGTTTTTCTTTTTCCATTTTTAGTATTAAAAAAAAAATGATATACATGGGCAAAACATGAAGGAACCATGTCATAACAATTATAGTTAATTGATGCCAATGAAAAGTACTATTTTAACTCTAGTTTTAGAACACCCTGATCCATAGCTCAAGTGGTATACTGAATGAAAGATATCTCGTTTCAACACTGAGGTCTTGGTATCGGTCCCTAGTAGGGGTGGCTAACAGTGAAGTATGAACTAACCGTGGGGTGTACTAGCATGCTAACAAAAAAAAAAAAAAAAAGTTTAGGGTCTAGGTCTTTGAGAGAGTATATGATTGGGCTTAGGATTTGGGAGAAGAGAGAGTGGAGGTTAGTCTTAGATTGTGGTTTTGGGATTTGAAAGAGGGATATTATTATCATTTTAAAGAAGAGAGATGTTGCTAACATAATCATAGTTAGTTTCGGTCAAAGAATTGAATTGTGAGGTGTTATTTATTTATTTATTTTTATTATATTAGAAAACCGAAGTTATTTGGTGATGCAATCGGCTACTGCCCTGTCTTACCAAGAAGGGATGGCTCTACCAGGTGAATTTGAGCAATTTCGAAGGTGTGACCCACCTAATGTTTATATAGGGCTGATTTTTTAGTCATCCCATCATCACAACGGGACTTACATATTGCATGAATTAGATGGTACACGTGCACACACACAACAAGCATACAGTAGAAAATAATGGACAACCACTCAAAAACATTCAAATTCATGCAACATCCCATGGAATCATTGGATTGACTTGATTTTTGGGGCATTCAAATTTCACAGTAGGACAACCTTGATGGAAAGGTTGGACCTATTGGTACACCCACATAAGCCCTGTGCACAATACTTCATCAATGAGATTTGTCTACCACAATTAAGTAGAAGATTATGGACTCGTGGAAGTGTACAGTAGAAATAAAGAAGAATATCAACATCTTAACATCTCTTTTCAAATAGTGGACATTTACAGAAATAAAGAAGAATATCAACATCTTAACATCTCTTTTCAAATAGTGGGCAGATAAGATCAATTAACAAAGTTGAGGATAGAATGGAAAGAAAAAGAAAAAGGGAGAGGCAGGGAGAAGGTAGGATACAATATTGACTGAAATATTGATTGATGTGTTTGGTCTTGATAGGTACCATTTTATCACTGTACTTTCTTTTGACCATCCTTTTCATATAAATAAAAGTTTATACCACTTGTTTACCATTGATGCAGATGGGGTAATACCTCACCCTTCTCTAGCTAGGAATGAATAGGGGTCTAAGGGGACACAATGATTAGTTTTAACCACACCATCCATGAATTTTGGGTACAAGATCCAAGGGTCAAGTGTACCACAATACAGAAATTAGTGGTGACAATGGCACCCACCATTGAAAACTTCTTGGGCCCACCATGATGGTTAAGTGCCATCGAAACTGTTTATATGGCCACATAGACTTGGATGAAGGGACAACACAAATATATCTTTGGCCCCCAAAATGTTTTCAGCTGTAAGTGTTTAGTCACCACTGTGTGGTCCCCTCGAGGCATGAAGCTGCATCATTTTTGGGCCTCTACCCTAAAATGATACCAAAAATGGATGGACAGGGTGGATAAAACTTATATAATGGTGGCCTGTCAAGCCTCCATAGCCCTATCATGATACATATCTTTTATCCACGCCGTTCAATCATTTTTCTGGCTCATTTAGGACACAAGCTCAAAATTGAACCCAATCCAAAACTCTGAGTGGACCACATTATAGAAAACAATGATGATGATGTCCGCTGTTGAAATCTTTCTTGGGCCAGTGGTGATATTTATTTGTCGTCCAACCTGTTCATAATGTAAAATAGACCTGGATGAAAGGAAAATAAAAATATTAGCTTGATCCAAAACTTTTACCACCCTCAACTGTAAGCTTTCAATCCCCACTTTTTAATGGGAGTAGCCAACTTGGGCTTTGGATCTGCTTCAATTTTAGGCTCATACCCTACAATGAGCTGACAAAATGGACGAGGGTTTGGATAAAACATATACATCATGGTGGGCCCACAAAGGTTGGACATCAGCTAGCTGGATGGTGTTAGGATCACCAGGGGTCACCAGCCAAACCGCCTCCCGCGTGAGGGACCACCTAATGAATCATGATACATCGGACAATGCATTCAATTTTTACTTATTTTGCTGGTTTTATTCTACCTTCTCCTTTTAAACGTTGTTATGCTTGAGTGTCTAACAGGAAAGTGGGGTCACCGTGTGATAGGTCCATGCACTAATTCGGGTTATTCATGCTCAGTAATACGGTGCTCTTAGAGCACCGTATGTTACAGTGCTCCTAGTTGCATCGAGACACTTGGACAGTCCAACCGATGGATCCAGACCATGCGTTTGGTGCAACAATCGTTTCCCGTCCGATCATCCAATCCATCTATAAGTTGGGCTTTATATTCTATAGTCATTCATTTTCCAAGCCATATATAAAGGATGTCTTGAACGGTTTTGTAGAGAAAATTATTTGGAGACACAAGCCATCTATATATAAGCCTAAACAATGGTTCGGATTATTGATGGGGCTTAATGCGCTGTAAGTAATTTTGACCGTACATTTTATAGTTGACTGATCTAATGCTTGGAATGGTCGGATTGTTGTGGTTTTTACAGGATCGCTCATGAAATGCATCCTACACCTAGTGGACAGTTCCAATGCATAGATCAGATTGCCCAGATGTCCAATTTCAATTGGAAGCGTCATAATTTATTGTAATGTGACATGTACTAATACTCTGAGACGTGGTATCCCTGTGATAGGCTTTCGCAGTAGGGAAGCAACGTGGGAGCAGCGGACGCGGATTAGATAGATACTTGTATCCCTGCTGCCATTCATTTGAGATCTTTTATGGCAGGAAAAAAAATAATGAAATAGGTATAAAGTTCAAATGGACCCTCCATAGAAAACAGTGCGACAGTGACACTCACTGTAGAAACATTTTAAGGCCCTCCCATGATGTATTTTTGAGATCCAAGCTATTCATAAGGTAACATAAAGGTAGATGAAGTGAAAAAATAAATATAAGCTTGATCGGAAACTCATATGACTCCTAAGAAGTTTTAAACGGTGGATGTCATTGTCCCCACTGTTTTCTACGGTGGCATCCTCTTGAGCTTTGGATCTCCCTCATTCCGTCTTGTTCCCTAAAATGATCTCTTCAAATAGATATACAGTAAATAAATATTGCATTTACATCATGGTAAGGCCCACAGAGCTTGGTGACGTCACTTCAGTAGCAATTTGGGTACTGACATTGTCAGTATCTAATCCGCATCCGAAGCGGGCGAGATGTTGGTGGCTTTTGACGAAGTTTCTGCGCTGCAACCTTTGTGAGGCCTACCGTGATGTTTGATATAAATCCACTCTGTCCATCTGTTTACTGCTCATTTTAAGGATAGGAAAAGAATCAAGCGGACCATGAGATAGGAAACCGCGGAGAATGAGTAACCACCGTTGAAACATTCTTACTGCCTCAAAAGTCTTGTATCAAACTAATTTTGATAATGACCTTGTGAACAGTTTGAATGTCATGATATGAACATACAGGTGGAGCCCAGAAAGGTTTCAACGATCCGGTTAGGTTTTTGTCGCAGGATGTAGAATAATCTCTCCGAATGGATAAATGGGATGGATTTCTGACAAACGTGACTGTGAGCCCCACCTAATTCCCAGTGTTGCAACCTTCAGCGAACTTTCGTGGTAAGTCCGTGGCCGGATAGAAGGGAATGGTTTAGGTAAGACCTCCAGGACGTTGAAATTTAGGTGCGTCTACTGGGATATTTGTAAGAAATCTATATTCTTCGTCCATTTTGTGGGCTTATTTTAGAATAATGGATTAAAATGGAGCATATCAAAGACTAAGTGATGAAACTTCCCTAGGTCGAGAGTCATGTACATTTTCTTCGTCCATTATGTGGGCTTATTTTAGAATAATGGATTAAAATGGAGCATATCAAAGACTAAGTGATGAAACTTCCCTAGGTTGAGGGTCATGTACATGCGATCCTTACTGCTCATAAGGCCCTTTTTACTGGGATGAACTAAAACACAAATATTGGCATGATTCAAAACTTCTATGGCCCAAATACTTCGAGACATTCAATTCTCATGTTTTCAGCCAATTTGAGTATTGAATGCGGTTCATTTTTAGTCTCATGTTATAAAATGAACTTACAAATGGGATGAGCAGGACGGATTTCTTACAAACATCGCAGTGGCCCCACCTAGGCTCTCATAAATCTGCATCTAGACCTTGGTCCCACCCAAGATGGTACGCCCCTGTTGTGGGCCTCAGCTTGATGTATTAATTCTGTATTCATGCTGTCCATCCATTTTTTCACATCCATTTAGGATATTATCCCAAAATGAAGTAGATACAATTACCAGGTGGACCATACTCTAGGAAACATTTGAAATTGAACTCTTTATCATTACAAACTTCTTACTTCACACATAAATTTCTCTGCCGTCCTTATTTGCAGTACAATATGTTGATAAGGTCACACAAGCCTGAATGAAGGAAAAACCAAATATCAACCTCATCGGAAACTTTTGTGAGTCATTAATGGCAATCAGCAATATTTCCTAAGATATGGTCTACATGATAATTGGATCAGCTTCCTTTATTCTATAATTCACTAAAATTACCACCCAGATCCATAGCTCAACTGGCAGACTAAGTGGAGATACCTCCTTTCAACACTTGAGGTCTTGATATCGATCCCCAGCGGGGTAGCTAACATGGAGTGTGCATGCTGACATGGGTGTGTACTAACGAGCTAACCTAAAGAATAATAATAATAATAATAATTAAAAAATAATAATAAGTAGATTTCTCACAAGCAATGGATTCTTGTGACCGAGAGTTAGGTGGGGCCCACCATGATTTATGTATTCTTGTGACCTGGAGGGAAACAATATGAATTGAGCTATGGTTAAAAAATTCTTGGGGCTGCAGAAGTTTCAGATCAATCTAATGTTATATATGTGTTTTCCCTGCATGCATGTTTGTGTGATCTTATGAACAAGTTGCATGACAAATAAACATCAATGTGGGCCCTAGAAAGGTTTCAACAATGGAAATCATTATTCCCACTATTTCATGTGGCGTGGTCAACTTGAGCTTTGTATGTGCTTTACTTTTACGATCAACCCCAAAAATGAAGTGGAAAAACAAAAGGACGGTATAGATAAACAACATAATCAAAAGGTGGGCCCAATAGAGTTTACTCAGTACAATACAACGTATGCAATCCGCTTCCCCATGATCTGGCTGTACTGAGTTACTCAGTATGCAATCCGCTTCCACTCTCAGCCATACAAACAATTTAAAGGAGATCAAAGTTACATGGCCCCGACATAATGTATTTATTATATCCAAATTGTTCATCCATCTTGCGAGATCATTCTAGAGCATGACACCAAAAACTATTCATATCCATAGCTTAAGTAGACCACATCACAAATAGCAGTGGAGATTGATTCTTAGCGTTAAAACATACATATGGCCTAACATAATGTTTATTTTCCATCTGTCTTGGTCATAAGGTCACGTAGATATGGATGACAGATATGAATGAAGAGGAAAAACAAACTTTTATACTTTTATGACCCTCCAAAGGATTTCAATAGTACTGTCAATTCTTCTTTGCTTTTTTAAGTAGTCCTTTTAATATTTGAATCTGTCTTATCTTTAGGCTCAAGCCTTATGACCAGCTCACCAAGGGAGCATATACTTAGGATATAACGCATACCGTGTGATGAGACTCACCTGTTAACACACCAACTTGCTCGGTGGGTTGTGGTACACTGGCCAATCCACTTCCTCTGTGAGCTCCAGAGGTTATGGAGGAAGCATACTGGCTAGTCTACCACATACCTTCAATTTGGATGGTGTGTTGACCTCACCAAATTTTGTGGGTCCTTTAATGAGGTATGTGTCATATCCCAACTTAAGGCTTGAGCTTAAAAAAATAAGACTAATTTAGATATCAAGTGGACCACATTGCAAAATGGAAGAGTCAAGTCTCACCAAGGTTACGATTCTTTCTCTCCACAGCTCCACTTGGCTGCAAAGTATATCGGCAGGAAAATTGCCTTTAAATTCCGTGCTTCTTCGGATACGCACTGACCTTGTGAGACATACTGGCTTGTGAATGGTGGGCCTGCCCCCTCCCTTCCATTCCATTCCACTCCATCAATGTGGCCCACGGAAGAAAGCTCCTCCAAACAAATTCGTGGTCTGATCAGACCACATCTTGCTTTCTATAGTGCCCCGCCAGGCTTTAGTGCCTAAGTGCTCCATCAAATTCAAAATGGAATTCTAAATTATTTCCTTCGAATCTGGTTAAGAGCAGAAAGCATCAGAAAGCTATATCCACATGAGGTGTGTGACGCATGGCTAAAAAAGCACCAGCCACTATCGGAATGACTAAACTAATACCAGCTAACGGACCAAACCCCCCACCAAGAACTAACGAGGCCACATTCAGGACCTTCTCCCTTCTGTCCCTATTAAGTGGTGACAGTAGGGGGTTTGCGTGAGTTGCTCAACCGCCCCGCCTTTTGCCCTCTCATCTTGTTCAAGGCTTTGTTTCATGAGATCCGTCCATCTCATTGTCACAGCGTATATCTTGCGGATCTCTCTTCTCTATAAAAGAAGGCCCACAAATTGAAGCAAGCAATGGCTACAGTATGCTCCGTCAATTTTATTTATTTATTTTTAAATAGTGCAACTTAAATATAGCTATGGACGGAGTATCTCTTATTAGGCTTCGACACCTAAGGAAACGTTAGTAGGGTTTGTTAGATTAAGCCTCAAATATAAGGGTTTGGCAAAAGCAAGCAAGGATTGGACATATCTAATTTTGTGTGACCTGGTGGATAGGTTGGATGGAAAATAAATATTATGATGGCCTATAAATGTTTTAACGGTGAGAATAATTGTCCCCACTGTCATTTGTGGCATGGTTCACTTGAGCTTTGGATATCACTCAGTTTTACAATCAAGATCTGAAGTGATCTCGACAAATGGATGAACAGCGTGAATATTATAAATACATCGTTGTGAGGCCACGTAACTGTGTTATATTTTTGAACCGTTTATCAACTCGGAGCGTCAGCGCTAGTCTTCCCACGACACGTACCCACACCAGCCAGGTTGGTGGTTTGGTACACCAGCCATCCGCTTGCAAAATAAAAAATGGATGGTGGTCGGTCCTCCCCCTGCCACCAGCCAATGGCTGATGGTCGGTGCTCTGTAAGCGCCACCATGACGTATGTGTTTCATCCATGCCGTGCATCTATTTTTTTAGATTATTTTATACGATGAGAACAAAACTGAGTTATATCCCAATCTCAAATGGACCACATTACAGGAAGCAGTGTTGAATGAATTTCAACCGTTAAAAACTTTTTTTGAGGCCATAAAAGTTTTGGATCAAGCTGATCTTTGTTTTTTCCTTTTATCTAGGTCTGTATGACCTAATCAATATATTGGATGTCAAATAAACAGTATAGTGGTACTTGAGAAGATTTTAATGGTAGATATCCAATCACTATTGTGGTCCATCATAGACTTATATTCCTATAATTTTAAGTATCCAGATCTAAAATGATATGTAAAAATAGATGAACGGAATGGATGAATTACATACATTATGGTGGGGGCCACAGGGCACCGACCACCAGCCCCGTTCCGTTCCCAAAAAAATGAGTACACGTGGAGAATCGATGGCGAATGCATTAAAAATACACATCCATCACATCAAATGGCATGCGAAGTCTCTGTAAAACACCTGTTACAGGGAGCCGGTGCAACAAGAAAACGTCGGCTCCAGATATACCCGTGCGACATCCTCACCATCCATCCATTTCACTGGCTAAAGTTAGGCGTGACCATAGGAATAAAGTAGATGCAAAACTCAGGTGGGCCAATTCACAAGGAAAAGGTAGGGATGGAACCGTCCACCATTGAAACCTTACTAGGGCACACGGTGAAATTTATATGCCATCCAAGCCGTTAACAAAGTGCTTCCCATCTGGATGAAGGAAAAATTACAAAAGAAATCTAAATATCACCCTGATCGAAAACATATGTGGACCTTAAGAAGACTTTAATGGTAGAAATTCCAACCCGTACTTTTTCCTGTGATGTGGCCAACTTGAGTCTCGAATCCTGCTGAATTTTGGCTCAAAGTCCTACCATGAGATGCGGCAACGGATGGGGGGAGTGGATCTGACATAGATTTTAAAGGGGGGCTCACAGAGCTTTTTGTTGCACGGACACGGTAGGATCAGAGCAACCATGGTCATCAAAGTAGGTAATGATGGTCAACATAGGGAAAGGGCCGATAAATGATGTATACGGCCATTTAACATCGGTGAGATTGGATCATATGATCCACGTGTTGGGCATAGCTATGTGGGCAGCTGTTGGATGGGATGTGTGATGAGATCGGGTTTTAAGTATGGGAAATTTCATGTGGGCCCACCTGGTATTGCAGATTGAGACTGAGAGACATGGCTTGGACGGCTTGAATATTATTGCATGTATATATGACACCATGCTGGATGGCTAAGATTATCTTAGCATAGTAATATTTAACATGTGTGATCCATCCACCGTAGAGGGCCGCGATTTGGTCGGTGTGAGTCCTGAATGCCCCAACATTTGAAGAACATTCGAAAATAAAGTCCTGAATGTCTTGTGATCTTATGAACAGGTTGGATGACAAATAAACATAACTGTGGGCCCTAGCAAGGTTTCAACGGTGTAATTCATTATTGCCACTCTTTCTTGTGGTGTGGCCCACTTGATATTTGTGCAAACTTAAATTTTGGACTCAACCAATAAAATGAGCTGAAAAAACGGATGGACGGCGTGGATAACCCACACTCATTTACTATAGGCCCAACTGAATGTACTCGGTACAATAAAAGGTCACTGGGTAACTCAGAACGCGATCCGATTTCGCTTTAGTGGATCCGAGGCAGGTGGATCCCTGACTGTAGGTCACACTGATGTATTTTCTTTAAATCCATAGCGTTCATCCGTTTTGAAAGCTTATTTTATGGCACGATCCAACAATTGAAGCAATACCAACCTTAGGTGGATTACACCAGAAAAAACCATTGGTAATTAAATACCCATCGCTAAGAACTTCTCTAGGTCACCAGAATGCTTATTTGCCATCCAACCTACTGATAAGACAGGCCTGGATGAAGGGACCGCTCAAATATCAGTTTGATCAAAAACTTTTGTGGCCCACAGTAAGTTTTTAATCATCAATCAACACTGTTTCGTCCACTTAACATTTGGATCTGTTTAATTTTGAGGATCATTCTTAAAAGTAAGATATCAAGATGGATGGACAGCATAGATTTAAGGCACATACATCACAGGGGCCACGATCAGATATTGGCCTTTGGCTCATTCTGGTGAGGGCGTGCCCACTAATCAAATCTAATCACGCTATATCACCGTTTAGAGGTGGGTGGCGCTCACCCCCCTATCCAACTGGCTACTAAATCGGCCACGTAAGATCTCCGTACATCCTGATACGGTCACGCCATCGAAATCGGAAGCGGATCGCGGGGTACGGATTATCTACTGACAGGCTTGAGCAGCGTGACTCGTATTGAAGTTCAGTCACCAAGATTTTTGTGCCCCACTATGAATGTATGTGTTGTGAACACACTGTCCATCCATTTCGGGAAATCATTTTATACACGAGTCCGGATCCTCTGTTATCAGGTCAACAGAGAAATCTTGATACCCTAAGGGCCTGTTTGGGAGCATGGATTTGGAACCCCCTGGATTCGCAACCCCCAGGATTGGAAACCCTCTGGATTGGCAATCCTCTCGGTGTGTTTGGTACCCTTGAGTGTGAATCAACTTTAATTCAAAAATACCTATACATGGTATATTCACGAGGGTTTGAATTTAATTACTAAATTAACTTTAATATCTCCAATTATGAGATATATAATTTTTGACACTATAGTTGTGATAAGCCCGCCAAAATATATGTTTTGCCTAAAAGTGATGAAATTCCAAATCTCAGATGGACCACAAGCACAAGATCATGTCTGAGTGAGTAACCAACGATTTTTAATCGTTGATTGATATGGACAATGTTTGGATGGTGCTGGACAATATTTGGACGGTACTGATCTACATGAACAATGTTTGAACGGTGCTGATCATTGTTAGTGAGCCATGTGCCCAGTAGAATGATAGTGTACAGTGACATACATTTATACCTGCAACTATTCAAATGATTTTAGGTGTAATCCAAGCTCTCACCTTGGATTACAAACTCCCTCAAAGAGGGGATTGGAAACCCCCTGGATTGGCAATCCCCAGTTACTTTATGCTGCCAAACAACCATGGGAATTTGAAACCCCCTCTAATCCTCTCCAATCCCCTCCAATCCAAGGTGCCAAACGACCCCTAATTCTCATTGGTCTACGTCACCACTCACTTAAAAAATAAAACAAATAAAAAATAGCTTCGGACGCCAAATCATTAGGGTAACAGGAATTCTCTGTTGACTTGATAATAGAGGATCCCGACTCTTTATATAGTGATTTGAAGAATGAGGTTGATCCGAAGCTCTAGTGGATCCCACCACAGAAAAAAAGTGGGGAGAGCTAGGAAGGTCTCAACGGTGAACATCACTCTCCCCACTGTTTCCTACGGTGACGTCCACTGGATATTTGGATTTGACTCCTTTGAACAATGCCCTGAAATGATCTCTCTAAATAGTAAATAATGGACAATGTAGATACAGAATATACATAATAGTGGGGCCACGGAGCTTAGTGACGTCACTTCAATAGCTAGTCTTGATCATATGTCAGTAGCTAAACCGTGCCCCAGACTACGTGGTGTTCCACACTACCAAATGGGTGGTGTGTTGACGTCACCCAGTTCTATGGGCCCACCACAATGTATGTATTATATCCAAGCCATCCATTCATTTGATAAGATTTTTCTAAGATTATAGTCCAAAATGAGACAGGCACAAAGCTCAGGTAGATAACACCACAAAAGTAGTGAGGATTGAACATTCATCATTGAAAACTTCTCGTAGCAATGATGGTTTGAGATTTCTTTTTTCTTTTTACTATTGTGGTTTTCTGATAAAGCAGGAATGACTTTGATGTCGTTCTTACAAACAGTGCCAAATTGTTGATGCAAACATTTGGTCCATTATTTTCTAACCTTCGAGTACTTGCAGAGGAAGAAGACAAAGGAAGCTCTGGCTAGAGCAGGGGACCCTCCAATGCTAAAGTCAAGCTAGTAATCTGGGTCTAGTAGTATTGAAGGGTTTTTAATGAGAGATTTTGCGTACATTTCTATAATACCTTGGGTTTTTGAAACCCGAGTATGTGACTCGTTTTCCAAAAACCCAAATGGTAACCGTTAAAGATAGTCAAATTTCACATATATATTTTTTTCCTCTATTCTTTTTCAGAGTTAGCATTTTAGCGGAAGGAAAATAAATCAAGCATAAAGGAAATATTTATCCACGTTCAAAATATACGAGCACCTACTCATAATCGTTTATACAAACTGATTTCTTTATGCTAATAAATATAATAAATACACAATTTTATATATGAGAAATAATAAAATGCATATAAACTTGAGCCGCAAGATTGTGCACCCTCTTTTGAAAGATACAACCATGCATACCTGATAATTGTGCCCTGCTCTTCATTAATCTAAATATGGATATTATTTAAACCATCTGCGCTACTTATACGATTATATATTCGATGAATGAGTGGCCAACTCAGTGTGAATTTTCCTTAAGATTACACACCACCACATTAGTTAAGCATAGTTTTAAACAATAATACATACAAAACATTTCATGATGCGATTTTGTTTAAGTGCACAGATGCGTGGATACACATCAACCGGGGATGCATATCTAGTTGGCTAAGTGAATGGACCTTTCAAATAGTCTGTTCATTCATGCAAGAGAACTAGTCTTTCAAACAGCTAGCTCATTTAACTTCTAAGGTGGTGGGCCTTTCAAACAGTCGGCTCACTTACACATGAATGGGCCTTTCAAACAGTCAGCTCATTTATGCCCGGGGATGGGTCTTTCAAACAGTCATCTCATCCTTAATAGAGGAATAGACCTTTCAAACAATCAGTCCATTCAGGTAAGAGAATGAGTCTTTTAAACAGTCGACTCATTCAATTTGCAAAGGAACGGTTCTTTCAAACAGTCGACCCGTTCAAGTAAGATAGTGGGTCTTTCAAACAGTCGGCTCACTGAAGCAATAGGATGGGTCTTTCAAACAGTTAATCCTTTTTTTAATAAGAGAATAGACCTTTCAAACAGTCAGTCCATTAAGCAAGAGAATGAGCCTTTCAAATAGTTGGCTTATTTAACTCACAAGGGAATGAGTCTTTCAAACAGTCCACCCGCTCAAGTAAGATAGTGAGCCATTCAAACAGTCGGTTCACTCAAGTAAGAATGAGCCTTTCAAACAGTCGACTTTTTCAAGCATATGGATGAGCCTTTCAAACAGTCGGCTCATCCCTATATAAGAGAATGGACCTTTCAAATAGTCAGTCCATTCAGAATACAAGTGCTATGAATGCATAATTAATCTCATCCATTATTATTCCAATTTGCGAGCAACCAATTTAAGAAAGCTCAAAGGTAACTATGGGGGGCTTGTCACCTAGCATAAGCCGACAACTCGGGCATAATATCCCATTCCACCATCCTCAGCTCATGAGACTCTATCATTAGGATGTTTAACGGCATCCTCCGTAACCAGTGGCCAATCACAGTCTATCAAGTGGGACTTGCCATCGCATGGTCACACAAAATAATCCATCAAGCCACTTAAGGCAAATATGCAATAATGAAAAAGCCATATATGCACAACAATCCATGGATGGTAAGCCCACATTAATGTTTCATTTAATCTATCAATCAAAGTAGCCACTAGGTGAGGGTCCATTATAATCACAATCAGTCAAGTTACATCCCAAGTCTAGGCGTACATATATAAGTGGAGTTTTCCACTAATAAATGTAGCAGTTTAAGTTCTTTAAGCAATCCATAAACATGAAAGATACACAAGTACAACATATGAATATTCATATGAGTTAAGCATTGAGCATATGATTGATAATCAGATTCAATATCTAACACGAGTTATCATAAATTAGAGATATCAATTATCGGTTGAAATAAAATGAACTATTACTTAAACTAATAAGGAAGATGAAAGCTTAAGGGGAAAGATTCATCACCTTGGGAGTTGTCTCTCTTAATGGTGTTGTTCTTAGAAGCAGTGTGTGTGTGTGTGTGTGCTTCTTAAGATTGAATTCTACTTGCTCCCCTTCTAATTGGAGTCAGGCAGTTAGTTTAAATCAACTTTGAATGGGAGCGACCTGTCT
This sequence comes from Magnolia sinica, assembly GCF_029962835.1. Taxonomy (NCBI): domain Eukaryota; kingdom Viridiplantae; phylum Streptophyta; class Magnoliopsida; order Magnoliales; family Magnoliaceae; genus Magnolia; species Magnolia sinica. The sequence continues at coordinate 34,347,912 of NC_080585.1, forward strand.
AGATGAAAACATAATATATAAGGAATCAAATTATGCAACCAATTAACCTTAATAATTCTTAAGTAATAGGGCATTGGGGAAACATCTTACTGTACTTGAAGTTATCACAAGGTGGTGATAGACTTGATTCCTGATTGCACTCAGTTAGGGATTTAACTTGCGATGGTTCTCCAAATGTTGCTGCCCAAATGGACCCAATTAGATTAATTCTACCTAAACTCCATACACCACCAAGTTAATGACCTATAACCTAGTCATTTTAGAATAATGGATCACATGAGGAGGTTACTCGAGGAGCTGACTTGGTGAGGGGCTGAGAAAATCGGGTTCAGCCCGAGAGAAGTTGCTAAATCCAATTTAGATTGGGTTGGTGCTGGTTGAGTGGCAATCGAGTCAACCTGGCAGAGCCAACTCGGTTGAACCGTGTTGCTCCTCCCCTTCTTTTCCTTCTTTCTTTCTCCTCTTCTGTTCTTCCATGCGGGGTTTGATAAACCCAGCTAGCAGGGTGACTCAACTCAGTCGGCTACTGGCAGCATCTTCTGTCTTACTGGCCATCCGAACCGCCAGCCACTGAGTTCCTCTTCTCTCTTCCCTTATATTCTTCTTTCTTTTTCTCCTTGTCCCTCTCAGTTCAGCATGGTTCACTGAACCCAATCTCAACCCGACTCAGACTCAGCGAGTTGAGTCCAGTCGATTCGACAATGACCCACGAGTTGGTCTAGCTTGGTTGAGCTGAGTCAATGCCGCACACACTCGCTTTCCCAGTCTCTTTCTCTATTCTTCCTCTCTTCTTCCTATTTTTCCTTTGTCCTTTTTCTTCTGGAACTACATAGAGCTTGGACTTAGTCCAGAAGCACCATTGCATGGCCGACGAATTGAAATCCGGCGGGTCTTCCTTCATCCTACCTTTTGTGGATTGATCCAATGGATCCCAGGAAGCTTACAGAATAGAAGGAATGAAGCTTGAGCGCCGTTTGATTAGTGGGTTCAAGCTTAGAAGAAAACGGATTATTTTTTTAATATATAGAAAATCTCAAAGAAGCCGATGCGGCTGTAGATTTACCTCACGTTGCTAGTGTTTTAAGGTTTCCTGGGACGTTATATCTCGATTTGGATGCCCTGGATTGATTTAGAGTGGTTTTTCAGAACTGGATGGGTGGATGGGATCGTGCCAACACACCAACGTACCTTCCCACTGTTGCTCTCTCTCTCTCTCTCCATCTCTTTCTTTTATAAAACCCTAGCCCTGAAGGGCTAGGTTGCGTGAGATGAACGACTAGGATAAAGGGAGGAGGGCTCACACAGATTGCCAGCTTGCAAAGGTGAAACTGATTTCCATTTTCGGAACTTGTCATGCGCAACTCCAGTTTGGGCCGAGAATCATGTGCCCACACGTATAGGAAAACCTGTGAGATCAGTTGGGTTTTGGTCGGGCCCACTGCTTGAATCAGATGGATGGTTTGGATTGGTTCTAGGTGGCCTGCATTGATCACAAACGGTTGGTTTTGAGAGGGCTGGAAACACAACTCTACCGCATGCCAACTTTTTTGTGATTGATGTCGTGTGTACACACGGGCCACCATCATGTAAAAATTACCAGGGTTGGACCGAAATGGTGGGCCAAACCTGATGGACGGTTAGATCGTCCAAACGGGTCCTGAAGGGGGGCCTCCATCGATGCAAATGGATGTTGTTCGTTCAATTCATAATCGGGCGGTAAAGGAGGGAGAAACCCTTCCTGTTCTGGTAGGCTCGGGTCAACGCCCGTTTAACCCGAGTCGGTGGTCCAGTACACTGCGTGTGCGCACACCCTATGCACACGCACCATGTGCATGGGGTCCACAGTGATTTTTTTGACAAATCCACTCCGTCTATTTGATTTTTAGGGCTTCATCATGGCTCTATATCAAAGATGGGTCTAATCCACAACTTAAGTGGGCCATACAACTTGGTTTGTGAGTTCGACTAATAATTACTAATGATTAATAGTCGGATCATTTCCCGATCTAATCACCGATGCTTTTAAATGTTCCTAAGCTAATATGGGTAGATCCTAACGGTTGCTTTTGCAACCTGGTGGCTAAGTCACATAATTAAGTACTAAATCATCTCACATCGAGTCGTGGACCCGATGAACGATGGATCTTTTTGATATAGGTCTTGCATTCAATGATGAACGGTTTAATTAGTTTATTAAAACAATTGAGATCCTAAAATAGATATTCTTAAAGTTGTGATTGGCTATTTTGGAAATCAATCAGATGAATGACTTGTTATACAAATGAAGTTTGTACTAGATGGTTGAGATTGATAGATTAAGAATCGTTACATGGTAACGTGTAAGGTAAGTTACGTGTGTTCCAACACACATGCAAACTAATTTAGATCTCCATGGTGACACCCGAGTACTGAAAAGTACGGGGTGTTATAATTTCACAATATGCGGAGTACTTATTTATAGCCTTTTTGGGGTAGTGACGTAAATGACAATGACTTTTTAATGGTGATTACGTATTACGGAAGATGTCTTCCTCTGGACGTGTCGTGAGGTGGTGGTCAATATCTGAGGTTGACCTTCAAAGTTGGTTCCCGAGGCCGAGGATGGTATCGGAGGCCAACTTCCAAAGTTGGTAACCGAGGTCGAGGTCGGGGTGATTTTTCGGCCATCAAGCAATCCATAGTCTTCGAGTCTATTCATCTGGTTAATCCATTTTTACCCATAACACTAGCTCCCCTACTTCCTAGCATTCTTCAAAAGCTCGGGAAGTAAGTTAGTGTGAACTGACACCATGTGACGACTTGCGCCGAGGAGGTCGGGAGGTCGGAAGGAGTAGGGCTAAGATCGATAAGTTGATTGTTCGGTGGTAAATAGCGCATGGTAGAATTAATAGGAGGGACTTTTCTTCCCTTCAACTGAGAGAAGTCCTCAGTCGTTCCTATAGTAGTAGGCTGAGTACTCGGTACAAGGACTTTATTCCCTTATACTAAGGGCCTGTTTTTTTTTTTGAAAGCTTGTGTAATTACCCCTATAAATGGGTAATTATTACCATTTCACCCTGTTTGAAAATCAAACGAATTTCTGCCTTGAAAACCGGTTCAAAAGAGTTAGTTTAAATTTGTGGACCCCAATGTGATCTGTATTATATATCCATTCCGTCCATCCGTTCTATCATAATATTTTAAGACAAGATCCGAAAAATGAGGCAAATCTAACACTCAAGTGGTCCACACCAAAAGAAACAGTGGCCCCAGGAGGTTTTTAACGGTAAGTGTTCAATTTCCTTTTTCCCATGGCGTGGTCCACTTGAGCTTTGGATATGCCTCATTTTTTGGTTCATGCCATAAATTCAGCCAACATAATGGATGAACGGTGTCGATAAACAAATACGCATCACGGTGGGACCCACAAATATTTATATCCTTCTCAGTTTTTGCGTCGAAAGAGCAGCTGGTCAAATCAAGCACTGGGAATAGTGTTGTAAATACCAAAAGAAATAATTATTACCCATTTACAAGGTATTTACCACTGAATTAAAAATTCAAACAAGCCCTAAGGAAAGTCCTTATTGTAGATCACGTAGTCCAAGTAGTGTTACTAATTAGTGGTCCGACCTCTTCTCTAAGGGTCGGACGACTGGTTGATGACTGTTTTTTCCTTGCACTAAAGGAAGTCCTAGTAGACCATGTAGTTCGAATAGTCGAGAAATCATTTAAAATAATTTTGTTTTCCTAACCTGGGGAAGTTCTTTTTATTGTAGAAGCCCATAAAGCAGTAGAAAACACAATAATAGAATCATGAGCACATTTTTTCCTTTTAAAAAGGGAGGTCGCTCTTAGTCGAGTAGGTTAGTCAGTCGACGCGCTCCTTAGTATCTAATGTCGTGGTACGTTGGCCTCGGTCTTGGTCGTCCTTTTTATTTCTTTTGGCATTAACGGTAGAGGGCTTTCCTTTTCCACCTCACTTCATATCCTCAGTTAAGTTATTTCCTCTTTGAGCAGCTCTTCGTGAACTAAAGAGCTCCTCAGCATTGAAATATTTTTGAGATCGGTTAAGTAAGTTGGCGAGGGTAGTCGGGGGGTTCTTACCAATAAAGAAGGTGAACTTTCCTTGTTTGGGGCTGGCTACCATGACAGTCAAAGATATCTGGTTGGAATAATCGTTGACCTAGACAGCTTCGGCATTGAAATGAATGAGGTAGTCTCTTAACAGCTCATCCTCCCTTAGCTTGATCATGAGAAGATGAGCTGATGGCTTTCTTCTGTCTCTCCCACCAATGAACCATGTGAGGAAGGCTTTACTGAGTTACGAGAAAGAACTGATGGACCTTGGCTTCAGCTACCTGAACCACCGTCGAGCAGCTCCTGATAAGGTCAGGGAGAATTCTCGGCATATTACGAGGCCCGAGGAGCCATGAAGTTCCATCCAGGATTTGAAGGACTCAAGGTGCTCCATCTGATCGACGGTTCTAGAGTAAGCGGTCATCTGTGACATTTGGAATATGGGTGGAAGCGAAGATACCATAATATCGTCGGTGAATGGTGGTTCAATTTCTTCTAACATGACCTCTACCGAGGTCGGTACTCAGGCACGGTACTCTTGTCTGATGTCATTGATCTGCCCTTGAATTTTTCTAAACTCGCCTCCCAAGGGCCCTCATTCTCGGCCACTGCTTCGGGGGCTTTTCCACTGCTCTTCCTCTTTAGCATGGGGCGCAGGTCAAAGTGTGTGAGTATGGCTGCTCCCGAAGTGTGAGAAAGAGCATGGTCTGGCAGCTCAGGAGGTTGCTTTTCTGTAAGTTGACTAGTGCTTGAGATGGTGTAGTGGTATCACCCTCCTCTGCATCATGACCAAGGGGTGGATTCTGTCTCTCGAGGAGTTGCATGAGTTGATTCATGTCTTTATTCAGGGCTTTGACTCGGTTTTTCAAGGAGACTAATTGACAGCCCCAGGTGCAGGGTTGAGGAGTAGGCACTGGGGGAGTAGAGTAGGCCCGCTGCTGGCAGGGCTGGGTACCCTGCTCGGTTGATGATTCATGAAGAGTTGGGATGACTGCAATAATAGTAGCTAGACCTTTTTTCTTTCCTTTTGCCATTGTGCTTTTCTGGTAAAGTACGAACGACTTTGATGTCGTTTCCACAGACGGCGCAAAATTATTGATGCAAAAATCTGGTCCACCCTTTTCTGACCTTTGAGTACCTGATGTCATTCCCACAGACGGTGCAAAACTGTTGATGCAAAAATCTAGTCCACCATTTTTTGACCTTCGAGTACCTGCACAGGAAGAAGATAAAGGAGACCTTGGCTAGAGCAGGGGACCCTCCGATGTTAAAGTCAAGATAGGAATCTGGGTTTAGTAGTATTGATGGGTTTTGAGTGAGAGATTCTGCGTATATTTCACCATAGGTGGAGTGCTTATTTACAGCTTTTTGGGGGCAGTGGCGTATATGGCAATGACTCTTGGATGGTGATTGCATATTACGAAAGATATCTTCCTCCAGACGTGTCGTGAGGTGGTGGTCAATATCTGAGGTTGATCTCCAAAGTTGGTTCCCAAAGTCGAGGTCGGTATCCGAGGCCGAGCTCCAAAGTTGGTAACCGATGTCGAGTTCTTTGATCAAGGTTCGTATCCGAGGCCGATGTTAATACCTGAGGCCGAAGTTAGGGTAATTTTTCAGCCTTCAAGCAATCGATAGTCTTCGAATCTATTCATCTGGTCAGTCCATTTTTATCCATAATAAGATGCTAATTAATTAGCATAAGATTTTTTAACCATTCAAAGTTTTAGATTATCATTTATCAAAAGTAAGTTTAAGGATTTGGACGGTTTTCGAGTTAGATATAGTTCATGACTACGGATGTTTTATGTTTTTTTATAGGAGAGTACTAAGAAAGCATATGGAATAATTCACCGAAAGTAAAAAAATAAAAAAGCCTTTGGAGAAAATTATCACTGTAGACGCCACCTTTCATTCAGCGTCTTTTATGAACAGTGCAAAACTTACTTTCTCGACTTAGTCCTTGTACGTATAGACTGAGATATTGAGGATGAAAATACCCCAGGTTTTCACTGCCATTCCTTTCACTCCCTTGCCTTGCTCCATTTAAAAAAAAAAAAAAGAGACAAAAAACCCTTTTCCTGCACAAAAATCCCTACCTTGGATCATACCATCCTCTCATTTGATCGCACCCTCTCCATACATCTGCATTTTCTCGATTTTTCGAAAATGGTCCCTCCACGGAAGAAAGCACGCACCACAAGTATAATTTAATACATCTCCCTCAACGGTGTAAATTTTTTATGGGCCATTGAACTGCTGGATTGAGCTTGCATCTTGGTTTTCGATTTATCCATGTAAAAATCATCCTATGAACATGATGGATTACAAATAAAACATCATTGTGGGGCATAGTAAGGTTTCTACAGTGGAATCACCATATCTTGTGGTATGATCCACTTGATATTTGGATATGCTACGATTTTGGGCTCAAACCCTTAGGATGGAAAAACGGATGAACGTCGTGGATAGTCCACATACATTCAAGGCAGGCCCAACTCAGTTAACTCAGTACGATAAGAGTGTACTGACCAAACTGATTTTCAATTTGCGAGAGTTTTTGGTCCATTTGACCTACTTCTTGGCAATATGCTCGAGTCGTCGCCAACATTCCCGGTTCATGATTGGTGAAATTCCCTGAGTAATTCATAAATTTAACAGAGATATCATAAAAAATGATGGGAAACTTCCACGGATTCATGTAATGTAACGAAAAATTTTATGAACTGCTTGGTCAATTTCATTAACCGCTCGGTCAACTTCACCGAAGAGAAATTGAATTTCATGTAAAGCTCTTTTAATTATGTGTTAGGCTAGTTCAATTTCATTTAAAGTTCATTCAAATTTATGTTAGCCTCGCTGAATTTCATGTTAGCCTCACTGAATTTTAAGTCAGCCTTGCTTAAATTCAAGTTAGCCTTGCTCAATTTCATGTGAAGCTCATTCAATTATGTGTTAAACTAGTTCAATTTCATTTAAAATTCATTCAAATTCAGGTTAGCCTCGCTAAATTTCATGTTAGCTTCATTAAATTTCAAGTTAGCCTCACTCACTTTCAAGCTTGCCTCGCTCAAATTCATGTTTCCCTTGCTCAATTTCTATTTTGCTTCATTCAATTTCTAGGTTGCTTCGCTCAATTTTTAACTTGCCTTGCTTAATTTTCACCTTGCCTCGCTCAATTTCTACTTTACCTCGCTTAATTTTCAGTTTGCGTCGCTCAATTTTCACCTTGCCTCGCTCAATTTCTTATTTGCTTCGCTGAATTTCATGTTTTCCTCGCTCACTATCTACTTTGCCTCGCTCAATTTTTAGATTACCTCACTCAATTTTTAGCTCGCATCTCTAAATTTGTTGGTTACCTCGCTCAATTTTCACCTTGCCTCGCTCAATTTCTAAGTTCCCACGCTCAATTTTCAGTTTGCCTCACTCAATTTCTAGGTTGTCTCGCTCGATCTTCACTTTTCCTCCCTCAATTTTTAGTTTGCCTTGCTCATTTTCTAGTTTGCTTGCTGAATTTCATATTTCCCTCGCTCAGTTTCTACTTTGCCTTGCTCAATTTTTAGATTACCTCGCTCAATTTTTAGCTTGCCTCTCTAAATTTGTAGGTTGTCTCGCTCAATTTTTACCTTGCCTCGCTCAATTTCTAGGTTCCCACGCTCAATTTTCAGTTTGCCTCACTCAATTTCTAGGTTGTCTCGCTTAATCTTCAGTTTGCCTCGCTCAATTTCTAGTTTGCCTTGCTCATTTTCTAGTTTGCCTTGCTGAATTTCATATTTCTCTCGCTCACTTTCTACTTTACCTCGCTCAATTTCTAGGTTGTCTTGCTCAATTTTTAGCTTGCCTCGCTCATTTTTTAGGTTACCGCGCTTAATTTTCACCTTGCCTCACTCAATTTATAGGTTCCCTCGTTAAATTTTACCTTGCCTCACTCAATTTCTAGATTGCCTTGCTAAATTTTCAGCTTGCCTCGCTCAATTTCTAGCTTTCCTCACTCAATTTTTACTTTGCCTTGCTTAATTTCTAGTTTGCGTCACTCAATTTTGAGCTTGCCTCGCTCATTTTCTAGCTTGCCTTGCTGAACATCTTGTTTGCCTCGCCGAATTTCATGTTTCCCTCACTCATTTTCTACTTTGACTTGTTCATTTTTTAGTTTGCCTCGCTCAATTTCTATTTTGCCTCGCTTAATTTCTAACTTACCTCACTCAATTTTCACCTTGCCTCGCTCAGTTTCTAGTTTACCAAACTCAATTCTCAGTTAGCCTTGCTCAATTTTGAGTTTGCCTCGCTCAATTTCTTATTTGCCTAAATTTCATGTTTCCCTAGCTTAATTTTCAGTTTGCCTCACTTAATTTCATGTTTGTCTCGCTGAAATTCATGTTTCCCTCGCTCATTTTATATTTTACCTCGCTCAATTTCTAGGTTGACTTGCTCAATTTTTAGCATGCCTCGCTCATTTTATAGGTTGCCTCGCTCAATTTTCACCGTGCCTCGCTCAATTTCTAGCTTGCCTCACTCAAGTTTCACCTTGCCTTGCTGAATTTCAAGTCAGCCTTGTTCAAATTCAAGTTAGCCTTGCTCAATTTCATGTGAAGCTCGTTTAATTATTTGTTAGGTTAGTTCAATTTTATTTAAAGTTCATTCAAATTCATGTTAGCCTAGTTGAATTTCATGTTAGTCGCATTGAATTTCAAGTTAGCCTCACTCAATTTCAAGCTTGCCTCGCTCAAATTCATGTTTCCCTTGCTCAATTTCTATTTTGTTTCGTTTAATTGATAGGTTGCCTCGCTCAATTTTCAACTTGCATCGATTAATTTCTAGCTTGCCTCGCTCAATTTTCACCTTACCTCACTCAATTTCTTGTTTGCCTTACTGAATTTCATGTTTCCATCGCCTACTATCTACTTTGTGTCGCTCAATTTCTGGGTTGCCTCGCTCAATTTTCACCTTGCCTCTCTGAATTTGTAGGTTGCCTCGCTTAATGTTCACACTGCCTTGCTCAATTTTTAGGTTCCCTTGCTCAATTTTCAGCTTGCCTTGCTCAATTTCTAGGTTGTCTCGCTCAATCTTCACCTTGCCTCGCTTAAATTTCAATTTACCTCGCTGAATTTCATGTTTCCCTCGCTCACTTTCTACTTTGCCTCGCTCAATTTCTAAGTTGTCTTGCTCAATTTTTAGCTTGCCTCGCTCATTTTCTAGGTTGCCTCGCTCAATTTTCACCTTGTCTCGCTCAATTTCTAGGTTCTCTTGCTTAATTTTTAATTTTTCTCACTCAATTTTCACTTTGCCTCACTGAATTTGTAGTTTTCCTTGCTCAATTTCTAGTTTGCCTCACTGAATTTGTAGTTTGCCTCGTTGAATTTGTAGTTTGTCTTGCTAAATTTCTAGTTTGCCTTGCTCAATTTTCACTTTGCTCCTCTGAATTTGTTATTTACCTCACTGAATATCTAGTTTGCCTCGCTTAATTTCTAGTTTGCCTCATTTAATTTTTAGCTTACCTTGCTGAATTTCTAGTTTGCCTCGCTGAATTTAAAGCTTGCCTCTTTGAATTTCTTGTTTGGCTTGCTAAATTTCTGGTTTGCCTCGCTCAATTTGTAGTTTGCCTCGCTGAATTTTTAGTTTGCCTCGCTCAATTTTCACTTTGCCTCGCTCAATTTGTAGTTTGCCCTGCTGAATTTTCAACTTGCCTCTCTCGATTTCTAGTTTACCTTGCTGAATTTCAAGCTTGCCTCGCTTAATTTCTACCTTATCTCACTCATTTTTCATGCTTGCCTCTCTCAAATTTCAGCTTACTTCACTCATTTTTTAGCTTGCCTCGCTTAATTTCTAGTTTGTCTCGTGGAATTTTAAGCTTGCCTCGCTCAATTTTTAAGCTTGCCTCGCTTAGTTTTTAGCTCACTCATTTTTCAGCTTGCCTCGCTCAGTTTTTAGCTCACTCATTTTTTAGCTTGCCTCGCTCGATTTCCAGTTTACCTTGCTTAATTTCCAGTTTGCCTCGCTCAAATTCCGCTTTGCTTCACTCAATTTCCAATATGCCTCGCTCAATTTCATGTTAGCCTTGCTCAATTTTCAGTTTGCCTCGCTTAATTTCCAGTTTGCCTCGCTTAATTTCAAGTTTGCCTCATTGAATTTCCAGCTCTGTGGATTTGAAGTAGTTATCCCCTTGGGGTGTGTTTGGTTCATAGATTTGAATGGTATTGAATTGTATTAGAAGTGATTAATACCATTATTACACAATGATTGCATGTCTGGAAATACTATGGTATTGTAGCCATCCAATCCCATGTTTGGGATAAAAATTTTGCTGCTGGAAAACATCGACCTAAGTAAAATCATGTTTGATGGACCATGGAATTATAATCAGCGCACCAAATTCACAACGGATGTTGTTCACTTATACACATATATAACTAAAATGTCAAATGTCAACGATGTATATGGATGAACGACATAGATAAATCCATGCATCAATGTGGGGCCCACATGTGTAATGGATTTCAAAATCCACAGAAATCCTACATGGACCAAATGCAATTCCATGGTATTAAATGTAATTCCATCCCAACTACTTCCAACCTTTCCCATCCTCTCCAAATGATGGATGGAATTGCACGGGGCTAAATACAATTTTATCCCACTTAATCTCATTTAATAGCTTGCGCCAAACGCCCCCTTGAGCAAGACGGATATACGGAATGAGGGGTTTTGAGGGAATTTAGTTTAAAAGGAAGAATTTTGGTAAATAGATGGCCTAAAGATGAAGAGTATTTAGGGAAATGGGGTTTGGTGGGGAGGATTGGATGTAGTGAATGGGCTTAGAGGGAGGTTTTTAGATTTTGAGGGAGAGGGGTTAGGAATATTTTGAAATGGAGGTGTTTTGGGGGCTTAAAAAAGGATTAAAAGTGCTAAAAGGGGACCCCACAAAACTCAGGCCCTGGCGGTGGCCCTGCCCAGCTCTGTTTGAAATGGTGGGGTTGTGCCAAATTGGTAAACTTGTTGTGTACCATGATACACTGACTATGGCTACGGTTATAATCCGTAGCCATAGGTCAGAGCCAAGCAGGTTGCGTCGAACTGGCAGTGGCCCCACTGCCCACCATGAATACGCTACCCATAAGCGAAAAATGACTTTTAAAATCAGTGGTATTATCGTCCTCTATCCATCTGTCCGTACATAGAAGGCTTAAATTGAGAACGTAAGTTTGAGATGGCTCCGAAAAGATGCTGGGTAAAAGGTGGCATCTACGGTGATCAATTTCTCGAGCCTTTGGATAAAGTCGCTGGCTCAATACTTTCACTGAACTTGGCAGTCTTGACAACCATGGGATACTAAAGCCATCAGTAGCCCACTAATTATGCCACCAATGATCTCAACTGTTCAAAAAGTTTAGTGGCACTAAAAGTAGGCCATGTGAAGGCATGATTTTACAAAAAGAAACTCCCCCACCATTTTAATTATGGTAAAATAAAATCATAGAACATTCAAAATTTCTTTCTGAATGGTTGGGATCTCTTTACAGACAAGGAGACTGTTAATGGCCGGTCCATGACGTGCCCTGCTCCCTCAAAAGGTAGGTTCTGTGGCCAAGCTAACAAAAAAAAAAAAAAGGGTTCTGTGGCCAAGCTGGCGAAGTATGTCTCACTTTAGTAGTCTTGTGGGGAGATGTATCATGGTCCTTTTAGCTTTCCATTGAAGTAAGAAGAACTCTATACTATTACAGTGTAGGAATGTCTGTACTCAGGCGCTCAAAATTGTATACGAGTCAATTACATCAGATTATCCTAGCCTTCTAAACTATAGGCCTCACTCCAGATGTATTATAACCAAAGATTACATTGGAATAACGTTCCTATGGACAAATGATGTATACCTAATTGTTCTAATTTAACAAATAGATGTTAAGTAGTTTGAGATTAAGATTTTTCAACCACTCAAAATTTTAGATTATCATCTATCTAAAGGGGGCTACGGATTTGGAGGGTTTGATGTGTTTCATGGCGATGACCTGTTTACATTTTTTAGTGTATGAGTATGAAAAAAGTATGTAGAATAACTTACCGAGAGTAAAAGATGTGTTTGGACAAAGCCACCAGCTCAACACTTTCAGTGTAACTCGACTTGGTCTTGACCACCGGGTCTACTGAAGCCAATCTGTAGTCCACTAGTTGCACCACTGATGATCTCAACCATTCAAGGAGGTGGGTGGCATTAAAATTAGGCTTTGTGAAGTGAAGGCATGATTTACAAAAATCGACCCATGCCATTTTATTTACTAACAAATAAAATCATAGAATGATCAATGATTTTACATTCAACTTCACTTTTTGAATGGTTGGGATCTCTTTATAAAAAATGAGGATGTTAATGGCTGGTCCACGATGTGCCCTACCTCCTCAGAAGGTAGGTTATAAAATCTTATGTGGCCTAACCAGAGGACTATAACTCACTTTAGTAGTCCTAAAATGTTATGTGTAACCTAATTAGATGACTATAACCAGAGGTGTACACAGTTGAACCGAGTTGAGCTTGGCACAACTCAACTCGACTTGGCCACTAGCTGACCCAGCTCGAACTCAGCTTGGCTCACTCCTCGAGCCTGACTGGCCAGCTTGGCTCGGTTCGGTTAGCAGCTCGGGCTACTTCGAGCCGAGTTTGAGCCAAGATCGAGCCTATGCGGCATTTTCACAAACACATGGAGTGCACATTCAATTTCTTACTGTATGTAAAACAACAACAACTATTTATAGGTATTTCATTAAACACCTTGTAGGTAACATCAAAATCAAGAAAAATGGTATTCGTTGTATATACATACATTCCTTGCTACGAGTCGACACTTCGTTGAGTCATTTCATCAAACACTTAGTGAGCGACATCAATATCAAAGTAACCTAGTCACCGAACTGGTTCGATTCGAGTTGGGGTTCAATACGAGCCAAGACGAGTCGAGCTCGGGCAAGCTCGAACTTGGTTTGAAATTTTTTCGAGCTTAGAAAATCAGCTCGACTCGGCTCGAATTCAATTTTGAACTAGTCGAATTGAGCTTTTTCGAGTTGAGTCGAGCAAACTAACCGAGCTAACTCGGTTCGTGTACAGCCCTAACTATAACTCACTTTAGTAGTCCTATGGGGAGATGTCTCATGGTTCTTTGCAAACTAACTGAGCTAACACGGTTCGTGTACAGCCCTAACTATAACTCACTTTAGTAGTCTTATGGGGAGATGTCTCATGGCTCTTTTGGCTCTACCATATCATCTCTAGTTTTTTTCATACATTGAAGGGGGGAATAGCTTTTATGCTATTGTAGAGAATGAATGTTCATACTCATGTGCTTGAAATTATATACTGCTAAGTATCTTAGATTATTCCAGCAATTTAAATTTTGGGGCGTGACATTTCAACCACATGATCGCATTGTAATCATAATAATCTGATTAAATATTTGAACTGATTTTAGTTATAAACATCCAACCAAATATCGGGGTGTGACATTTCAACAACTCAAAGTTTTGTATTATGATCATGTATGTAAAGTGGGTCTAAGGATTTGGAAGGTTTGATTCAAGTTAGATCTAGATCATGACTATAAATGGTTTACATTTTTTTGAGTGCATGACTGCCAAGAAACTATATCGAATAACTTAACAAAAGTTATTTAAAAAAAAAAAAAAAAAACCCTTTCGGCAAAAGCATGATTTTACAAAAAATGACTAGCCATTTTATTTATGGACTGATAAAATTATAGAATGATCAATGGCTGTACATTCAAGTTCACTTTTTAAATGGTTGAGATCTCTTTACAGAAAATGAGAATGTTAATGAATTCTCCCTGATCAATTGCTTTACATTCAAGTTCATCTGATTATTCAGGTCATCTAAATTGTATGCCTTATTTCAGACATATTATGACTTAAGATTAGACCGGAATAATGTTCTTGTGGACAAATGATGTATAACTAATGGACGATTATAATGAAAAGCATATACTCATTCCTATTCATAAAACAAATGTTAATTAGTCAAGGATTAAGATTTTTCAACCACTCAAAGTTTTGGATTATCACGTATCTAGAGTGGGTCCAAGGTTTTTGGACTACACATGGTTTATATTTCTTTAATGCATGAGTACCAAGAAACTATATCGAATAACTTACTAATGTGAAAAAAAAAAAAAAAAGCCTTCGGACAAAGCCAAATGCCCGACACCTTCCTCAAAACTCGGCATGGTCTTGACCACCAAAGAACTACGAAAGCTAATTTGTAGCCCACTAGTTGTTCCACCAATGATCTCATGTGGACAAATAATGTATCTCTAATGAATAAATTTAATAAGAAGCATACAATTGTTCCAATTTAAATTAATTAGTCAAAGATTAAGATTTTTCAACCACTCCAAATTTTGGATTATCATCTATCTAAAGTGGGTTCAAGGATTTGGACGGTTTGATTTGAGTTAGATCTAGTTCATGACTACAAATGGTTAACATATTTTTGGTGCACCAGTACCAAAAAATGATAATGAATAATTTATTAAAAGTAAAAAATAAAAATTAAAAAACCTTCGGACAAAGCTACCTACTCCACACTTTCCCCGAAACTCGGCACTGTCTCGACCACCAAGGACCACTAAAGCCCATCCATATCCCGCTAGATGCATCACAGATTATCTCAACCGTTCAAGGTTTCAATGGCACTAAAATTAGGCTACATGAAAGCATGATTTTACAAAATAAAAATAAAAAATGACCTCAGCCATTTCATTTACAGATGGATAAAGTCGCAGAATCATCAATACATTTATATTCAAGTTTACTTTTTGAATGGCTGGATTCTCTTTAAAGAAGATGAGAATATTAATGACAGTTCATGATGTGCCCTTCCTCTTCAAAACGTAAATAATAAATTATTCCATATAGTCAGCCAGCCGACCATCACTCACTTTAGTAGTTAGAGGACTTGCATTTTATCTAATAGGTTTCCTAATTGCACACGCATATGCAAGCCGTACACATCCATGCACAAGGGCACACGTCACATTTGCTCTTTCCAACCGGTGAGCTACACTATTTAAATCTTTAGGAACAAAAATAAGGACATCCCACACCTTAGGTGGGCCAAAATAAATAAATGGTTACAAAAAGTTGTACATTTTTTATTTGTCTAATTTTTCAAGGAAGGAGATCTAAATATTATTTTTCATTATGGAAAGCTCAATCTCCCACACTGTGCATATACGTAGTGCTACTGCTCTATACACGTGGTATTAACAAGTATCTTCGTACAAACAAAGAGGCAATAAAGATATCGGAACGTATGAGAATTGGGATTCTAACATAGATTACTAAGGAAGCTCTTAACATTGGATTCGATGACTGGAAATTTTGTGAGTCCGGTTTACAAGTTCGGAATGTGACATCTCAGGAGAGGGTGATAGATGATAGTCAAACACTTATAAATTACTTAAAAATTACATGGTTCAGATGCAGGTAATTTAAGTTGAACTTCCGAAATTGTGGGGTCCATGTTCAGATGTATTATAAACTAAAATTATACTATTCAATTTGTGGAAATTTATTAGATGGTTAAAAATATCTTTTTCTTTGGGGCAGTTTCAATAAGATGGGATCAAAGTGGCTTCAGATCCATAACCATTGGGTTCATCTATTTCCCCAGTTCAATTTATGGCATGAACTTAAAAAGACATGATGTCCAAATCCCAGAAGAAAAGTCGTGACTGAATGGCCACCATTAAAAAGTTCTTGGAGTCCATTAGAATGTTTATTTGTCATCCAATCTGTTTATAAGGTCACAAATACCAAGATAAAGGGACTACACAAATATCAGCTTGATCCCAAACTTTTGTAGCCCACAAGAAAATTTTAATGGTCAATAACTACTTTTTCCTATGGTGTGGTCCACCTGAGGATTGTATTTGCTGAATTTTTGGACTCGAGTTGTAAAATGGACCACCTGAGGATTGTATTTGCTGAATTTTTGGACTCGTGTTGTAAAATGGGCCGGGCAAAATGGATGGACGGCGTGGATATTAGACAAATACATCACGGTGGGCCCTACGGTCCTCAAATAGTTTGGACGGCATGGGTTTAGTTGGGCTGATAAAAATAGTATACTTACTGAAAATAAAAGAAGATTCCTTCCACATCAGGACTGCCAACTCTGGCATCTTTCCACGTTCATCTCCAGACGGCCACTATCTATCATCAGTCTTTTCATATGTGGATACATCCAAACCACTCATCAAGTGGACCCCACTGCTTACACAATCTGATTAGGACGGTTTGGACTGTCTGCATGAATGTCATAGTTATATGGACCAATATATGCTCGAAAAAGTCTTCATTTCTCAGAGTATCCTATGGTCAGAAGAAGCTTCCTAGAATACATCGACGTGGGACTGCAGCCTGACGATATATCTGTTGTCAGCTTTCAATGACGTAGACCTTTGTAAGGGACCCATTTCATAATATCTCCGCAAGGGAAAGTTCTCATACGCAACTAGCTGTTGATGAAAAAAACGAGCAGCTGACTGAACGTGTGGGGCCATATATGTATGACGTCCAGCTTGTCTAACAAGGTTGTCCATTTGTGAAAATAGAATGCATGAAAAATCATGCCCATCCAAATTTCATATCATGTGGGCCACATGGTAGAAAACAATGGATAGCCGCCAGAAAACCTTGAAATTAAAGCAGTGTCCTTATAGTTGGATGAGTATGATTTTTGGGTCCATCTTATTATTTTCTACCATATGACCGACGTTGGGGTGGGAGTAGTTTAGAGGCAGCCCCGACTCACTCTACAAGTTATGCCCTAATTGTGGGGCTCACCTTGATGTATGTAATGTATATCAATACTGTCCATCCATTTCGTTGGCACATTTTCAGTTTATAGCTCAAAAATTAAGCATATCTAACTCATAGGTGGACTATACTATAGGAAACAGTGGTTATTGAATGCCCACCTTTAAAAACTTCATAGGGCCCATCGTGGTATTTATTTGCCATAACCTACGTGTATGAAGGAAAATAAATAAATAAACAAATATAAATTTTATCCAAAAACTTTTTAAAAGTTTTTAATGGCCAATCACAGCAGTTTTTTACTATGTAGTCGCCTGAGATTTCGATCTGCTTCATTTTTGTGTCAGGTCCTGCAATGAGTCGGAAAAATAGATGGGCAAACATCAAGGTGGCGCATCTAATCCTCTCCCCTTGGGGCACCTTGCTGGCCCCCCAACCCAACTAGTTGCATTTACAATTAAGTGGGATGCGGCCCTGTGAATCCGACCCTAACTGTGGGGCCCACCTTGATGTAAGTGGCTTTTTTATTTTTTTTTACACACGCACACACACCCCCACACACTCACGCTAGTGGAATCTCACCACCTATAGGTACTCGAACCCTTGACCAGGTGTTAAGGTGTTAAGACTCCTGAGAGTCTACCACCTGAGCAAGAGTGAATCGGGCCCTAACTGTGGGGCCCACCTTGATGTAAGTGTCTTATATCCATGCTGTCCATCCATTTGACTAGATCATTTTAGAATATAAACCAAAAAAAAAGAGGCAGCAAACCCAAATTTCAAGTGGGCCTCACCATAAGAAAATGGTGATTGATTTTCCATCATTAAAAACTTCTTGGGAGCCACTGGAATGTTTTTTATTTGTCAACCTACTTGTTGATAAGGTCACAAAGACCTTAGATGAAAGAACCACACAATATCAACTTGATTCAAAACTTTTGTGACCCTTGAGAAGTTTTTCAAAGTCAATCACCATTGTTTCGTGTGGTGTGGTCCACTTGAGTTTTGGACTTGCAGAATTTTCAGGTTCATGCCCTAAAATAATATGGCAAAACGGATGAACAATGTGGATATACGACGCATACATTATAGTGGGTCCCACAGAAAGGGATCCACTGATTAGTAGCAACGCCCAATTAATTGTAAGTGAGAGTTGAGATCTTTCCTTCCATCCGAGTAGGGGTGTCAATGGACCGGGCTCGGGATTGCCAAAATTAGAGATGAACATCGAGTCAAGTTGAACCGAGTTAGGGCTAACCCGACTCGATCCGGTTTTGAAATAGGCCGAACCCGAACTCGACTCGACTCGGTACCGAGTCTAGCACGCTTGAACCGTCCAAATCTAGGTCTGGCTTGGACTAATCCGGACCGAGTCCGACCCGGTCAAAAGTACTGAGTCGGTTCGAGTTGGCACCGATTTGGATCGAGAGACGAGGGATGGAGGGAGTGGAGAGGAGAAAGAGAGGAGGGTGGTGATGGTGGTGGGTGGCTTCCGGGCTTGGGGGAGAAGGGAGGGAGGGAGTGAAGAGGAGGAGGGAGAGAATGGAGAGGAGAGAGAGCAGGAGGAGGAGGGTGGTGATGGTGGTGGGTGGTTGCCAAGCTTGGAAGAGGAGGGAGGGAGGGAGTGGATAGGAGAGAGAGAGGAGGGAGGGAGGGAGTGGATAGGAGAGAGAGAGGAGGAGGAGGGTGGTGATAGTGATGGGTGGTTGTCGGGCTTGTAAGAGGAGGATGAGGGAGGGAGAGAGAGGGTTTGGGATCGGATAAGGGTTGGGTGCGATGTATATAAGGTTAGATATACTTAAAAATTAGAATTTTTTATTATATATATACAAGGACCCGATCGAGTATATAAGGACTGGATCGAGTTTCGGGTCGAGTCGAGTTTGAGTTAATAACTCGAACTCGACTCAGTATGAATTCCAATTAGGCGAAGCCTTCTCGGTTCGGACCAACTCACCCATTCGATTCAAATTGAGTCGGGTCTAAACGTGTTGGACGAGTCTGAGTCATGCCTTGCCCGCTCTAGCCAAAATCAATATTTTAAATAGGCAAAACAGTTCAAAATATAGGCCAAGACCATCTCCAGGCCCGCAGTTGACAGCCCAACATCCGACGGTGGTTTTTCGGTTTTGGTTTTGGTTTTGGTTTTTGTTTTTGTTTTTGTTTTTTTTCCAAATTTCAAAATTTATCTTCCATCATCGTCCAGGCCCATCATAACCCTAAATCTAATGGGTCCTCACCAATCACAATCGGCAGAAAATGCCCCTGAAATCTTTCGAATTTGGGGACCACCGAACATTCAAATACAACAAAGTTCAACGTTCAAATATCGAATGGTCAGGATCATCTACCATGGAGATATGTTTGGTACCGGATTCTTGTCTTCGACTTCCACTTCATGCAAGTGGGGTCCACCGATCCTTGAACACTGCTAAGTGCACCTTCGCCATACTTTCCCAATTCGATAGGTGAAAGCACCTAATTCGGTGGGACCCACCTCGTCAGTTCTTTAACCAAAAATAAAAAAACCCACAGATTCTACCCCTTTGGTGGGCCACACGTGTACAGAAAAAGAGAGATTTTAATAATCTATTAATGTTCCAAATTCAACATACATGTGTGGCCCCTCAGATATGGCCTGCTTCTCAACCTAAAGGAATATCCTGTTCTGGGCCTACCTATATGAGCCGTTGGATCTATAAAGTGTTCCCATGCATGATTCCATCTCCCCTTCTGCCTTCGACCTCCCATCTGTTCATAAAATTATGGCCGTACGCATAAATCGTGCTCTTCCAGTAATCGCGCTGGCCACGAATGGACTAAAGTGAATGTTGACCGTCCACGTGTTCTTTTCAAAGGCTGATGATACGGTAGAGCCGGTTGAATGGATATGTTGGAGATCCAATTCTACACAGTACAAGTGGCAGGGTAAGGGATCAATCCGGTCCGTCCATCTAGTTGTCCCCCACCTTGGATGGTTAGGTTTTGAAAGACACATTCGTCTGATTATCCTTTCCATCTTAAAGTGAAGTAAGATATCCGCTGATTTTAGAACATAGTTCAAAAATGAAGTAATCTAAATTTCTAGTGAGTCATACTAAAGAAGCCATTGAGATTGAATGCTGGGGGCCATAAAAGTCTTGGATGAAGCTGATATTTGTGTCAGTATGGCCCAAAAATGAAGTCGATTGAAATCTCAGGTGGACCACACCAAAGGACACCCTTGTGATTGAATACCTGTGGGCCACAAAAGCTTTGGATCAGGCTGATATTTGTGTTTTATGCTTTGCCTTCATCCTCCTCTATTTTGGGTGGCAATAAAATATTATTGATGGTAGAAGTTCAGTCACTATTGTTTCCTATGGTGTGTTCCACTTGAGATTTGAATGTACTTCATTTTTGTACTTATGCTATAAATTGAGCTGGAAAAATAAGGATGGACGGCGTGGATAAACAAGATATACATCAAGGTGAGCCAACGGTCACGGCCACACAGTAGTTGGTATTTCCCGGACTCAACCGAATTCGGTGCGGACAGCATAAATAGGATTGCGTACTGAGTTACTGAGTACGCTTTTATCGTACTAAGTAAACTCAGTTGAGCCTACTATGAATGTATGTGGGTTATCCACTCCTTCCATCCGTTTTACCGTATCATTTTAGTGGTCGAGTCCAAAATAGAGTTATGTATAAAGCTCAAGTGGACCACACCAAAGAAAACAGTGGGTATAATGACTTCCACCGTTGAAACATTGCTAGGGCCCACAGTGATGTTTATTTGTCATCCAACCTGTTCATAAGATCACATAGACATGGATGAAGGGAAAAAACAAATATCATCTTAATCCAAAAATTCTGTGGGCCCCAAGAAATTTTCAACAGTAGAATTTCAATTGACACTGTTTCCTGTGGTGAGGTCCACTTGAGATTTGGATATATTTCATTCTTGGTACCAAGCCATGAAATTATCTTTTAAAATGTATGGACGGAGTAGATAAAATATTTAAATCATGGTGGACCCCACAAAGTTTACTCAGTGAGTCACTCAGTACGCAATCTGCTTCCCGTTGAGCATATGTTCTTGCTTGTCGTGGAGGAGCGGGACAGAAAAGCCATCAGCATGCAGGTAACCTTTTACTTTATATTGTATGTTCGAGGAAAGCCGCCTTTGTACGGATTCGGATTGCGTACTGCCGCTACCAAGTGGATGTGATTTGGCTGTAGGATAAACTGCAGCGAAACTCGCTACTGAAGTGACGTCACCATTTTTATGTGGGCACCACATGACATATGTGTTGTATACACATCCTCCATCCATTTTGAGAGATCATTTTATGGCATGAGCCAAAGAATGAATGAGATCCAAAGCTCGAGTGTGATAATAGTGTTTTCCCTTCGTTCATGTCTATGTTAACTTACAAACGGGTTTAGATATCAAACAAACATCATGGTAGACCTTAGGAACATTTCAACGGTGGCCGTCACTCTCCCCACTGTTTTTTGTGGTGGGTCTACTTCAGCTTCGGATCTATCTCATTCTTTTGATCATGCATTAAAATGATCTCTTCAAGTGGATGAACTATATGGATACAACACATACATCATGGTGGGTGCTACAGAACATAGTCATGTCACTTCAGCAGCGAGTCTCGCTGCTTAACCTCTCAGTAGCTAATGCGCGTCCAGCAGAGCCTTCTTTGTGTGAACCAATCTCTGATATAAATATACTGTCCAATCAAATTCCATCACGTTGACACTGGCCAGCATCCATTTCGAGTTCTCTTTGTATTGTCTAATTGAATCACAATCTTCTAGGTTAAGGCTCATTTATTTGCCACCACCATCTATTCTTTTCTTCAAGAGTTATACGAGCATTGAGGGCCCACTAGATTCATAAATTGGTAAAGTAAAACATTGTTTCTCATTAATAAACTCATTTTCTTTGCTAGTCAAGCTTCTCTAGGTGGAACCATAAAAAATATCATTTTCCACCTTTTGTATCAAAAGGAATTTTTGCACTACCAAAGAAAAATAAATTTTTTGAGGGTTAAGCCTAAATGTGTCACTATTTATCTTTACTTGTTTCACATGTGCCACATGTGTAAAAGTGCCACGTTTGTTACCACAAATCTTCTCTTATATCCTATATACGTAAAATATTTCACATTTGCTTAAATTAGAATTTTTTATTTTTAGTATATTTTATTAATTTGGGTAGTTTTTAGCATAGTTAAATTACAGTTCTTGATTAGATTAATTCGAGTCGAATCATCGCTTACAACAATTATGAATAGGCCACACTATAAACTTAGTTAATCCAAACTCTAGTTGTCGTGCATAAGAAATCCCGCGACCTAGTTCATTAAAGAAATGTCCCGATTTTTCGAACAAGCTCCAAACTGCTCGTTAGTGGGCCACTAAACCCGAAATTGTAGAAAGACATTCATCTTAGCGGCCTTGACGTCCATTGCCAAAACATCAAGCCGAGATTGCATCTCGAATTACTCAACTTGAACTCGCAAGGTCAGTGCATGAGATGTGTGAATATTTCTAAAATTCATCAAGAACTTACGTTAATTGTCTGTATTCGGTTTTTGCCAAAGTGGTGGCTTTTAGACCGTTAAATCATGACCAAATTTAGGATAACATCTTAAGTTAATACCCTACACACAATTGTATAGTCGCAGCCTCGATCGACAATTGGTGATTGTCGTACTGACTTCTGATCATACCCATCGATCGACGCATTTAAATGGTGGTCTGATCGTATCCATACGTAAATCATCACTAGGATAAACTATTCTACGGTGTATATCGACACCTATATCCCATAGTGGACCCTAAGGGTTAGAAACACCCTCCCATAAGGCTAGTATAATGAAAACATAGGCTTTAGGGTCATTTGCACTTCATTTGACACTATAAATACCTATTTATTTCAATCCCCTTATCCCTATATGAATTTGCCCTAGCAAATGAGAGAAAGAGAGAAAGAGAAGAAGAGTGAGAGAGAGAAAGGGGTTCTTGGTATTACTTTTACCGGATTCCTCTGAACGAAAATCCTTTTAGCTACCATTTTTTCCACTGAATCCATTTTCACTCGCAATTGGAGGTAAGATTTATATCACATCTTTCGATTCAAACTTCTTAGTAATGAATTCCATGTATCTTACATAGATTATTCTATTTGATATAGGAATTAATATTTTTTCTTAAAACCCTAACTCTAGGTTTTGTTCATGTTAAGATTTGGGATCTCGATAATTGATTATGAGTGGCTCATGTTATTGCAGAAGTCGTATTTAAGCTCGGCCCAATGTATATGTCATGGTACGCTAGTTCCAGGCCCTGACTCGTCAAATCGAGTTGGAGTTTGTTCGAACTAAGTTAGGTAAAATCTTTAATCCTTAATTAAAATATAATTAGATTAGAATTTACAATACTAACAATGAAATTGCTGATGAACTAGGATTTGGAGCATTTTTCCTAAATTTCAAACGCTAAAGCCACATCCGAGTCGAGGATTTCGATTTTAAGGTGAAGATCTACCATCAAACTTCTACCTGACATTTTAGAATAACTAAATATGTTTGTTTGCTATTTAGTTGAAAACATACTTGATGAAATGCTTGAATGACATTAAACTCTTAATGTTAGAATTCTTCGATATTGAATGCTAAAAAATGTTAATATGATTAAATCGTGTTGTTACGGTGAATCGTACTCCATAAATTATTTAAATATACAGATAACCCGCTTTAGGGAGGCTATCCTAGGCTTTGCACTCAATGTCGGTTTGCCCTAGGTCCTCCGTAGTTGATCGCATCAGTCTAATGCAAGCTTGATTATTCTTATGTTGGCGATTGTATAACATTTAATAGAATCTGGGATACTATCATTACCATTGATTTAGTCTACTCATAACCATTAGTGCGTTAAGATCTCACAAAAACTAATGAGCTGATCATGATAGTATGAGACACTATGTTCAAGCTGTAAGCCTATGCTAGGGTGACAAGCCTCCCCATAGTGACAAGTGAGTAATGATATAGGTGATAGAATGTTGTTCAAACAGCCCCCGTTAAATTACTCGACCGATAGTTCTATGCTAGAGTACCATTTAAACGACTGGACATGAATGGAATTGAGTGACGAGCCATTTTCTTTATACTGATTTAGTTTTGAGTGACAAGCCTTCACCTCTGAATTAATTGTTCATACTTGGTGTTGGGTGATGACCCGTACCGTGTTGATGCCTTAATTTGGATCGATGGACACTGGTGAAGAGCTGTAACGTGCCACAACAAGCCACCTGATCTAAATAATGACTCGTAATATAATGGAGGTATCCTAAATTCGCTAATCTATTGTATGAACTAGGACTAATAATCACTTAGCTACTCATGTGTACCTTAGGATATGTTGCGATTTGAAGTTAGAGTCGCTTGTGATGGAGTGTTGGTATTTGTGAAATAGACATTGAAGTCACTGTGAGGGAGTGCTGGATTATAAGGAGCATGCGTTATTTTATCGCGTCATTAATATACTTACCAACTAGATTAGAAAACTGTTTGCTTGATATGCCATCATTGCTCGTGCTTGGTTGTGTTGTTAACATGTGTAACTTGCTTAATAGCTGTGCGTTAAATGTAACATGCTTAAGTATTGTATTACATGTATGAATATGTATTTGTTGTGAACCTTTTATTCACTAAAATATCCCAAGTAATAATCTTGAGGATATTTCTTCACTATTTTGGTGTTTGACCTCTCTTATTTGACACATGCAAATAATTTATGAATATGACTAGTCAGTGGTACGCTCAGAGCGCCCAGTAGATCTTTAGCTTCTTCCTGCTTAGTAATTATTCTTCTATTCCTATTGCAATTATTGAAGTTCGTATAATTCTCACATGAGTGGTCACCACTTTTGGAACTGTAACTTTTGGGTATTAATCGTATATTTTTGGATTTTGTTATTTCTACCTCACTTTGGTTTTACTGAGTTGAAATGTGTTACTCTAATTTTTTGTATGTTAAATGAATGTGAATTTAAATGAGGACACATGTGTATTTTATTAAGTTAACACTTAAGAACTCGGGATCGGAATCTATATACTTGGGTACCGATTTTTGGGATGTTACATGTTTATTTTCCATATAACTTGTTCATAAGATTAAACAAACATGGATAAAAGGAAAAGACAAATATCAGTTTGATTTAAAACTTCTATGGCACTCAAGAAGTTTTTAATGGTGGGTATTCAGTTTTCACTGTTTCTTGTGGTGTGGTCTATATGAGTTTTTGATACGCTTCAATTTTGGGGTCATGCCCTAAAATGAATTGTGAAAACAGATGGACGGCATAGATAAGAAGCATACATCCTGATGACACTGCTAGGAGCGACCTCACCATGATGTATGTGTTTTATCCATGCCGTCCATCCATTTTTCCAACTAATTTTAGCTAATTTCAGCTCATGAGCCAAAAAAATGAGGCATATCTAAAACTCAGGTAGACCATATTACGAGATAAAGTGGTTATCGATCATCAACAATTAAAATCTTATGGGGGCACAAAACTTTTGGATCAACCTAATATTTGTGTTTTCCCTTCGTCTAGGTTTGTTTGACCTAAGCAACAAGTTGGATGAGAAATAATCAATAGGTTTGAATGTCAAATAAACATTATAGTGTACCCCAGGAAGTTTTTAACAGTGGGCATTCAATCACCATTATTTCCCTGTGGTTTGGTCCACCTTCGATGTACGTCTACCTCATTTTTGGGCTCATGCCCTAAAATAGCGGTCCAAAATGGGTCCACAACGGTGCTCTGCTTTGGTGGATCCCTGATTGTGGGGCCCACTGGGATGTATGTTCCTTACCTTTACATCGTCCATCTGTTTTGACATTTCATTTTAGGTCATGGTCCAACAAATCAAGCAAATGCACATCTCAGGTAGACCACACCATCTAAAACAATGGTTATTGACCATTAAAACTTCTTGTGGGCCACAAAAGTTTTGGATCAAGCTGACATTTATCTGGTCCTTTCGTTTAGGTCTTTGTGGCCTTATCAACAGGTTGGATGGCAAATAAACATTCTGGTAGCCCCCAAGAAGTTTTTAATAGTGGTCATTCAATCACCACTAGTTTCTGTGGTGTGGTCCACCTGAGATTTAGCTCTGCATCATTTTTAGGATAATGACCTTCTAGATACCCCATCCAATATGAGAGACATCTACTCGTCATCTTGACTAGTTTTGATAAGAATCAACCACTGAATCATCACAAAGGGAGTGTCAGACAAACTGGATCGTCCAATCAAAAAGTTCTAAGCCAATTTACCATAAGATCGAACCAATTGAAAATGTACGAAGCAGGAAACACTAAAAGCCTTGTTGTCTTAACAAAAAAGGGTCCATCAAGTGGCCCACGAACAACTAATGCCCCAAAATCAAAATGAACGACGGTCCACAAGGAGTGATTACAAACGTACTTAATTAGGGCACATTTCCCTGACTCCAATGGTAGTTACGCCCACCCAAAGCTGGTCTGATTGGACCCTTGGCACCTTTCAGAGACAGGCTCGAAAACGAATTAAACAGAGCATATCTCAGCCGTGTACTTAAATGCTTATGATCTTGGAATTATTAGCACAACAGCTAGGACCTAAAAACGATAAAAATTGACAGGCGATTATTGAAATGCCTATTTGCTGAAGCCACACACCTATGGCCCCACTCTCTAGCATTCTATCCTTACAAGCTACCACGAGGATAGCCTATAAATTTATAGGCGGTTCTTCCATGGCCGCTTTTTTTGTCTATACATACCACATCATTCTAAGGGTGGGAAAACGAAGTCTCAAGGGTACTTAGAGAGTGTGTTAGAGGTTAATTCTAGGGTTACAGGGATTTAGTACTATAAACACGGAGGTTCTGCCTAAATTCAATGGTGTTGATCCTTCAAATTAATTTAAGAAGCATTCAATTATTGAAGCAACTCAATGTGAGAGTAGGAATACAATCGGGACGTCCGATTATCTCTTTTGTATAAAAAGAGTACCGGATTTCTCCCTTTTTTGCCACATCTTAGAGTTAAACCAATTCTAACTCCACACATTTCAAGAACACCAATGACATATATTATTTTTATTTATTTATTTATTTATTTATTTATTTTTTTGCTTACTTAGGATCATAAATCCTAAGAAGCAAAGGTAGATGTGACATTGTTAAAATTTTACTAAATACCTCTAAAAATTGATTAATCCCTACAGTAAATACTGCACATAAATTCAAGCAGAAAATTGTACTAAACCCTTTCATTTTTCTATCATTGAGGATCTTATTCAGAATATAATGGCGTGTTTGGCCGGGCGCTGGATATGGTATTAGATGAGATTAGGAGGGTTATCCTGCGCCATCTCATCCCACCCCCTGTTTGGGATGACGAGATGTACCTCGCCCTCGTAAACACCGCCCGTAGCTAATATGGATTCTGCCAATCTCAGAATGTGAATTTCTACCTCTATGTGGGGCTCACCAAGATATCAATGAGATATCCACTCCATCCATCATTTTCACCGGCCTACATTTAGCCATAAACCTGTTTTAAGGCAAATATAAAATAGTGAGTGGGGCACACCACAAGAAGCAGTGTAGATGCAAACCCATCCATTTGGGACAGTCCAAATAAGCTGTTGTATATCCCATGGGCTATCCGAAACCCATGGGATTAAGGGACAAACACTGATACCACCATCATTACCTTAAAATCCATTCCATCCCACCTAATCCTGTGGAATTGGTCCGACCAAACACGCCCTAAGGTTGCTTACGAAAGAGTCACTTGAATCAATGAATCTTATGATTCCTTGACCTTTTATGCAATTCCCTGGTTTTTTTACAATCTTAAAGCTTTATTTAACTAGTGTCGACTTCAAGTTAGATATATTATCATATCTGACTCAACACCACACTCCAAATTATAACAACCAAACAAGTAAAAACATACCAAGTGCAAGCGTACCGTGTCTCATCCTGTACCATCATTCGCAGACCTCAAATAAGCTATTAAAATGGATGGACGTCATGGATGTAAGTAAAACACATCACGGTGAGCCCCACAGTCAGGAATCCACCCACCTCAGTATATCCCACGGTCCAACCGTGATGTATGTTCCTTCCATCCATGAAGTTCATTTGTTTTGACAGCTCATTTTAGGGGACGATGCCAAAAATCAGTCAGAACCAAATATTAAAAACAGTGGTGATTCAATATCCACCGTTAAAAACTTCCTGGTGACCACAGGAATATTTATTTGCCATCCAACCTGTTGATAAGGTCACAAAGACCTGGACGAATGGACCACACCAATATCAGCTTCATCCAAAACTTTAACAGTGCACAAGAAGTTTTTAATGGTTAATCACCACTGTTTCCTGTGGTGTGCTTCATTTTCTGCGTCATGCCCTAAAATGGGCTGTAAAAACGGATGGACGGCATGGATGGAAGGAACATACATCAAGGTGGGACCCACAGTCAATGGATCCACCCGCGAAGCCTAGCAGGGATAAAGCACGTAGATCATGGTGGGACCCACAAAGCATCGTTCCACCGTCAGTGTCAGCATGCAATCTTGCCTTGGAAGTTTTCTTCTAAAACCTATTTTTCGAGATCAGCCCCGTCAAAAGCACGTTGTGCATATGGTAAAAGGAATGTCTTTTTTCTTCTTTCCTTGCTTTTTCTTTCACTGATAAAGTAAAATCCGGGATTGAAACGGGGATCAGCCACTGACTCCACATTGTCTCTGCCTCTTCAACTAATGAGCTGAGTTTCTTTTACTCTTTCTCATTTATTTCTTTCTTTATTTTGGCAAAGCTTATGAGTGTTACGCCTTCCCCAAAAACAAAACTGCTAGGCGGATTGTGTGTGGGGCCCACTATTGTTGAAACCTTCTCTATAGCTTGGTCACACAAACCAACGTACTTGGATGAAAGGGGAAAAAACAAATACCAGCTTGAACCAAAACTTTTGCAGCCCACGAATCTAGGGCGTGGTCTACTTGAGATTTGGATCGCTTCATTTTTTTTTGGCTCATGCCCTGTAATCAGCTGGCAAAATGGATAGATGGCACCAATATACAATACATAAATCAAGGTGGCCCCACCACCTAATCCGCTCCCCACCTCTGAGAGTTGACACGCTGAAACTTGCTCTGACCCCATATCCAAGTGGGACACAATGGATGGTTTCGATTTGTGAACCACGTCTCGGTGAGCCCAATAAATGATTATGAATGTTTTAAAGGGGGGTAATCCTTCTCAACTATTGTATGTGGTGTGGCCCATCCATGTCATTGATTGACTTGATTTTTAAGCTTGTGGCCTACAATGGAATGGTGCTTCTGACTGATGATGTAGATGTTTGACACAGATCACGATGGGCCTACACATCCAGCTCATGGGAACTTCCCATGAGATCGAGCTGTGTGGGCCTCACCGTGATGCGTGTCGAACATCTACCCCATCACTCCGATGCACCATTCCATGGTGGGCCTTGGGCTTACAAATCAAGTCAATCTGTGACTTGTGTGGGCCACACCATATACAAAAGTTGAGAGGGGTTTCCCTCCATTAAAACATTCATAATCATTTGTTGGGCCCACCGAGATGTGGTTCAAAAATTCAGCCCATCCATTATGTGTGTCCCGTTTGGATGAGGGGTCATACCATGTTTCAAATGCATCCAAATTTAAGGTGGGCCCAAACAAGTGCCCTTATATGTTTTAGGCATGTCTTCACATGAGTTTAGATGGTATGGCCCACTTGAGTTCCGTATATATCTGATTTTTGGGATATCCCATAATTTAAAGGGGACTCATCAAATACACGGTATAGATGTTCGACACGCATCATGTTGGGACCCACACAGCTCGACCTCATGGGAAGTTCCCATGAGCTCCCTATATATATATATATATATATATAGTTGTGCGGGCCCCACCGTGATGCGTTTCGAACATCTACCCCATTAGTCAGATGCACCATTCCATCGTGGGCCCAAGTCTCAAAAATCAAGTCAATCCGTGACTTGTTGGGCCGCACCATATACAGAAGTGGGGAGGGGCCGTGCACCATTAAAACATTCATAATCATTTTTTGGGCCCACCGAGATGTGGTTTGCAAATTCAGCACATCCATTATGTGTGTCCCACTTGGATGAGGGTTCAGACCAAGTTTCAACAGCATTCAAAACTCAGGTAGGCCCCACCAAGTGCTTTTATATGTTTTAATGGTGTCTTCACATGATTTTAGATGATATGGCCCACTTGAGTTCCGTATACAGCTGATTTTTGGGATACCCCATAATTTAAAGGGAACCCATCAAATGCACGGTGTTGATGGTCGACACGCATCACGGTGGGACCCACACAGCTCAACCTCACGGTAGCTTATTGTTAGGTCGAGGGCATAGTACCTTTTCCCACACACACACACACATATATATATATATATATATATATATATGGGATACCCCATAATTTAAAGGGAACCCATCAAATGCACGGTGTTGATGGTCGACACGCATCACGGTGGGGCCCACACAGCTCAACCTCACGGTAGCCCACACAAGTCAGGCATAGTACCTTTTCCCATATATTTATATATATATATATATATATATATATATATATATATATATATGTGGGAAAAGGTAGTATGTGCTCGTCCTCACGAGTCTATCCCATGAGGTCGGTGCCCCACCGTGATGCGTTTCGAACATTTACCCCATCAGTCAGCTCCACCATTTCTTCATAGGCCTAGGTCTCAAAAATCAAGTCAGTATATATATATATATATATTTATATGTATATATATATATATATATATATATATATATATGTGCGCGTGGTTCTAAGCAGTCGACCTTGTGGGAACTTCCTATGATGTCGAACAGTGTGGACCCCACCATGATGCGTGTCAAACATCAACACAGCTCGACTGTTAGAACCTTTTCCTCCGCGGGCGCGTCCTGGCCCATCATATATATAGTCTGAGGAGCAATGTGTTTTCCATGTTCATGTTCATAACCCTAAGCCTAGCGGGCCCTCACCAGTCACAATCGACGAAAACGCCCCGAAATTCTTTTGCATTTGGGGACCAAGGAACATTTAAATACAACAAAATTCAATGTTCAAATAGTGAAGGGTCAGGATCGTCTAACATGGACATATGTATGGTAAGGATTCTTCACTCGGGACTTCCACTTTATGCAAGTGGGGTCCACAGAACATTGAAAACTGCTAAGTGCACCCTTTGCTATACTTTTTTTTTGTTTTTTCCCCAATTCGGGGAACCGAGAGATGAAAGCATCTCATTCGGTGGGACCCACTTCGTCAGTTCTTTAACATAAAGAAGCACAGGTTCTACCCATTTGGTGGGCCACACATGTACAGAAAAAGGTACGGTTTAATAATCTATTGATGCTCCAAATTCAATATACACGTGTGGCCCACCAGATCTAGCCTGCTTCTCAGTCTAAAGGAATACACTCTGTTGGGCCCACCTGGATAAGCCACTTGGATCTATAAAGTCCGCACGTGTTCCCATGATTCTATCTACCCTTCTGCTGTGGACATCCGAGCTGTTCATGAAGTGGTCCATCCATAAAGATGGCCCTACGCATAAATCGTACTCTTCCAGTGATCGCGCTGCCCTCGAATGGACTAAAGTGAATGTTGACCGTCCACCTGTTCTTTTCAAAGGGCGATGACACGGTAGAGCTGGTTGAACGGATATGTTGTAGATCCAACTCTACACAGTACAAGTGGCAGGGTAATGGATCAATCGGGGCCGTCCATCTAGTTGCCCCCACTCTGGATGTATGGTGTTTGAAAGATACATACATCCAATTATCGTATTCATCTTAAAAGCGGCGTTCATAGGACGCGGATTGAGTACTATACCCCTTCCTCTCTAAGAACGGGCAGGGGCTTTGAGGGGCCACCATGATGTATGGGTTTTATCCACACCATTCATCCATTTTTTCATATCATTTTAGTTTAGCAGCGCCAAAAATGACGCAAATCCAAGGCTCATGTGAACCACCCCATAGGAAGCAGAGGTTGTAATGATACTCATCGTTGAAACCTCCCTAAGACACACGTGATGGTTAATTGCTATCCAACCTGCCCAGAAGGTCACATGAACCTGGATGAAGGGAAAACACAAATATCATCTTGATCTGAAACTTCATCGGCCCCCAAAAAGTTTTCAGCAGTAGGTGTTTAATCCTTACTGTGTGGTCCACTTGGGTTATGATCTCCCTAATTTTTGGGCCTGTATCCTAAAATGATACGGAAAAATGGATGGACGGTGTGGATAAAACCCATACATCATGGTGGCGGCTCAGAACCCTATGTCCATCCCTAGCAAGGGACGGTGGGTGTAGTACCCAATCCGCGTTCGCCTTCGAAGGGACGGTGCGAGATGAAAATAGTAAATGGTCATCCTTTCATTGGTGTGGATCGTTTAATTGGTGTGATTTTTGAAGGACAAGCTATCCATGATGGATCGCACGAGATTAACGCTCTGATCAATATATCTCTCTGCCACGTGGACTTTAGCCGGCAGACCTCCCGTACAATATCTCCATTTTAAAACCGTCCACTCCTTTTCATACAGGCGTGAACCGCCTTATCAGCTAGCATGTCTGATGCGATCCAAGGTGGGAAACACCTGTCACGTTGGCAGAGGAATCGGATTGCGTACTGAGTTACTCAGTACGCTTTTATCGTACTGAGTAAACTCAGTTGGGCCCACTGTTAATGTATGTGGTTTATCCACACCGTCCATCCATTTTTAATGATAATTTTAGGGGTTGATACCAAAATTGAAGTGAATCCAAATCTCAAGTGGACCATTACACAGGAAACAGTGTGGAATAATGATTTCCACCGTTGAAACCTTCCTAGGGTCCAAATTAATTTTTATTTGTCATCCAACCTTTTCATAAGATCAAAAAGACATGGATGAAGAGAAAATACAAACATTAGCTTGATCCAAAACTTCTTTAGCCTCCAAAAAATTTTCAGTGGTAGAGAACCAATCAAAATGTTTCCTGGAGTGTGGTCCACTTGAGAATTTAATTTGTTTTATTTTTGGCATATAATCTTAAAATTATCTTTTAACATGGATTAAATAAAATAAATAAATAACAGTAGACCCCCACACAGTTTACTCATAATGCTAAGGGTACTGAGTAACCGTTGGCAGAACGCTCCATGGAGGTGGAGAGTATGTAAAGAATGAACGCAGGTGCCTTAGGCCCACCTTGATGTATGTATTGCATATCTACGCTGTCCATGCGTTCTTCCAACTTATTTTAGAGCATGGCTCAAAAATAAAGTAGATCCATATTTCAGGTATATCTACCACGGGAAATCGTTAGAATTGAATGAACGTGGGCTACAAAAGTTTTAGATCAAGCTGATATTTGTGTTTTGTTTTCATCTATGCCAGTGTAATCTTATCAACGGATTAGTTGGCAATTAAACACTTCGGTGGGACCTAGGAAGTTCCTAATGGCGGGTATTCAATTACTATTTTATATAGTGTGGTCCACTTTAGATTTGAATTTACTTTATTTTTGGTCTCATACCCTAAAGTGAGCTGGAAAATCAGATTGAGGCCGTGTATATGCAAGACATACGTCAGGGTGGGCCACGGTCATGGAGTAGCTGAAGTCCGTGTTTCCCGGGAGTGGATTAGGTGAAAACCTATATCCACCGAGGTAGGTGGGACCTTTGACTGTGGGTCCCACTTCGATGTGTATGACTACATCAACACGTGAATCCATATTGAAAATGACTCAAAAAATGAAGATGATCTAAATCTTGGTGAACCATAATACAGGAAAGAATGATAATCTACCAGTTAAAACTTCTGGTGGGCCACAAAAATTTTGGATCAAGTTAATATTTGTGTGGTCTTTTCATTTAGATTTTTTTGAACTTATCAACAGGTTGGATGGCAAATAAATATTCTGGTAGCCTTATTAATTTTTTTAATGGTGGGGATTCAATCACTACTATTTCCTGTGGTATGGTCCACATAAGATTTGGATCTGCTTCATTTATGGGATGATGCACTAAAATGAGCTTTCAAAACGGTTGTACAGTGTGGATTTAAGGGACACATATCACTCTGAGCCTCACAGGAAGGGGTCCCACCCACCTTGGTAGATCCGAGGTCTCA
This sequence comes from Magnolia sinica, assembly GCF_029962835.1. Classification (NCBI taxonomy): domain Eukaryota; kingdom Viridiplantae; phylum Streptophyta; class Magnoliopsida; order Magnoliales; family Magnoliaceae; genus Magnolia; species Magnolia sinica. Next base: position 34,382,051 of record NC_080585.1, read on the forward strand.
CCTTATCTGATTCCGTGTTTTCCGGCATCATCGAATCCGGTTCGTTAAGTATATATCCGACACCTTGTCTTTTCTTTTTTATTTTTATTTGTGTGAGGCTGTCTTTCTTAGGGATTCGGACCGGGTACTTCCACCGCCGGACGCCAACTGCCCGTTAACTTCCGGCAACGGGAAGCTAGGTGAGGCCACCGTGATGTTTGTGAAAAATCCACTCCTCCATCCATTTTCATTTCGCCGGATGTGAGCCAAAAAGTGAGATAGATCCGAAACTTAAGTGGGCCGTACCACAGAAAATGAAAATGGATTGAGTGTCCACCATGGAGATATTTGTAAGGCATAAAAGTTTTGAATCACTAATATTTTATGTTCTCGATTCAAAAGTTTTAGCTAATATTTTATGTTTATGGTTTATGTAATAGGAATGAACTTATGAACGATGTAGATGACATATAACCGTTACTGTAGGCTGTTAAAGAGATTTTGACCGTACACCTTCCTCTATTCACTTTTTCTTGTTATTGTCCTCAAATCAATTAAATCGAACAGCACATGTGCTGAGGGTTTACATTTGGTTCATATGTGTAAGATGCGTAGGTGTGCCAAAGTTTACTCGACTCATGGGTTGATTGAATTGTTAGTATCCCCTTTACTCAGATAGACAAATTGAAGACTAAGGATCAAAGATCCAGGGTTCTCTTGGCTACCAATATTTCAGTCTGTTGAAATAATTTGTGAAAGGAAATGAGATCAATCTTTTCAAATGAATTCTTTTTGCCTTGTGATAATAGATGTGAGTATATAAATTTAAGGACTTGTTTCTTCACTAACACTTTTAAGTTCAAAATAATTATCAAATGAACGAAGATGCACATTTAAATTAATAAAAAAGAAAAAAGAAAAAAAGGTTGTTGTTGATTTCATTGATATTTGAAAATGATGTTCATTACAATCGATAAGTTGCAAGACGACCAAGTAAATAAATAAAAGAAAATGATAAATACCTTATACGCCTATCGGAACAGACGATCAAGGAAGGTGTAATAAACCAAATTGAAACTTAGATGACTATGATTTCCAACTTAACGTTGCATAAAGACTATTTCTACTCGTAAGGTACTATAGCAGGAGTCACCGAGCAACAACGGTAACTATGCTAAGCTATATTAGGAAAAAAATAAAGGAAAGTTAAATACAAGATAAGTTGATATGTTTGGCATAGGGCCTTGAGTTCTTCATTGATTGCTCATTATATAGATTGTCGAGGCGGTAAAACACTCGTTAGAGCTTCCTTGTTGATTCTAGATCCTTTATGGTCACGTCACTATTTTAGATATGTGAATCCCTTTGATTACACCAAAATTGATGACTTGGATTGAAAAAAGGATTCCAATTATATTTGGATTCTTTAGCTTCTCATATCTTCTTTTTTAGCTAATCCGTCACGAGGTGTTCATGGTCAACTGGAGATCAGTCCTGGGATCACTAAAGTTTCTTTGGATCTTGTCTACCAGATCAAATTCAAGAAACCTCATGGGCTTATCCGAAAGGTACTTCTCTAAGAAATCGAGGTCACTCATCTGCCAAATCCTATCGGACTGCCTTGATGGTTTGGAGTGCTGGAAAGAATTGCTGGACCGAATTGGATTTTGGATCTAGTTCTCCCATTCTCTTCATTTCGATTAATGTTCAGAGAAAAAGGCTTGATCAGACTGATGTGTCGATTTCTTTCGATTTGTGTTTGATCCATGGTTAGGTTCACTTGGACATCAGTCCAACCTTCAACGATACAACTGCTTCAAACTTTTATGGAGACGTCTCATATTTGGAAAGGACTATAATAGACAACCTCATCAAAGATGTCATTCCCAGATCTATGATAGATTCATTCTCTTAGTGGGTCTCTTAAAAACATGCTAAGCACGTTGCCTCATTAAGGGGCAAGATAATCGTGATCATGTGGCGTGTGACAATTTTTTTTCCTAAAGGCAGGCATAAGAGCTCGTGCCTTCACATTAATAGCTGAATGCATATTGCTGAAGGAAGTTAAACAAAGATACTCTCGAGTGAGAGTAAGTTTTGCACCAGTTGCGATCACGTGGTATTGACACGTAGCGGCTTGTGATTGGCCCATGTTATGGCACCGAAAATGAGTGTAAACACTTGTCATCCATCCCACATGAGTATTGGCTCTGCCTATATTTTTTAGTTGATGTTCTAACATGATCTAGCAAAATGAATTGAATGGGTAAAATTTCTCACAAACATTATTGTGGTCCCCACCTAGCTCCCTATCATAGGAAGTTACTAGGAAAGTTTACACTCACAATCCGCATCCCCCATGCTAAGGAGGGACGGGCAGCTAAGTAGCAAGATTTAATTTACTTGCAGTCCACTGTTTGAGATAGGTGCCAGTGAATTATACTCCCTGGGGTGGTATGCATTAAAGTAGGCTCCATGTTTAAGAGGCCTACTGTCCAATCAAATCTTGTCATGTCGCCATTCTATGTCCTCTTGGTACTACCAAAATGAAATGGCATCACACTTAGTTTCAGATTCATTTATATGATATGATTGTCTTCTTTTTTTTCTTCAAGAGTTCACACCAACCATTTAAGGCCACCATAGAATCATGATTTTTTTTTAAAAAGGTACATTGTTTCTTATTAACTTCCCTCCTGTCACTAGTTAAGCCTTTATTTTTTTAGTTCACGAGATATATCCCCACTTTCAATCTAAGAAAGAAATTCTAGCATGATAAAATAAAATGAGTTTTCAAGGGTTATACCCAAATGTATCACTATCTTTGATCACCTCACATGTGCCATGTGTTTTACAATTGATCTTCTATATATTACACTCCACATGTGTAAAGCGTCCCACATATGCTAAGGTGCCACATATGAAACCATACATCTTCTCTTGCACCCCACATATGATATAATGCATCACATGTACCACCATTCATCTTCTCTTGCGGCGCCCCCACATGTGCATAGCACTCCAATTGCCCAAATTTGCTATATGTGCTATTGTTTGTCTTTTTTTTTTTTTATTAGCTTGTTAGTACACCCCACTATCAGTTCACAGTACTTCACTGTTAGCCACCCCCACTAGGGAATCGATACCATGACCTCAGTGTTGAAACAATGTATCTTTTACTCAGTCTACCACTTGAGCTATGGATCAGGGTCTAGTGCTATTGTCTGTCTTCAACCACTCCAAATATGCTACATTTGCTAGTGTTGCCAATGTGCACGAGTGTTTCCATCTAGTTTTAAATGATTGCATGTTAAACATACCAATGTGTGCCTTGCACTGTATGTGCCACCGTGTAACTTCAAGCACCTCACGTTTGCTAGGGCAGTGCCCTAAAAAATCTTTGTTTATTTTCTCATTGACCTATCCTTTATGAATTGATTATCCACTAGCCTACTTAGTTTGTGTGGGACTTGATTATCATTATGGGTTTGTTGTTCTTAGGTACCCATGAGATTAGAGGCATTGATTTGTGGCCAGGGATAACTGATCCATGGATCTTAATACCTGGACCATGATCACATAGGAGCTTGGACACACTTGTACCATCCGGATTAGTCATCTTGTGTGATGGGACTGAATTGATGTGGGATCTACTCTCCTGATATATTGGAGAGAGACTCCATCCATTTGGAGATCAGCAAAGACCACATCCAAAGGTTTTCCGCATGCAAGTATGATATGATGGATGATTTGTTTTTTCTTTTGAAACTTGTCATGATTATGCAAGTGATTCTTTTAATTAACTAAAATGGGATTTCGAAAAGTTATATCCCACCACATTTTATAAAAAAAAAAAAAAAAAACCTATTAACATCTACTATATACGTCCCAATTCAAAGTTCAAGCACTTACATATGCTGCCTATGTTATCATCCATCCTCAAGCATTATACATGTGCAGGTGTATTAATGTAATCTAATGCATTCTATAAACTTTATATATATATATATATATATATATATATATATATATAAACACTTTCTATTTTGCTAATTATTTATTTTTTACATCAACCGATTGATTATATAAATCCTTTGACAATTACCTAATCTTACTCACACAAATTGTTATCCATTGTAGCCCTACCTCTTGAACAGTCCTGATCATTCTACACATGGCCCAGCCAGCGGGCTACAAGTTCAGTGGTCCACTGAATAAAAAACCTAGCCTCTTTCCGAATAAAAGGGAGCCTTTGAAGGCCCAGGCAAGTAACTTTATGACTGAAGTATTCTTAACCCATTTCTGATAACTGCCCTGTCAGAACCACTCTGTACACATGGTAAAAGAATGTCTTTTTTCTTCTTTTCCTCTTTTCTATTTTCCTTTCTTCCAATCTTTCTTTCTTTGTTTTGGCAAAGCATAGGGACGATACGCCTGCACAAAGAAATCCTAGACGTGTCGGAAATCTTGCATGAATCAAAAGTAATTCTAATACAACCATGCAAATTGCCAGAAACTACTGAGATTGCTGAAAAATAATAAATGGCACTGATCTGACTCCTGCCATAAGTGGACATTTGATGGACAGATAAAAGGGAAAATATTCAGAAAAGAAGCTTCCACAAATCAAAGGTCATTAATCTATCGGCTTTGGTTACCGCAATTTCTACGGTCTAATCTGAACTTTTATGGACCAATGCATGTCTATTCGGTAGAGTGGTTTTCATGTTATATCCCATCTGTCCATTCATTTATACTCTGCTCATTTTAAGGAATGGCCAAATACAGGGGAGCGGATTAGGTGAGACCCCTGGCTGTGGAGCCCACTGTGATGTTTGTGACTACATCCACACCATCCATCTGTATTGAATGCTCAATTTAGGACATGATACAAAAAATAATGCAGTTCCAAATCTCAGGTGGACCGTGATACAGGAAACAGTAGCAATTTATCATTAAAAACTTCATGCGGGCCACTAAAGTTTTATATCAAGGTAATATTTGTGTGGTCTCTTCATCCAAATCTTTGTGACCTTATCAAGAGGTTGGATGGAAAATAAACATTCATGTGGCCCCATGAAGTTTTTAATGGTGGGGATTCAATCACTGTTGTTTATTTTACTGTGGTATTTGTCTACATATGATTTGGATCTGCTTCATTTTTGGATCATGCCCTAAAATAAACTTTCAAAACAGTTGGACAGCATGGATTTAAGGCACATATATCACTGTGAGCCCCACAGGGGTCCCACCCATCTCCGATGGATCAGGGTCTCACCTAATCGACTCCCAAAAACAGACAGGAGAACCCAAACTTAAGTAGGTCACACAAAACGAACAGTGAGGGCCTATTTGGGAGTGTAGATTCAGAACCCCTGGATTTGAAACCCCATGGATTTGGAATCCTCCGTTTGTCACCCAAAATTTAGAATCCCTTCTACTCCAAAAGTAACTATGCATTCCATATTTACAGGGGTTTAAATTTAATTACTAAATCAATTTTAATATCTCTAATTAGTGTATATATGTAATGATTGATACAATGGTTGTAACAAGCCCATTGAAATATATACTTTGCCTAAAAATGATGAAATTCCAAGTCTCGGATGAGCCACAAGCACAAGATCACATCTGAGTGACTAACCAACCATTTTGAACTGTTGATTTACATGGATAATGTTCGGATGGCACATATCATCATATTAAGTAATTATGGTGATGCAATTGATAATCTAATTGTTTTGGGATATCATCCATGGGCCATGTGTCCAATAGATTAATAGTCTCCTTACACACATGTTGTACATGCAACTCTTAGAAGGATTTTAGATGTAATCCAAGCTTTCAGTGTGATTTTCAAACCCATGGTTGTTTTATGGTGCCAAACAAGCAATCCCCTTAAATTCCCTCAAAAACCCCCAAATACGCATGGTGCCAAACGACCCCTAAGAATTGAATACCTAATGTTGAAACCTTATTGGGAGCCAAAAAAATTTAGATCCCCTTGAGATGAGTTGGATGACATACAAACATCATGGAGGCCCAACGGTGGGCATTACCATCCCCACTTTTTCCTATCATGTGGCCCACTTTAGTTTTGAATCTTCTTGTTTGGATTGGTGCAGGTTGCATGGACGGACCTGGGTGGCGTGTTAACGTGGAAAAGTTCTGTGGGCCTCATCATGACGTATGTGTTATATTCTATTTCATGAGATCTTTTTAAGGCATGAACCAAAATATTGAGGCACATCCAAAGCTCAAGTGGACCACACCACAAAAGTAGTGGGGATTGAATGCCTACGAGTGAGAACTTCTTGGGGGCCATACAAATTTTAGATCAAGCTGATATTTGTGTTTTCTTTTCATCAAAGTATATTTGACCTAATGAACAGGTTGGATGGCAAATAAACTTCATAATGAGCCCGAAGTAAGTTTCAATGGTGGGCATCATTGTCCCCATTGCTACATGTGGTTTAGTCCACCTGAGCTTTGGATCTGCCTCATTTTTTGGCTCATGCCTTAAAATGATCTCGCAAAATGGATGGACGGTATGGAATAATTAATGCATACATCATGGTGGGGGCCCACTGAACTTTGTTATGTGAACCCACCATTGAGGTCAGTACTGTGTTCCACTCCATGCAAAGGTAAGTGTTGCCACACCATGCCATCCGCATCCATTTGGACTCATGCCTTAAAATGAGTTGGTGAAAAGGGATGGATGGAGTAGATAGAACACAAACCTTATAATGACCCCACATTGCTAGGTTGCTAGCACTCTGCAGTTGGTGTATCAAACATGGGGTATCAAGGGGCTGGGCTAGGACTGGGGCAAGCTTTGTCCAAGTGGAGCCCACACTGTTCAACCTAAGCCTAAACTAGGCGTACACCAGTGATGAGCCAGAATAGTCTAGCCTAAGCCATAGCTCTGAATGTGTATAGGGCTTGCCCTGGCTTGACCCCGAGCCCAAGGCGGAAGAAAGTCTTTTAAAATAAAGAGAGATAAATAGGTTCTTCTGGTCTTGGTATTTTCCTATGGCTTTTGTTGGAAGGAGGGATTGAAAGAAGGGAGTAGGGAAATCGTAGTGCCATTGGGGCATCATGGGAGGCGTGGCTTGGAGGTGAGAGATCGAAAGAGATGGGATCAGGCCAGGCTGATGGGCTTTTAGACATCTAGTCCAAGCCAGACTTAGTTTTAAAATGGTCCTAAAATTTAAGCCCAAGCCTAGCCTCAAGCTTGATACTCCTACCCAAGTTTAACTTGAGGCAGGCTGGGCTCGGAAGCCCAACAGGTCAACTCAACTCATTGACACCCTAAATCACACATCACTAATAGAGTATCCAATAAGGGGAGATGCTACAATAGTGCTTAAGGGGCACAAATTAGGTGCGGTGCAACCCTAACCGTGGGGTCCACCTTAATGTATGTATTGTATATCCATATGTCCTCCATTCATTTTGCCAGCTCATTTTAGGGCTTGAGCTCAAAATCTCAACTGGACCACACCATATGAAATAATAGTGATTAAACGCCTACCATTAAAAACTTCTTAGGGTCTACAACAATGTTTATTTGTCATCCAACGTGTTGATCCTTTGTAAACATGGCATGATCATGATAGTGAATTTTATGATTAACTAAATATAGATTTTGACAAGTTTTTATGCTGTTGTGTTTTATAAAAGCCCTTCAACATTTACCATGTATGTCGCAATTCAAGTTTGAGTGCTTACATACGCCGTGTATGCCACTATCCATCTTCACTGTAAATATTCTATAGTGAGATCTCTCCACCTATCACCATATCAAGAATACATTTATATTGAATGTTGATGTGCTTGATTCAAATATGAAATACTAAATTTTTATCCAAGTATAATGCACTTGGATTGTTATTATGTTTAAATTTTAGTTCTTATATTAACCTCTTCAATTAATACTTTCTTTGCATGTTTGTGTAGTTTGCATATACTCTACTTCAATAATAGATATAGCATGTATATACTTTACTTCAATAGTAAGCAAGGCCATTACTGATTGTGAGACTCTTCACTAATTCAAATGCAAGTAGACTTAAATGTAAAATTCTAAAAAAGTAGACTTAGATGTAAAGATTAATGGTCATGTTATAATATCATATACCAACAATTAGAGTGATAATTAGTTGATATTATATATCAACAGATTGATTACGTGAATCCTTCACAATTAAGTAATATTACTTATAAAAATTTATTATCCATGGTGGGCCCTACCTCTTGAACAGGTAGTGGTGTGCTGAATATTAAACTTCCCATGTTTTGGAAAAAAAGGAGCTGACATCTGCCCTGTCAAAACCACGTTGTGCAAATGGTAAAGGAATGTCTTTTTCTTCTTTATTTAATTTCTTTCTTTTAGACTGACACTGCTGTCTCTGCCAATTCGACTAATGAGGTGAAGGTTTTTCTTTCTTTCGGTTTGTTTGTTTGGCTGTTCTTTTTATATTATAAATTCTTTGTACAAAATTCACGTGGTGATATGCATGCATAAAGAAACTCTACATGCATCATAAAAGTAATTCTAATTAAATCGTACAAATTGCGAGAAACAACTCGGATGGCTGAAAATATATAAAAAGGTCGACCTCATTGCTGAAAATATATAAAATTGTACCATGAGGTCGAAGTCATGGGAACTTCACATGAGGTTCAGTTATGTGGGCCGCACTCTGATGTGTGTAGAACGTCTACCCCATCAGTCAGATGCATCATTGTATGCTGGGCGATGGGCTTAAAAATCAGGTCAAATTCATGACTTAGGTGGGCCACACCACATAACATTTGAGAGGGGTTAGTTGCCCATTAAAACTTTCATGATCGCTTATTGGGCCCACCAAGATATGGTTGAAAAATTCAGCTGAATTTTAAGATTTCCATAACCTAAAAGGGACTCATCAAATACAAGGTATTGATGTGCGAGGCACATCATAGTGGGCCCACACAGCTGGACCTCACCAGAAATATATATATATATATGAAATGGTTCTATGTGGTCGAGCTCATGGGAACTTCCCATCATGAGGTCAAACTGTGTGAGCCCCACTGTGATGCATGTCGAACATCAACACTATGTATTTGATGGGTCCCCTTTAAATTGAGGGATATCCCAAAAATCAACTGTATACCGAACTCAGGTGGGCCATAACATCTAAAATTATGTGAAGACATGCCTAAAACATATAAAAGCACTTGGTGGGGCCCACCTAAAATTTGAATGCATCTGAAACTTGGTCTGACCCCTCATCCAAGTGGGACACACATAATGGATGTTCTGGATTTGTGAACCACATCTTGGTGGGCCCAACAAATGATTATAAATGTTTCAATGGAGGGTAGCCCCTATCAACTTTTGCATTTGGTGTGGCCCACAGAAGTCACGGATTGACTTGATTTTTAAGCCCTAGGCCCATCATGGAATGGTGCATCTGACTAATGGGGTAGATGTTTGTCACGCATCACGGTGAGCCTCACACAGCTCGAGCTCAGGGGAAGTTCCCATGAGCTGGACAGCATATATATATGGAAATGGCACTATAAGGTCTACCTCATGGGAACTTCCCATGAGGTTGAGCTGTGTGGGCCCTACTATTATGTGTGTCCAACATCTACCCCATCAGTCAAATGCAACATTCTAAGGTGGGCCATGGGTTTAAAAATCAAGTCAATCCATGACTTGAGTGGGCCATACCACACACAACCGTTGATAGTTCCATTAAAACATTCATAATCATTTATTGGGTTCATGTGGACGCGGTTACAAATCTAGCCCATCCATTGTATGTGTCCCAATTGGATAAGGGGTCAAACCAACCACACCCGCTCAAGTGGTAGATACCACGTTTCAACACTGAGGTCTTAGCATCCATCCCTAGTGGGGGTGGCTAACACTGGAGTGTGAACTGACAGTGTCCAAAACTCAGGTGAGCCCTTCAAGTGTTTTTATATGTCTTAGGCATGTATGCATGTGGTTTTAGATGTTATGTCCCACCTTAGGTTCTTCCGATGACTGAGTTTTTAAGATGTCCCATACCCTAAAGCGACCCATGAAATGCACGGTGTTGATGTTAGACACACATCATGGTCCGGCGCACACAGCTTGACCTCATGGAAAGTACCATTTAAAATATAAGGTATTATCCCATGAATGAAACTCACCCAAATCTTAAGTGGACCACACCACTGGAAACAATAATGATTGAATCCCCACCATTAAAAACTTCATGGATTACCCGAATGTTTATTTGCCATCCAACCTATTAATAAGGTCATAAACACCTAGATGAGACCACACAAGTATCACCTTGATCCAAAGTTTTTGTATGCCACAACAAGTTTTTAATGGTCATTCACCACTGTTTCTATACTATGGTCTATCTTCGATTTGGGACTTCTTCAATTTTTGGATCATGCCCTAAGATGAGCTTTCAATATGGATGGACGGCGTGGATATATATAGTCACATGCATCACAGTGGAAAACACAGCTCAACGGTCCCACCCACCTCAGTAGATCCGGGGTCTCACCCGATCCGCTCCCGCTGTGATGTGGGCCCTTTCCTCGTCGCTTCTCTGCTTGATACGGTATTGCATTTCATATCGTCTTATTAGCCGAAAGGAGACAGAAGGAGATAAGGAATGTGGAAAGCGTGACGATGGAGACAGCCCTTCTGACATCTGTTACAGCTGCCTGCAATTCATCGTGGCTGTCAACAACCGCGATGAACCGTAACACTCGTACTGGTCTACAACACCCAAACTCTAGGGGCCCACCATGCTTATAAGCAACATCCATACCGTCTATCATACTCTTATTTTGTATTAGGCAATAGAACATAGAATCAACGGTATCAACGATCATGTGGAGGCAGACCACGCAAAACAATGAAAGGGGATGCGAACTATAGTTTTGTTTGTGGGCCACTATATTCTGTCTTATGAAATCATATGTTAAGCTGAGTTGATGAGTGTACTGCTCTCAATTTTGCCTTTGGTGGGGCAACAAGTACTTCATGGATTGTCAGGAATTTTGATTCATGTGATTTCCGGCCCTATTTGGCTGAGGCAGCCAGATTGCAGTGGTCAAACTTATCGGTGACATCAGTTAAGTGGGCCATTGATTTCAAATATGCTTTGTGTGGCGATTGGCCTACACAAAGCATGTTTGAAGGTTTGGTACACCAACTGGGTTTGGATTAGGTGCACCGAGCCTCACCTAAGACAGTACAATCCTGATTGTGAGGTCCATCTTAAGATACTTGTTCTATGTCCTCCATGTGTTTTGTTTTGTTTTGTCTCTAATCAATTTAGGAATATCGTAAGAAACAGTGGTGGTTGGGTATTATAAACTTATCATTAGCTACAAAAGTTTTTGTTCAAGTTTATATTTGTTTTTCTTTACTTTCACTTATTTTTATTTAACCCCCATTTGGATGGCAAATAAACATTATCCAAACAAGATGGCATGTCTTAGGAAGCTTTTAATAATGGGGCATTCAATCATCATTAATTGTTTCTTATAGTATGGTCATTGTTCAAATTATTTTCAATATTATCGAAATATCTCTGATATTATCATTATTTCTAGCTTGGTAATATTGGTAGTGATACCGATAACATCGGTAGTATAAAAAAATGTATAAGTAATGTATCCTTAAGCAACGTCAATATTTTCAATTGTATAAATTCTATATGTCACTTATATCACCAATGTATTATTATTGTCAATATTTTCAACATTGTAAATTCTAGGTGATGCTTGTATCACAAATGTATTAGTGATTTTTCAATAATATTACAAATATAGAGATATGAGAAAAAAAATTGTTTATTAAAAAATATTATATTTCAAATTTTTCTATAAGCAAGGTTGTACTCATTGTTCAATTTGTCACTAATAACACTGATAATATTTTGATATTATCGCTATTGCAATATGCATAATATCAAGACAATAATTTTTAATTTAATTTCTAGTTGTTGATGATTTCTTAACAAAATATTATGAATTGTTGATATTTTGTAATATCGATGGATGTTTGGATAGAAGGTTGGATGAATGGTTAGATGGCTAGATGGGATGAATGTGATACTCCGACTGTTTCTCATGATAGCACACGCTTTTAGGTTCCTATTAAATGGAAACTTCTCGTGCATACATTCATTTTGCAATTTTTTATTCCTAAATGTGAAGATGTGTATTTTAGCATCTTTAAATATTTCATTGAAAATTTTGCACTTTCTTTTTTTCCATGTTTCCATATATTTCTAATTATCAGTAATATTATCGGTGATATTGATATTATTTTTATATCCTCGACCAAAGAAACTTGTAGCGATACTGGTACTTCGAACACTAAGTATATATGGTCCATTGAGATTGGATATAGTTCATTTTTGAACTCCTGCCCTAAAATGATTTCTCAAAACGTATGGACGACGTGGATGTATTATACCTACAACAAGGTATGCCTCACGGTAAGGGTCATGCCATCAATGTGGATTTATAATACCTACATCAAGGTAGGCCTTAAATAACACAAAGTTCGTGTCAAGTTAGGCTATGAGTGTAGGGCTCACCTCAATGTATTAATTATATATCCACATCAACCATCACATTTTTCAACTCATTTTAGGCATGAGTCCAAAAATGAAGCACATCCAAATATTAGATGGACCACACCGTAGACCACACCACAAGAAATAGTGATGATTAAACACCCACAAGTAATGTTTAATTACCATCTAACCAGTTGATAAAGGCACACAGATGTAGATAAACGGAAAACACAAATATTAGCTTGATCCAAAATTTATGACCCACAAGCATTTAATCACCATTGTTTCTTGTAGGGCGGTCCATCTCAAATTTAGATTTGCTTTATTTTGGAGCCCATACCTTAAAATAATATGAAAAAAATGGATTAGTGACGTGGATATACAACACATACATTAAGGTGGGCCCGATGGTCATGACGTCTTCACAGTGGTGCTTCACTCGACTTGGCCTTCTTTCAAGTAGGATGTAGATTCCATGTTGGTGCAACCTTAACCTTGGGGCCCATGTATGCATTGTATATCCATGTTATCCATCAGTTTTGCCTGCTCATTTCAGGTCATGGTCCCAAAAATGAGTAAGACACAAATCTTAGTTGGACAATACAGTAGGGATTGAATTCATTGTTTTTATGGTGTGGATCATGTGATATTATTCTCCGCTTCAATTTTTGGATGTCTTAAATTAGTTGACAAAACAGGTGGACAACATGGTTATATAACACATACATTGAGTTTGGGCCACACCTGACTCCTGATTTGGGGTCACACATTGGTGCAACCTTAACCATGGGGCCCACTTCCATGTATGCATTAATTGTATATCCATGTTATCCATCAGTTTTGCCAACTCATTTTAGGGCATGGTCCCAAAAATGAATAAGACACAAATCTTAGGTGGACAATACAGTAGGAATTGAGTTCCCACCAAATGGTGGGAATTCAATCACCATCATTTTCTATGGTGTGGATCATGTTATATAATTATCTGCTTCATTTTTGGGACTGGCTTAAATGAGTTGACAAAACCGGTAGACAAAGTGGGTATACAACCCATACATTGAGTTTGGGCTACAGCCACCTTTTAATTTGGGGTAACACTTAATTGGCATTCATTTCAAACATGCAAAGCATACTCCCATCTTTCGGCAGCGGCATGCCATTCAATTAAATTTAATCTTGTTATTCAATTAAATCCAATAATATCATGTCTATAAAAGTGGTACAACAATACACACTAACTAATTCAAGGACATAGAATAGGTAGTGAGGCCCTCGTCACAGTCACAGTATGACACAAGGAGATTTGGTTGGTAAAGCTGTGCGACATAAGAAATGGGCTCACCTACATCAGCTGAAAACCGATAACAAAATAGAAGGTTCCCAGCCATCGATGATAATGTACAGCCACACCAATTAAAGTTCACTAACTCACCCCACCACAGCTGATGGGGGTGAGAGCCTCACTACTTAATCTACGTCTCAAAGTTCAATCGGTGGAAGCAGATTGACCCCACCATCCCACCACCATCCAACAAAGTAGGTGCCGTGGTGCTGTGAGGCTCATCGTCATATATATATATATATATATATATATATATATATATATATATATATATATATATATATATATATATATATATATCCATGCCTTTAATCTGTTTTCCCCCGTCAGGGCATGAGCATGAAAATAAAGTAGATCAAAGGCTCAAGTGGACAACAACACAAAAAAAAAAAAAAATAATAATAATAATGGATTAAATGTGCACCATCAAGAGTTTTAGATTAAGCTGATATTTGTCTTTTCCTTTCATTTAATTATGCACGACCTTCAAAAGTTTGAATGGAAAATAAACATTTAAGTGGGCCCAAGAAAGTTGCAAATAAACATTACTGTGGGCCTTAGGGAGTTTTTAGTAGTGGGTGTTTATCATCACTGTTTCATGTGATGTGGTCCACTTGAGCTTTTGATCTGTTTCATTTTTTGTCTCATCCCTAAAATGAGCTGGAAAAATGGACAGACGGTGTGGAGAAAACACATACATCATGGTGGGCCCCATTTATACTTTGGTTAGTATCATCAGCGGTTCATTTGATTTTGACGGTGTAGTTGGACTGATGGGAATACCGATCTGATTTTGACGCCAGGGACTCTTCGTGGTGGGGTCAGCATTTTTAATGGAATGGATGTTCTGCAGAAAATGGGATTGCATGCTAGGCTGATATAGGAACATGTACGTCACTGATCGACTATATAGGCTTTAAAAATGAATACCATCTAAACTTAGGGGATCGGTTGTCAAGGGGTCTGATCTGCCAAAATTGTGACAACATATTTTTTAGATTTTAATTACGGGTGCGTTTGGTTGCACCGAATATCATGATTAATCAAAATCTAATTTGGAGTAAAATATCTTGATATTTACATGATCTGATATTTATCATGTAGGCTTGTAGACCTGGGCCTACCTTTTCAGGCCAAAGCCCAAATCCAATTAAACAAAATAGACCGTAGTATGAGCCCAATCCTACATGGACCCTGTGTAGGGCCACTAAATGGACGATCCTAAGCACCAGGCCTGAACCTGACCAATCAATAATTGAGCTTGAATTTTAAGGCCCAAGCCCAATCTTCAGGCCACAATTCGAATAGATGGGCCAGGCCCATATAACATTGTATGCCATACATTTGAAGGAAAAATCAAGCCAACTCAAGCAATTAAAATAGCAGGGCCCATTTTCGGTGTACCATACCTAAAAAAGGAATGCAACCATCAAAACGGTCGCACTGATGGCTACATATTGCCCACAATTGTGAAAAGGTAAATGGCCCAAAATTCAATAACGGAAATCAGATGGCTGAAAATTACTTTATCTGTGGGAGTTTCAGATTTTATTTTTATTTTTTTTGTCTAAAGTTCAGGGCCCACAATTTGAATGGTGCAGATTGCTATACAAGTAATCTGAAACTATAGTGAGAGAGGCACTGCCATCTAGAGCTGGGCATCGAGTCGAGTCAGATCGAGTTAGGGCTAACTCGACTCGATCTAGTTTTGAAATAGGCCTAACCCGAACTCGATCCGACTCAATACCAAGTCCAGCATGCCTAACTCAATTCGAGTCCGGTCTAGCCTAAGCTGATCCAGACCGAGTTCGATCCGATCAGAAGTATTGAGCCGAGTTGAGTTGGCACCGAATCAGATTGAGAGATGAGGGAGTTTCAAGCCCCAAAATTCGAGTACGGAGTGTGCACACTCAAACCCGAGTGTCGAGTCATAACTCGTATACAAAGTGTACTAACTTCATTTCATCATACGATTATTTAGAAGCAAAATTAATATTTATTTCTACATTCCAACTAGATCCATTTACAATCATTCACACAAAATAATTTAAGCATCAACATTTGTCCATTTTCAACATCCATAAACCTTTAATCAGCATAAACTTGGAATCATTCATTAGTAATACAACTTAGTAATAAATACTTGCTACAAACTTAGAACAATTCAATTAAATAAAATCAATCAATTGTTTAAAATCCTTCAATTAATCAGATCATCCTAACAAATAAAATTCTAATTAAATAATTAGAAATGATTCAAATGTGGCCAATTCCTCTTCTGGTAGGTATGACTACATCTCATGTGTGTGGTGCACCAGTTCAACCACAACTTCTTGTTCCTACGCCAACTCATCAGCTAATTGCTTATTTGTATAGTTTTACATCAATAAAGAGTAAGCTGACCAGGTCTAGTGAGAATTCCCGACATGATTCCAAAAAATTATAATAGAATGTCAATAATCATATACAATATAATTCTCGAAAGAAAATGTAAATATTATGCAATGCATCAAGTGGGAATCCATCCACTTGCCTGAGTTGGAAACCCGTCAACTCGCATCTGTTCCTTAGTAGGCTTTTACCATTTGGTAGGCATAGGCAAGGCCCGCATCTAATACTTGAGTAGGCTTCCACTAGTATAACGGACTTCTAGTAACGATTATACCAGGTATCCCATCCAAGGAGGTCTCCCAAGAATTCAACACATGTTGTGTATGCAATTGATAGATGCACAAGCATATCAAAGAATCATAAATCATGTATTGCATATATCATTTCGATAATCATATTTGAATCAACATAGTCTCATACTATCCAGTATATCACTCAATTCATGTCTAGATATTAATTCAACATATAAGTTGCATTAATACAGTAACTCAAATAATTAATTATACCACATTAATCAAATTAAATCATTATTATTATATTAATACAAAAATCGCATATTCATCTAAATTAATTAAGAGTACATGACAATTATATCAGAATGAGCATACAACATATCAAACCTATCGATTTTAACTTGATGTATGAGAAACACATCGGGATCACTCACCTTGATGCGATGGAGATGATTCCGTCAACTAATGGTTTAAATTGAATTATGATTTCCTAGAATCACATAAATAGAATTATTTTTAATTTTACGATTACACAAAATGAATAAACATATGATTCATTATCTATCATTCCTTTATACCGATGCTGCTCATCCAATGGTCCGATCGGTCTGGAATTTAAGATTTTAATTTATTTTAATCTTAAAAAACTAATAAATGGTGTTAATTTAATCACATATTTCAGATTACGTCATATAATTCTTTGTGCCAAGTTGTATCTTGCGTAGAGAATTACTCTTCTTGTATTTATTTAATTTCGTTAAATTAATGAAGAAAATTGGTATATCTATGATCAGTATGGTCCATTAAGGTGTCGAATTGGTCTGATTCTTAAAAAAATTACATAATTAAGTCTTATAACACCCATAAATAGTACAGATCATATTGATCACTGTCCATCATGAAAAAATCTCACATTCTACACATCAGCCTTAAAGCCATGAGCATACTTTTTCACATGAATGGATTAAACCTACACAATGAATGTTTGATTGATCCAATCTATTTAATGTATAGTTTATGTCAAATTAACTATTTCATAAAGAAAACAAAGGAAAACAAAATACACCAACCTGAATACACGAATTCTAAAAATTCTTCTTCCCACTTTCCCTTTCGTGTTTTTATTTTTTTCTACGAGTTTTCTTTGGTTCTTTTAGTTTTGATGAGACTCTTGCTCTCTTACGTTCCTTTTTTAAGAAAGAGGGTTCATTGTGAGACTACGAGATACGGGAAAAGTTTTAAATAAAGAGAGATAAGATGAAAGATGATGAGATCGGTAGGGTTAGAGATGATAAAAATTAGGTGTGTGTGTGTGTGTGTGTGTGTGTGTATTGTAATGGTCTCCTGCGCACTGTACCGCAGGAGACCTTTTACGCACTTTTTCCCCACCAGTCATGTAACTTGTTTAAGTGTGTTTGAGGTGGGCATTACCATGACATGTACATAAAATCTACATCGTCCATTAAGTTTTAAATAGAAATTAAGCCACCAGTCCCAAAATTTTTGCAGATTTGTGAGTTGGGTAGGCCAAAAAAGGGAAATAGTGCAATGTATAATGGTCTCGCAAGCAACCAATTTAAGGTCCAAAGGTTTGATAAGTTTAGGTGACCCTACTGCAATGTATATGTGAAATCTACTTTGACCGCTAAATGTGTCCCCTCATGTTAAGCCTAAGGCCCAAATATCATCCTTATCCATAATTCAAGTGCGCCACACCAAGGAAAATAATTTTGAGGGTAATGTCACCTGTACACTGATTCCAAACGTGTGTTAAACTTGTAACACAAATTATGCTGGTTTTTCTTCCTTAAGCCTAAAATTGGGTTAGTCACCTGGTGGGTAGAGTGGATTTTAAAAATGCATGATAGTGGGGCTCATCCAAACAACATCATCATTTACCTCATGTTCAAGTAATACTGCAATGACACGTTCAAGTAAAAGACTTTTATCCACACTGTCCATTAGTTTCTTCAGCTCATGTTAGGTATGAGCCCAAAGATGAGTCATATCCAAAGTTCAAGTGGACCATACCACAGAAAATGTGGGAATTCAATGCCTACGTTGAAAGCTTCTTTGGGCCATAAAAGTTTTGATTTAAGTTGATATTTATGTTTTCCATTCATCCATGTCTTTCTTGTGAACAATTCGAATGACAAATGAATAACGGTGCGGATAAAACACATACATTTATGAGCCTCACATCGTCTTAACACCACCATAAATGCTGCTGAGCTCTTCATTTCAAATCAGCCTCCACGCTTTATGGTAAATTACATTTACATAAAATGGTGGTTCAATTGGGGTGAGCCCCCCGTAATGTATTTTTTAATTCCAATTGACCCATAGGTTGAGTGATCAAATCTTAGGCGTGGATATGAAAACCAGCCCCATACATAGTTCAGGTATACCGTACGATTGGAATATGTATAAGGATTTATTCACCGTCCAAATTGTTTCCCTTAATGTGGGCCACCTGAATCACGAATAGTCATAGTTTTTTAGGTCCATACCTAAATTTTAGCGCGGCATCTAATGGATGAAGTGGATTTCACGTACACATCGGGTTAGTCCCTACAAAACAGGCTCCCCTCTCCTATTGTTTCCCTTGGCGTGTGGCCCAACTGAATCATGAATCTGATTGTTTTGTGAGACATACGGTTAAATTTCCATCGTGCGCATTACGTTGGGGCCACCAGTTCTAAGTAATCCCAGCCCCAACCACTCCGTCAAAGCAAGTTCGTGTGTGTGTGTATCAACAATCTAGGTGGAAAATAAACGTTACAGAAACATTACAGTGATGGGGCGTGCAATCACCACTTTTTCTTATAATATGATCCTCATGGAATTTGGATCTACTTCAAATTTAGGTTTGTGGACAAAAATGATCTTGAAAAATGGATGGACGGCATTGATGTAGGATACATACATCAAGGTGGGCAAAGCATTGATATGGCCCATCCATCATGAAGGGCACACCATCCCACTATCTCAACTCATTTTGATCAAATGATCTTAACCATCTAATTAATAATCTGGGAGATGCTGCAGTCAACAAGTATAAAAGAAAGATCCAAGCCTTGATGCGGATAGTCCATGAGGTCCCATTTTGGATTGCCAGCCCATCTAAAATCACTTCGATTGCAAGATCTCATAAGATTCTAACCACCCCTCCGTGCTGTTATCCGGCAAAATGTAAGGTCCAGAAAGTAGAAATATCTCGTTTAAATCCGAATCTATGAGAGTTTTCGGCACAAGGGTACCCAAAGTGAGGCCCATCATATCAATTGTTGGAGAACAGAAAGCAAATGAATCAAAGTAAGAATAGCTCATCTGATTCCTATTAGCAAAAAGGCATTGTTGTTGAGAGCGTTGCACAAAACCTTAGGATCTCACCTCCCAAAACATTAAAATTATGTAATATAATAAAGTAATTAAATAAATCAAAGCACAAACCACACGACACAAGAGATTTTACATAGAAAACCCTCAAAGAATTAAAAACCATGGGACCTCATCCAGAACAACAATTCACTATGAGGTAAAACGTTATAATCGATCACAAGCACACACCGCTTGGATCAAACCTTCTTCACTCACGCAGGAGCGGATGAACGACAAGATAATAAAGAAAATGGAAAGATCTTACCGATCATGAGGACATAGAAACACTGAGACATTGACTGCGAAGTAGATTACCTTTATGAGCAGAATCTCCCTTCCACAAGCTTCCTCTCTCTCATTTTCCTCTCTCTCACACCTTTGATAGCCCTATACCCTTTAGCAAACCCTTGCAAAGCTTTAGGAAACTCTCTTGCATTGCCCTAAAATAACCGTAGGACCCCCTATTTATAGTTTAGGTAACTCCCTTTCGCACCTCTTGCGAAACCGCCACAAATTTATGTAGTCCGCACCAAATCCGGACAGAATCTACGTAACTCTCGACTAGTCGAGTTGGGTGCTCGACCGGTCGAGCGGCCCACTCGATTGGTCGAGCATGACCCTCGACTGGTCAAGCACCCCGGAATTTCAAAACAAATACCTCGCTGGACTTTGAGTTGAGCAGCGCGGTAATGCTAAGAATTGTGGCATCCGATCCACACTACATTTCCTATGAATTGGTAAGGAAAATCCCATCAAATCTCCCCCTTTCTGACTCGGGAGGAATTCGCCTTCTTCAAGCCAGCCAGGTTTCTACAAACCTCAGACTTGCTCTTGAGCAATGCCTTGGTCATCATGTCTGACCCATTATCGTCCGTGTGGGCCTTCTCAAGCTATAACACCTTCTGTTCCAAAGTATCCCTGATCCAGTGATACTAAATCTCTATGTGCTTTGATTTGGAGTGCTAACTTGGATTCTTGCTCAAGTGTATAGCACTTTGACTATCGCAATATACCACATGTTGTTCTTGCTTCAGGCTAAATTCATGTAAGAACCTCTTCATCCAAAGCATCTCTTTACATGCCTCTGTGACCGCAATGTACTCGGTCTCTTTTGTCGACAATGCTACGACCTTCTGTAACTTGCTCTACCAAGAGACCGCTCCCCCTGCAAACGTGAACATGAACTCCGATGTAGACTTCCTGGAGTCTATGTCACCTTCCATATCTATATCTGTGTAGCTTTCTACCATAGGTTTTCCGTCACCATAGCATAGGCTCAACCTGGATGAGCCTCTTAGATACCGCGGTATCCACTTCACCGCTGCCCAATATTCTTTGTCAGGATTGGCAAGATACCGGCTGACAACACCAACCGCATATGTTATGTCTGGGTGCGTACACATCATAGCATACATCAAACTTCATACCGCTGATGCATAGGGTATCTTCATCATCTCATCCACCTCTGCCTTCGTTGTGAGATACTGCTTGTCGCTCAATTTGAAATGAGCATCCAGTGGAGTACTGACCGGCTTCGCTGTATTCATATTGAACTGCTTTAGGATTTTCTCAATATACCGCTCTTGTGACAATCAAAGTTTTCTACTACTTCTGTCACGGGTTATCTCCATTCATAGGATTTGTTTAGCCAAGCCTAAGTCTTTCATCGCAAACAACTTGCCCAACTCCTGTTTCAACCTGTTGATCTTCTTGATGTCTTTACCTATGATGAGCATGTTATCAACGTATAATAACAGAACTAAGAAATCATCATCTGAGAACTTGCGCATGAACACACAGTGGCTCGACTCTGTTCTGTCATATCTATGCTTTAACATAAACGAATCGAACTTCTTTTACCATTGCCTTAAAGTTTGCTTCAGCCCATATAAGTTATTCCTTATCCTACACACCATATGCTATTTGCCCTTAACTTCGAACCCTTCTAGTTAGTGCATGTAAATCTCTTCTTCAAGGTCACCATGGAGAAAGGCAGTTTTAACATCTAACTGCTCTATCTCTAGATCCATGCTAGCCGCCAACCCAAGCAACACCCGTATGGATGTCATCTTCACCACTGGTGAGAATATCTCCTCGAAATCTATACATTTCCTCTGACCAAACCCTTTCACCATGAGTCTGGCCTTGAACCTCGTCTGTGAATTCTTCTGCTCAACCTTCTTTCTGAACACCCACTTGTTGCTCAAAGCTTTCTTTCCCTTAGGCAATTTCAACATATCATATGTGTGATTCCTATGCAAGGATTTCATCTCCTCTTGCATATCTCTCAACCACTCCCCCTTATGCTCGTCGGCTAGGGCTTCGGAATAATCTTTTGACTATCCCCTATCAATTAGCATAATATACTCATACAACGAGTACCTCTTGTACGGATGTCTGTCCCTAGATGACCTCCTCACCTGTGGCTTAATAGGTGGATCAAGTGAGGGCTGCTCCCCTGGTCCATCTTTTGTAGGAACTCTCTCGTCCTCTGCACCTTGTTGTACTCCTCCGTCATCAGACATCATAAGAGGAATAATCGGATCCATGTCCTCTAGCTCACCTGAACTAGGCTAGGTCTTCTCTGGCTTACAAATGTCTTCCATACATTGATCGTCAAAGAAAACCGCATCTATGCTCCTGACGAGCTTCTTCTCGATTGGATCTCATATTCTGTAGCCGAACTTTTCATCACCGTACCCTAAGAACACACATTGTCTGGTCTTCGTATCGAGCTTGGACGTCTCGTCCTTTAGTACATGAACGGATGTCCTGCATCCAACCACCCTGAGATGACTGCAAGATGGATCTTGTCCAGTCCACATTTTCTCAGGTACTTCTCCATTCAATGGAGCTGATGGAGACCTGTTTATCAAATACATTGCCGTGTGCATTACTTCTCCCCAGAACGTCTTGGGCAACTTCGCATGGTATAACATGTATTTGATTCTCTCTACAATGGTGCGATTCATTCGCTCAGCCACACTACTATACTGGGAGGTCTTGGGAGTTGTCTGTTCATGCCGTATACCCATGGGCTTACAAAACTCATGAAAATCACCGATGTATTTACCACCATTATCAGTGCGAATGCACTTCAATGATCTACCTGTCTCTCTTGACCATAGCATGAAATAATTTAAACACACCAAAAATCTCGTCCTTGGATTTCAAAGCATAAATCCAAACCCTCCTAGATGCATCATTTATAAAAGTGATAAAATACAATGTCCCACCCAAGGTTTTTGTCCTCATAGAACCACAAACATCAGAATAAACTAAATCCAATGCATGCAATTTATTAACATGAGAAGTAGATTTAACAAATGAAATGATATGCTGTTTCCCTGATAAACAGTCAATACAGGTTTTGAGAGGTATACTTATCACGTCTGGAAGGAGCCACTTCTTTGCTAGTAGCTGAAGCCCTTTTTCACTCATGTACCTAGACGCTTGTGCCACATGTCAGTAGTTGAATCTTCTGTTACGTTCAAACCACCCTTGCACACACTGACACTTGTCTTGTAAAGGGTGTAACACTTCTTTCCTTTGGCTGCGATCAATGAACCCTTGATGAGTTTCCAGCACCCACCAACAAATTGGCTTTCATAGTCATCATCATCCAATCTTTCCGTCGACATCAAGTTTAGGCGAAGGTCTGGAATGTGCCTCACATCCCTGAGAACCAATGTGCAGCCTATATCGGTCTTCACACAAATATCACCGACTCCTACGATCTTTGATATGCCAGAATTTCCATATTCACGGTCTCATAGTCACCTGACTTGTAGCTTGTGAAGAAGTCCCTGCATTGAGTCGCATGAAACGAAGCTCCCGAGTCTATCACCCATTCGGTGTCCTGACTCGTAGCCATGAGACAAACATCATAATTTGCTGAAGGAATAACTACAACGTCACCATCTGAAGTGACCGCAGTGGAGTCTGATTCATCTTTCTTCTCATTTCCTTTTCCTTTTTTGCTGTTCTTCTTCTTACAACATTCATGCTTGTAGTAGCCCTTCTTACCACAATTCCAGCATTCAACATCATTCCTAGTACTCAACTTGTCTCGTGATTTATCTCTGACCTTCTCGCCCTCTCTATTCTTTCCTCTCCCTCGTTCTTGTGTCACAAGGGCATCTTGTTGAATAGACCCCTAAGACTTCCTCCTTATCTCCTCATTGAAGAGACAACTAGTTACCTGTTCCATTGATACCTTTCCGTCTGGCACGGAGTTACTTAGAAACACCACCAATGTCTCTCAACTATCAGGCAATGAGTTAAGCAATAATAAAGTCTGTAGTTCATCGTCGAGGACCATCTTCATAGCGGAGAGTTAGGTCAATATGTTACTGACCACATTCTTGTGCTCAGCCATAGAACCACCATCTTTGAACTTAAGATTCACAAGTCATCTTATCAGAAAAATCTTATTGTCAGCTGTCTTCCTCTTATACAACCCTTGCAATTTCAGCCATAGGCTAACGGCTAAGGTCTCCATAGACACATGGTGGAATACAAAATCGTCTAGCAATTGTCTAATAAAAACCCCGCCGCCTTCTGATCCAACTTCTTCCAATTATCATTTAATATATCCTTTGTCTTCGCTAATATGCTTAGAATTGGAGCATATAAGTCCTTACAATAAAGTAAGCTCTCCATCTTAAACTTCTATATGGTCCAGTTAGAACCATTGAGACTGATCATCCTTAATGAGCTACCTTCTATAATTCAAAACTGATCCCACTCCATTCAACCAACCCGAACTCTCTGTTACTACTTTGTTGAGAGCGTTGCACAAAACCTTAGGATCTTGCCTCCCAAAACACCAGAATTATGGGATATAATAAAATAATTAAATAATTCAAAGCACAAACCACACGACATGAGATTTTACATGAAAAACCCTCAAAAGAGGTAAAAACCACGAGACCTCGTCTAAAGCAACAATTTACTATGAAGTACGACGTTATAACCGATCACGAGCACACACCGCTTGGATCAAACCTTCTTCACTCACGTAGGAGCAGATGAACAATAAGAGAATAAAAATAATGGAGAGATCTCACTGATTACGAGGTCATAGAAGCGCTGAGACGTTGACTGCGAAGTAGATCACCTCTACGAGCAGAATATCCCTTCCACAAGCTTCCTCTCTTTCTTTTTTTTCTCTCTCTCACCTTGATAGCCCTATACCCTTTAGCAAACCCTTGCAAAGCTTTAATAAACTCTCTTGCATTGCTCTAGAATAACCCTAGGACCCTTATTTATAGTTTAGGCAACTCCCTTTACCTCTTGCGAAACCGCCTCAAATTTATATAATCCGCACTAAATCTGGACTGAATCTGCGTAACTCTCGACTAGTCGAGCCGGGTGCTCAACCCGTCGAGCCTGACCCTCGACTAGTCGAGCACACCCGGAATTCCAAAACAAATAACTCGCTGGACTATTAAGTCGAGCGGCCCACTCGACCGATCGAGCAGTGCCCTCGACTGGTCGAGCAGCACAGAAATGCCAAATTTTGTGAAAATTTCGAAACAAATAGCTCGCTAGACTTTGAATCGAGCGGCCCACTCGACCGGTCGAGCAATGCCCTCGACTAGTCGAGTGGCACGGTAATGCCAAGATTTGTGGTATCCAATCCACACTACATCTCCTCTGAACTGAGGAGGAAAACCCCATCAATTGTTAAGGTGGAACAAAAACCAAGAAAACGTTTCTGCCCGTAACTCATCACAAGCACCATCCAGTTTAAAAAAGGAGAACAGAAAAAAGCATCCTCTGTGTGTGTGGAAGGACCAACCATACTGCCATGTACACCATATATCCAAGAAGAATCAATTTCGACATCTACGTGTGCCATGTCAAGATGAGCCAAGTAGTCATTTGTCAGCAATAAAACATTACTTCCTTTACTGAGTCCTTGATTTGAGGCAGCGGCCGGAGCCCTGGTGTTTCCACCAGCTGCTGATGTGGACCCACCATCTGATACGTCACTTTCCATGTAGTACCTAGCACGAACTGCTGCCAAGTGAGCATAGTACGCGGGAGGAACTGCAAAAATGTCAGGTTCACAACATTTCAGATACGTTGTATTACAAAAATTGGACAACCAAGAAACATGGAGAATAAAGACAAGGAAATTTGAACAAACCTATGGACACTGAGCGAGTGCATCGGGCATTCCTGTGAGCATGGAACAGATACAATGTTCAATAAAAAAAGATAATGAAGCGATTGGAGAACTAACTCCTATTGTAATTTCTTAAATTTCATGATGTATGCATATGTACATGGGGGCCCATGGCATGGTGTTCCGAAACTGGATCCACCGTGTCAATCCCAAATGGCATGAAATCAATCGTGTTTTAAAAAACCCCAACAGATTTTTAGACAGGCAACGTTCTGAAAAACCACCAAATGGGAAGACAACCCTTTGACATGATGGCCTACAGCAGGTCTTAACATCAAAAGGTTGTGTGATCCTTCAATTGGGGAGGCCCCACATGTACCAAACCCACACGGGCAAAATCTAAGAACACCAAATATATGGACTCCTGTAAGAGAGTGAATATGACCCTATAATTCATCCTACAGCAAACGAAAACATTAAAAAAAAATGCCCAAGCAGTGCAAGTGTTTTAATTTGAGAAAGCATCAGAGGTGCATAATTACGTGTAGCAGAGATCGTTCGTTAGCTTTTGCAATGCATCTGCTGTGAACTTGTTCTCATCCCACAGAACATGATAGTGGGTGGGACGGCTTGTTCCCTGAAAACATCATACAAGACAACAAAATAACAACATAAGACAACCATTCATCATGGCCAACAAGAACCATCGTGCTACCATTCGAACCAGCAGTTACCTGAATACCGGCATGGCTGCAGAGATAAAAATCAAACTCGATTGGGTGGCATATCTTCGTAT
This sequence comes from Magnolia sinica, assembly GCF_029962835.1. Taxonomy (NCBI): domain Eukaryota; kingdom Viridiplantae; phylum Streptophyta; class Magnoliopsida; order Magnoliales; family Magnoliaceae; genus Magnolia; species Magnolia sinica. The sequence continues at coordinate 34,408,899 of NC_080585.1, forward strand.
CGACAACAGTTCCTAACCAAAACAGCCATTTATGCCAATATAACAAAACAAAGGCATGGGAACTATATCAAGAATTTAAATAGAAAAAAGCAAAAAAGAAAAAAAGAAGACTGACAGCTTGACATACCTGGTAAGATGTTACCGCTCCTGTCAGTTGAATTATGGTCCCTATGGTCTGCAGGGAAAAGCCGTGTGCGGTGTCTCTTTTGAACTACCACAAATGTCACAGGTGGAACATATCCTTCCTCCAATGAAACACAGGCCTGTAAGGTGAAATATTGAACATAGAAATGGCACCATTACAAAGTTTTCGTATGACTAAAATTAGTAAATTACAAAAAAAAACTGTTATAGAAGGACAATGCAACTCGGACCCAAGTATGGAAAATCACCTTCCTAATTGCATCCAACTCATAAAGCAAGACTTGACTGAACTGGCCTTCGCTCACACCAACCCTGCAAAACTCCAAATCATGAGCCAAAATACCAAATAGTTTCTCATCCAAGAAAAACCAAGACTAAATCATAATATTCACACTCTATAGAGACTCCCAAGGTGAAGAATTACCTATAGAATATGATGCGATGAGGCTTCTGTCCCGTTGCTTGCCTGAATGCAATCAGTTGTTCTCTGCCAAATACCATAGATATTCTTTAAACACTGAATTCAAACACTTGCACCAACAATCATATAAATACAGAGGATAAAAAGACTTACCGGATCATCCTTTCGTTCATAGAACCTCTCTGAGGATCCTGCACAACTTGAAACAGATCTCTTATCAGCTCCTGCCGATGCAGCTGTGCCGAGAACAAACCCCGGTACTTGGTGACCTCTGGCCAATCCATTGAAGCTACAACCTACAATGCACATCAAAGATGGATAAAAATCAAGTGCAAACTATAATAAATGAAAATTAATAACCAAATATATCATACTGCCGCAATTGATGGGCTGCAATCCTCTCCTGGCTGTGGATGCATGACATCAGCACCAAATATTATCGTAGGAACATCAGTTACACAAGGAATACGACTCGCAAGGGCATCAGCTAGCACTGTGTTGCGACCTCCAACCTTTTACAATAAATAACAAGCACACCAAATTATAACATTTATACATGAATAATATAGGGCCATAACAATCTGTAACACAATTTTCATTTATAAAAATTTTTAAAAAATAATGATTAAAAAAAAAAAGGACAGGTAAATTCGTTCTCACCGTTGGAGGATTTTTAGAAGAAAAGGATAATGTAAGTTTCACAGACCATTCTTCATTTCTTTTTTCTCCAGAAAATCCCCCAATCAAAGGCTTATGAGTTGTCTAATTTGTGATATGGCATTTGCCACTTGTAGGAAAGTTGTGGCTCCTTAAAAAGAGGCAAAAGAACAAAAGAAGAAACACATCAAACATTCAAAGTTCAACAACTTCAAAGAATCACAAACCTTGACATTAATTTTTAAGGCAACATTTTCGAGATACTGTTTATTGACTTTGGATGCCTGTCTTGGTTGGCAACACTGCGACACTATGCCCAACTCTGTTTCGCAAACACGTTTTATCTTTCCTGCAAAATCAGAAAACAAAACGCTTTAGTTGATTCATTCCATCTCTCTAGTAGGATTTAGGGTCTTGGCTGCACTCACCATATGAACCATTCATGTCAGGTAAAATGATAATAAGCAATTGGAGATGTTTCTTCTTATCTCCACTTTGTAGTTTTGCAGTGGCTTGTTTGTGTACATCCATCAGAGCCACCTCAATCCTATTAGGGCAATCTGCGCGGATGGGCACCAATGGATTGGGGCTGAATGTCTACCAAAGAGAATGAAGAACTTTAGGGAGCATGCGACGAGGCTAATGTCTATATTCAAATATAAAAGTCAGGACTCAATACCATTCCTTTATTTTGACACATGCCAACCAGTTCGTGGCAAAATATATGAACTGCATCTGGAGGCAGACATGAGAAGTTTATGCATGTCCAGTATTCAACACTGCCACCATTAACCATTTTCTGCACACATGCCAGTACAACAAAATTCAAGAGTTAGCTAGCAACAGGAGGAAATCTTCAAATGCTCTGACAAAGATATGTGATACGTGCACAGAAGTTGTTAGTTTATGCTTGAATGAGCGCATCTGCATGTTTACCATTTGATTGCATGCTTGTTGAAAATGGATGTTTGCATGGAACATTTAGCAATAATAATAGTAAAACACTAAAATCACAGTGTCAGACCAAGCAGACACCCCAAAATTAATGTCCAGCAATATGCCATGGCAGTGTAAATGCATGAATGATGATATGAACATTGAATGAATAGATCTGTGAAACAGTTAATCAAAGGAGATGCAGCCATCTTGAGACACAAACACTGATCATCTACAAACAATTATAAAAGCTACATTTCCTATGGCTCGAGAATTTTAGTTTCTAATTGCGCCATTGAAACTGCATATAGGCTTCGAAGGTCAAATGCCTACTAAAAGGAGTTTTGTAATTTACAATGCAGAGGTTCTAGTGGAATGGACACTTTCAACTAGAAAGGCTTCATGGCATCAGTGGAGTTGGAGCCTTACAATCAATGACTCCAGTACAGCCCAGCATCTCAAGCATGTTAATGGAATTAACAAGAGAGAAATATGTTCCTAAGGTCATGATAACATTTTAAATGCTAAAATATGCAAGAGGGCAAGTTTAGGATCAACCTTGTTGATCATATTCCACTGCCCCACTTGAGGATAGCAGTTTGCATCACGCCCACTAGCATGATACTTGAGCTGAAACAACCAATAGAACCATAAGCATGCCCATGATTATCAGATAAATACTTCGAATCAAATAATCACCTCGGGAGGTGGCAA